>NC_141824.1:21777830-22377830 GCF_982586985.1 Callionymus lyra
TTCCTCTCGCCGCCACAAAAACGGAAAAGAAAAAAGGTTTACAGTCCCAGCTCAATCTTTGGCAAATACTTCCTACTGCTTTTTTTTTCTCTCAGAGTGGTCTTTTCTGCTCACCCTTTCTTCCGAGATAGCGGCGATGGAGTTGGTCGTAAACAGAAGGAAGCGAGCGTCGATATTTTGAATAAAGTTATTTCAACTGTCACTTGAGCCACAGATATTGTCTGCTCTCTGAACGAGCGTGTCAAAAATCCTCTCCTGTTATTCCACTCTTGAATACATATTATAAAATATTCAGTGGGAAAAAAGTGAAGATATTGACTCATAAATATTTGATTATTCTTAAAATTGAAGCAACATACTTTAAGTGTATCCAATAGAAAGTTTTTCCTAAATAAATGGACAAAGTTTGATCTCATCGCACACAACATGTCACATACGCTTACATAAAGTTTGGGTTTTTCAAGTCCATCTGTTAAAGTGATTGTGTAAGAATACATTGAATAACTTGATACTTCAGATTTGGTAGTATAATAATATACATTTCTAAATATTTTTTACACAAATAGTTTTAACCAAATACTGCATAGAGCTGTATAAATAAGCCTGTGGGTCCAACTTCTTTTCTTTTGTGGCACTGATTGAAATATTTCGGTAGTATGTGATATCAAAACATGCTCTGTATTCTGGGGCATAATCAAAACTTGAGAATGTGTAGATTTTTTCTGAATAAAATCTGGAAAAAGTGACAAAGTCAGTAAATATTAGTTGTGTTTTTATTTTTTCATTTCTTGTCAATGTAAAAAAGAACTACCGAAGTAGAAAAATTCGACTAGATATTATATTATATATATTATGTTATATGTGAAATGTATTTTTTTTGTTCAAAAGTATCTTATAAAATTGATATCGAAAAAAGAAAAGTATTCTACAGGAACATGTATCAAAATCAAGGTATTGGTGTCACTATATCATGTTAAAGAAAATAAATTGTCATTGTAATCAATAAATGAGTCAAACGGAATCAATCCGGTCTTGTTGTTTAATTTTGTTAATCACATTAATTTCTACTTAATTTTTTCATTTTTTTTGGTTAATAACATGCTTAAATAAAGGCCCAAATCATTTACAAACTAAAAAAAATATTTTTCTATTAAAATATAAGTGAAAAAAGCTAAGAGAAAAACAAACTCCTGAAGAAAAGCATATTGGAGATTAATTTGTGTATCGCTTCTTTTTTTTCATGTCGTCTAAGAATGTGATGTTCAGCCAGCTAACAACAAAAAAAGATTTCAGTGATAGTTTCTGGAAATACAGATAAAAGAGTGATAATATATTTTCGAGTTCTGAATTACCACCTGGTTTCATAAATGTTTAGAAGGATTTGTTAATCTACAAACTTCTTGCTCTTATGTGCAAGATTCAGAACTCTACTGTCACTTGCTGTTCGACTGAAACGCTAAAATACATATAAAATTTATTAGATAGGTGTAAACACTTATGTTATCAAGGTGACCTGGAGGTCTGAAATCAAATGTGTGTGTGGTATCCCCTTGTGTAGTCTCTGGGTCAAGGTGAACGAACCCCACCACTTTGTTAGGGGCCACAAGGTCACATTGACCCTGAGATAACACAAGGGTTAAGTAAGGGTGTCAAACTGAACACATTCAAACATATTAACACATTTTGTAATTACCAAACTGTCTTTAGCACCATCTAATTACATTTTAATAGATTTATTTAGATTATCTCTGTTACTAAGCTTATCTTAAACACTATCATCTTTAAGGTTACCATATTGTCAGAGTTAGGGAACTGACTTAGTGCTGAAACTCAAAGAAAGAACAGACATCAGTTATGGTTTAAAGCCACGACCAATTTTACTTGTACAAGGAGAGACAAAATAATAATCTCATAGAATGTCCGATTTATCTCTGAAGCAAGAACTGTTTCGGTTGCATCTTTATACCCTATTGTAAGTTATTGATTATCTGAGACACAAGGACAAATATCACAATTGGTTAAACACAGACTGGAAAGAATAGTCTGGTCTTCAATGGAGAACAAGATGCTTAGTGTACCACCAGTAAACTTGGAGACATCCCCCAACATTTTGTTTTCTAAAGCCAAATTGAAGATGTTGACATTTAAGTAAATATGATAACACACTCTAGCTCAGCAATATGGCATCAATATCAACATTTATCTACTTTGATTTTGAGCCAAACATCGGGCCACATAAAAAGACTTAGAGGGCCCGATTTGGCCTTGGCCCATGAGTTTGACAAATGTGGTATAAGGCAATAATATTGTATAAATGCTGATTCTCATTTTAAGGCAATAATATGTTTATTTTAACCCATTATTATCATCTAAACTCTGCAATAATTTGACATTGAAACACAAGAAGTAAGATTCAGTTGACCCAGAGTGGTTGCCTGCAGTCCAAAAGGTTGCAGGTTCAATCCCAGCTCCAGACAAGCTTGTGTCGTTGTGTCCCTGAGCAAGACACTTCACCCTGATTGCTCCTGATGGTGAACTTGGCGCAAGTGTGCAGCCTACTCGCATCAGTATGTGTGAATGGTTGAATTTCCCCTCGCGGGACTAATAAGGGATTCTAAAAAAAAAATAAAATAATACTCAAGCGTCACCTACCACGGGCTGCAGCTGCGTGCCGGGGATCATGGCGTTGGCCAGCTGCATTTGTTGAGCCAGCATCACCATGTTTTTCTGCTGGATGAGGTTGTTCCTGCCATTGATCTCCAGCTGGGTCTTCAGATGCGGCGGTGGATGCAGGTATTTACAATTCTCCCTTGAACAGCGGCTCTGACGGCAGAGGGAATAAAACAAAACAGAGGTGAGGACGAGAAAGGACGGACGAGGGAGGGGGAGGAACGAGGGAAAATGGAGACAAGGAAAAGGTCTTTCAGAACGTGTTTCTCTTAACCGTTGACTAATGTGGAAAGTAATGAGCCCGGACAGAAGTTGCTGCCCTCGCAGTTACGAGGTGCTGACCTGACGCTCCCGACGCGAGGAGCGTGTGAGTGTTTACAGAAGACGGATCAATGCCACTCGTGGATTTTTATGTTCCACTGCTTTTTTCTCAATCCAAAGAAGAGATGATGCAAGCAGTTCATGTCGACCAGCAGCTCATGAAGCAAAACAAAAAAAAAAAATGGTGTGAATTAAATAGAGGAAAGAAAAAAAAAAGCCGCAACACTTAATCAGCGAAGATAAACGTACATCGGTGGCTCCATCTATCAGGCTGAGAAGATCTTTTATGAGACTAAAGATATCCACGAGAAAAAGGTTTACAGTGTTCAACAGTGTCATCAACATTTGCACATACTAGATGAATCCAGAAACTTTTAAAACACATTGTTCTTCAGTTTGATTCATCATTATTTATGTTATTTACTGTTCAAGACCAAGCATATGAACTTATTAATAAAGTTACAGATTAAAGGATTAGCTTGATTTATTCATGAATGTCTTTTGAAATGAACAAATAAACAAGAGCCTACATTAAAGCCACTTCTTTGCATTTGTTTGTCTGGTTTATATGAGGCGTCAGTCAGTGTTTTTATATCTATATTTTTAGGTATTTACTGATAGATTCTTATAAAAAAGGTTTTTAATCTTGAACATGTTTGTGTTATTTATTACTTCGGTTCATGACATAACAAGTTCTAGACTAGACAAGAAATTACAACTCAGAAGTAAAAGCAATAATGACTAATTTACGAACTCTTTCATTTAAAGCCAACTAAGAAAAGTGGGCGTGTCAAGGTTTACAATATTTTCTGGATGTGTAGTCGAGGCTTGTAACAGTCGTGTAACCGGTTACACGCAGTTGCACTTTTTAACCACTAGAGCTTTATGTCTCCATTGAAACACCTACTAATCCCATTACAGCAAAGCCCTTCCAGTAGTGCACAGATAAATTGTTGAATTGCTGGGATCTGTCTTTCCTTAATCAACTATAGTCTTACTTCAACTGTAAAGTGTCTTGAGATAACTTTGTTATGATAAGACACTTTAAATACAATTGAAATGAATTGACTTCTGGTTTTACCGACTGATCTCAAACAGATTTATGTTGTTTTCAAGAATACATTTAAAAACTACAGATCTGCACCACAGGTTTAACTTTGCTAGGCTACATAATAATACTGCTTGTGGAGTAATACTGCCAGAGCCAGTCAGAGTTATATTAGACGCACTATATTTATTTTCTAACTTTCAATTGTTTTAAACCCTGTATAATACAGAAATGTTGTTGTACACGAATGAAGAAAAACAATTATCGTACTCATTGCATGTTTTTAACAATTAACAACATAAACGCTTGTCAGTCCTCGTTGTCGAAGTCTCTAAACTTTATCGACACCACAATCTCCTGTAACATCACATGACCAAAACACACACACACCTGGTCAAAAAAACGTGTAAACTATTATTGATTATTCTGAACGGTTATGATTCGTTTTCCGGATATCCGGAATATTCAACCACCACTGAGTCGCGACACTTAAGATCTCTAAAAAAAATGATGTCGTCCCATATTTCAGAGGTTTCACACCATCAGTAAGATAATGCTCGTGCTATTAAAAGTCTCATTTTGTTTTTTTAATCCACATGCTTCGTCTCCAGCAGCACTAAGTACCTTCCACAGCTACGCAGGTGACTCACAGATTAATGGACCAATTAGAGAATCTTAAGGTGTCTCTTCTTTTCTGGTCTTTTATGATCCTTATCTTATAACATATCTCATGTAAGTTAAAAAAAACAACCCACACATTTAACCACATTTCAGTCATTTTCCTTACACACCAAAGCTTCAATTCATTGACTGATAGACTATATAAATAAAGTTTAATTGCTTTCAACAAAGATATAATGTCTTGCGTTTATCTGTCCGTCTCAAAATAAGTAAAATAAGAGAAGTGACAGGATTTCAATGAAACTTTAAGGACATTTTGACAACGATACAACGAGCAGATAGATAAATAGATAGATTGAAACATTTTTGAAATTGTAATATTTTATGCTTTAGTTTTTATAATCATACTTTGTATTTTACTTTATTTAAATCCTGCATTTGCATCTACAGTATCGCATCGCATCGCATCGCATCGCATCGCATCGCATCGCATCGCATCGCATCGCATCGCATCGTATCGCATCGTATCGTATCGTATCGTATCGCCTCGCCTCCTATCGTATCGCCTCGTATCGTATCGTATCGTATCGTATCGTATCGTATCGTATCGTATCGTATCGTATCGTATCGTATCGTATCGTATCGCATCGCATCGTATCGGATCGTATCGTATCATTTTGTATCGCCTCGTATCGTATCGTATCGTATCAGATCGCCTCGTCTCGTATCGTAATGTATCGTATCGTATCGCCTCGTATCGTATCGCCTCGTATCGTATCGCCTCGTATCGTATCGTATTTTATCAATTGTAACGGATTATATTGTATGTAACAGTTGTATCTGTCGCATCTATTGTATCGTGCAGTATCTATCAAATTGTATTTATTGCATCACATTGCATCGCATCATATCGTCTTGTATCGCCTCGTCTCTGACGTATCGTATCATATATCGTATCGTATTGTATTGTATTGTATTTCATCAATCGTATCGTATTGTATTGTATCATTTTTATGCAGCAATTACGAGGAGTAAACTTTTATGCGTCGAGCGCTGCCTCATCGAGCTCATGCTGATATGTTTTATGAGCAATTACTTAGGATGATAAACCACTTCTCACTTTAACAAAGGCTTGTAAATCAATATTTATCTTTGGCAAATTGGGAAAAGGAATCGCAGGTTTATGCTCGAGAGTGTTTTAGTAAAGATGATGAAGTTGCGGGACAAGAAATCAATACTCGATTGGACTCTTCTGCGACAACACAAAGACAGGCGCCCCGGCAGCGGCTCTGATACGGTGGAAGTGTCCCGAGACGCCACGATTTGTGTCGGGGCGCTCGGTGCTGTGGGTGATTATATTCATCCAGCAGCCGGCCGCCTGAGGGGAGAAGGAGGGAATGTAATTTAGACTCTCATAATGCCTGCTCCACTGAGCACTCCCCCGGATAGGTATAATATCTCAGACATCGCCTCCTTTTTTCTTTACATCCCTCCTTTTCTCCTCTCCTTTCTTTCCTCCTGCCTCATACCTCCGGAGCCTCATGCTGATATTTGCTCTCCTCATCATGAATACAGAGCAGCGATGGCGCAGAGGTGCTGCTGTGCCCAGGGTATTTGAACATGCATGCGTGCAGAATACTCAATACTCAAAAAACATACTAGTCGGAGACCATCATCCTCCTCTCCTCGGTGTTCCCCACTTTCTTCTTTCTAATGAAAATGCAGGGCTCCCTCAGCCCATCTGTTTCCTGCAGAAACCCCTCTCCCGTTAAAGCACCTCCACAGTGTCACCTCCCATGGGGAATTAAAGGTTGACTGTCATGCTTCTGCTTATCTTGGTGCGATTACTTGCTGCAGCTCCCCATGACTGCTTTCATACCCACTCCTCTCCTCTCACCTCTCTTCCCTCTCCTCCTTGTACCAGGGATTTTCATCCCTCCCATTTGTTTTCCAGTGCTGTCTGCTCTGCCTAGCGACAGCACGGTAGAGGTACTTAGCATTGGAGAATGTCTGGGATGTCAAGAGATTTCCAGGATTCTCATTGGTGGAGGGCGCCAGTGTACCGGAGCGCTGGCCGGCCTTGAGGCGTCCCGGTAATGACGCTCCCAGTCTTGTTCCTGTGTGACAATGGATCGTCGCTAACTGGCTAACATCAGTGCATGTGACTTCTGGTCGGAACGTCTGATAACACTGTGATCTCCAACCCCCGGTTCAGGCACCGGTAAAAGTCTGTGAGACATTTTCTGTTCTATTGATTATAACTGTCTCACTTGTTATCTTGGCCTTTAAAAGTTTTTAAATGTGGATGTATTTTTTACTGTTTATTGTTTGTGTGCTTATAAAAACATGTTTTTTTTTTCTCCAAAGTAATATTAACCGGTCACTCTTGACACGTAAAGACACTTGTTTCAGTCAAGTTTACTGAAAACATAAACCTGTAAACTAGTGGAAATCTATGGAGCTATTTTTGTCTCATAAATATCTGCAACTGTACGGTGATCTGCAAATATTCAATGGTTGCACGTGTGTTTTGATATCCACAAATGTAAAATTCATATTTTACATCCAAAAATACAAGTTACAAATATGCAGATGCAGATTATTTTATTTATAAAATGTTTGTGGTGAAATGGTTATACTTTAAAATAAATGTTTCCCCAACAGGAGCCTGACATAAACAGAGAAAGACATTGGGAATATTATTACATCATCTATGGAACTATACCCCAAAGTATTAATATAAAACAAGAAAATAATAAAACAAGGAAATAATAATAATAATATTTTAATTTTAAAAACTAAAGTGGATGACATACTATGGATAGCTACATTTGCAGATGCAGATAATAGAAATGTATGTTAAAATGTTCATATTATCTCACTGTAAAAAAAAAAAAAGTTCCTACAAAATAAAATCAAATGCTGTAAGATACTTAATTAACTAACTAACTTAATACTTAATTAACTTCAAGTAAGTTTATTGTATATTATTTAATTAAATAAATATTATATTTCAAAGTTTCGGAAATCCCAACGTCAATATAACAAGTCTATTTACCAGACAGTTTTTTTCCTCATTATTTTTTGTCAAATCAAACTTAAAAAAGGGGTATTTTTAAACTGGAGAGACATTCTGCTCCTTGTTTCTTTAAGGGCTCAAACTTTAGTTTGAAGCTTCTTGAAGTATTGTACTTATTTTCAGAGCTAAACGGTACTTCATTGAATATAAAACTATTATATAGTGTTTGAAAAAGTGTGTAGATTACACCATATTTAACTAAACTAATTGGTTGTCGGGTTACAGAGAAGTGTGAGGAACTGCAAAAGGATAGAATATATGAAGAATACAACTCATTTTTAGTATTTAATCTGCATGTTTAGACACTATAGTTTGTTCAATTAGCACTAACCATCATGTAAATGATCACACTTACAACGACGGTGTCTGCCTGCAGGATAACAGTTGTTTCTCAGCAGAGGTTTAGCCCTTGTTTCATGGCTGTTATAGCAGCACCAGGTCCTGTTCACCAGCTGACACTGTCGCCCCAATTTCTCTACTTTGACTCCGGGGTAATGGCGATCCCCAGCTGGCTGACAGGCGCAATGGATCTTCTACTTCTATTCTTCTATAACTGCTCAGGGAAAAGTGTCGGAGAAACCATTTGTGCCACAGTTTAATCAAAACATGGAAGTGTGTTTGTCCACTTGACTTTGTCTCTGGTCTGAGAAAATAACTGAAGTAGAATGTTAGAGGCGAGAACAGCTGCCAAAAGAAACAAACGATTCCAAAAATGATCACTTTTTGTTTTGTGTCCTGTGCCTGGAATGTATCAGACCTCAAATCTATCATCTCAAACCTTCATTATAACAAGATCAACTAAAAATTAGTCTAACATTTGTAAGGTTGTAAGGTAACACGTAAAAATGTCATCCGCTTTAATGCAACTTAAATTAAATCTAAAAAAGACATTTAGACCGAAAGATACGAACTGATGAGAATGAGGGGTTACTAAGGTTTACGTAAACAAAGATTAAGTAAATGTTAATGGATAAAAGAAAGATGATGGGCATGTATTCTAATGTCTTTTTTCATAGGATGGCCTTTACATGGTCAGCTTTGCTATCAACCTCATAATTCAGTTTGGTTGAGAAAAAGTGCTTCTAAAACCTAAACGGGAAGATTAATCGAAAATACATTGTAATCAAATCTCTATTTGTTTTCAATTTGTATGCTTTAATTCGAGCTCCCTGAACAGGGTGACTTTGGTCCAATCACATTTGTGGTTCTAACAATCTGGCTCCAGGTTTCCCCCTGCTTCATAAACAGTGTCAGAAGAGGTTAACAGCAAGTCTATGAACTCCCCAACAGAGGATCCCTATGGTTTCAGTCAATGATTCCACCCCATTTGGCAATGTTAACTAACTTATGTAATCCTGTGTCTCTCTCTCAGCAGCTCACACCTGTTGCAACATTTATGTGTAGTCAGTTGTGGTAACAGTTTCCCCACAACAGTTCACCTTTGGCATCCGTTGCTGATAAACTCACCCCGGAGACTCAAGGATATTCTAAAGAGGGGGTGGAATTCTGGCCTCAGGGTCCTCAGGCAAGGTGACCATCCTATCATCGACAGTTGAATCAGCCCAATTATCTCCTTTACATGTGACGCCTCGCAGTTCAAGAGACAACACATTCCATGCTTCCATTATTCAGTGCGCCTCTGTTCTCGTCCTTTAGGTTGCAGGGTTGTGTGAAATGTTGCCCAGAAAACGAAAGCTTATTATCCTGGTTTGGATTCTTTTTTTCTTCATTATAGCAGGAGACAAAAGATCTTTCTCTCGCTCATTCGATTCCAAGGTTTCCGGACTGAAAGGCTGATTTGCAAAATGATCCAACGCGTGAACACTAAAGCTAACTAAGTAGGCTTTGGTTCAAGAATTACGTAAGTAAGTAAGTAAGAAAGTAAAAGTTATTTGTAAAGAGCTTTTCTAGACCAGGGTCAGAAAGTGCTTGAAAGCAATACACAGTTAAAAATACATACAAATTTAAAAACTATAAAAGATCAAGACACGTAAGACAAACGCAGGAGTCCCAGAAAATCAGGGAAAAGCCTTCACAAATAAAACTGTCTTAAGATGTTTCTTGAAGGAGTCAGCAGATCATCAAACACAGAGAGAGAGGAAGATCGTTCCAAAGCTTAGGAGCAACAGCCTGGTAGGATTTCTCTCCTCTGGTCCGGTGTGTTCAGCAACCATCAGTAGATTCTGATCCACAGACCTCAGAGCCCGAGCTGGGGTGTAAGTCTGGATCAGATCACTGATGTAAGGAGGAGCCTGACCATGAATAGATCTGAAAGTAAGAACCAGAATTTTAAAATTGATCCTGAAAGAAACTGGCAGCCAGTGAAGAGTTTTAAGGGGCGGAGAAATGCGAGTTCTTCTACTAGAGCAGGTCAGAATTCTCGCTGCAGAGTTTTGTATTTATTGCAGGCGAGACAGATCCTTCTAGTTTAGAAATGAAAATAAACTGTTACAATAGTAAAATGATCCAAGTCCACTTGGAGAAATGGATTTTGTGAGCCGGGGTGCAGTGGCTCTTTTCCAGTACATTTCCCTGCCTCTACCATTGAAAGAATCAGTCGACAATAGTCTTATATCAAACTTAGACAATCTTAAATACATGTAGAAATCAAACACAGCTAATTATGAATAATAATGTTTATTATGCTCCTTGTTCGGATAAAAAATAAAAACACATTTCAATTATACTCTAACAGCCCTCATACGGAATTCACCAAATTATTAATAAACTAATGGAAAACCATGAACAACCTGTCCTCTGCACCAGAACATTAGAGATACTTACTACACACTCATCACAAACTGACACAAATAATAATTAAAAAAAATGACAAGAGTGGGGGTTTGAATCGGCGAAGGTCTGCATTCTCTTTCAAAAATACCTCCTGCCACCAAGTGAGCTAAACAAGCTAGTAACAAAGTGTGAACGTGTACACTCGTCTATTGCAACTACCCTCATCCTGAAATCATATTCAGAGACGACGCTTCTCTGTTACTTTGGCGACGTGTATGATTGGCTGAGAATCTTGACGTCACTTGCGGGCTCTACAAAATGCGACCCCTAGATATACCGGATATGAAGAGGACAAAAAAAAGCATAACATGAATCATTGCTTATATGGTTTACCAGTGTCAAACTAACAAATAATAATTATTAATATAAATATTAATACTGACCAGAAACTGTTTCCTTCAACTGAGAAAAATCTCTAAACTTAGGAAAATGTTGTCGGAACATGATCTGGAGCTTGTAATCCATGCGTTTGTTTCTTCTCGTCTGGACTATTGTAACAGTTTGTTTTCATGTCTTAACAAGAAGGATCTGTCTCGTCTGCAGTTGATTCAGAACTCTTCAGTGAGAATTCTGACCCGCTCAAATAGAAGAACTCACATTTCTCCGATCCTTAAAACTCTTCACTGGCTTCCAGTTTCTTTCAGGATCAACTTTAAAATTCTGGTTCTTACTTTCAGAGCTATTCATGGTCAGGCCCCTCCTTACTTCACTGATCTGATCCAGCCTTACACTCCAGCTCGGGCTCTGAGGTCTGTGGATCAGAATCTACTTATGGTTCCTCGCACACGGTTCAGGACCAGAGGAGAGAAATCTTTTCAGGCTGTTGCTCCTAAGCTTTGGAACGATCTTCCTCTCTCTTTGCGCTTGATGGAGTCTACTGACTCCTTTAAGAAACATCTTAAGACGTTTCTATTTGTTCAGGCTTTTCCTTGAATTTATCGAACTCCTGTGTTGTTCTCAGTATTATCTTGATCTTTAAAGTATGTACTTTTTTGAGTATTGTTTTGATTGTCTAAGCGCTTTGTGACCCTGGTCTCGAAAAGCGCTATATAAATAAATATTACTTACTTACTTACTTACATAAAATACATAAATATGAATATGAACATCAAAAAACAGCTAAATCGTTGGGAGGACTGTCCCTAGCGCCCTCTACGGAACAGATGCCACTGCAGGGGTGTGATATTTTGCCTGAGGTAACTCAGAAATGAAGTCAGGAAAAAAACTTTTCTAATCAGTATTTGGGGTTATAAACAAAATTGAAATTATAATTTAGGGTCAACTATCACTTCAATTTTTTTTAATAATGTTCCATCGGTTATTTTTGATTAAAAAATAAAACAAGCATACGTTTGACTTTCAAAAAAGTGTGGACCATCTGTCATGGCCAAGGGAGTCGAGGAATCCTAGATTCTTCTACCGTAAGAGTCAAACGACTCTTAACATATGGCCTGAGCCGAACAGAGAATGATGAAAAAATGGAAAAGTCCAAAGAACCTTGAGGGTGAAGAAGTGTAGAGACGTCACCAGGACTTGAAACGGACATTGGTCCACGGGGACTTAGCCCCTAGTGTGAAGGTAGCCATGGAGAGGTGAAGTCCGGTCTTCACAACAGACTTCAGAAGATGGAAAATGCAACAGAAAAATAAAAGGTGTTGAAAAATGGATGATGTTGTGATTTTCTTGTGATTCTAAACGTTTGGATGATGAAGTTGCAAGTTTGGAAGACAATATTACCATGGCAACCGATAAAGTTAGTGAGGTGTTGTTTGGAATATTGTGGGAGTAAAAAAAAAAAAAAAGAAATCTCTGAAAAGGCTTATTTAATCCCTGAGTACCTCAAGTGGGAGTTGTGTCCTGGATCTTAGTTGCAAAAGTGTTTGTAAAGTACTGAACATTATCCAGAATAAGAAAAGACATTCAAATTAATTCTGCACCAAAAATCATCCATTTTATCCTAAAAGATCATCGAATATATCATAAGAACTGGACACAACTTGGATAAAAACAGGAACATCTCCCTCATTTGAAGCCACAAATCAATAAATATTCAACATTTGACTTTCATTCTTTCATCTTAAATTTGTCTTCATCAAAGAATCCAGCCATCACTGTCCGATATGTGTCCTTGTGTGTGTGTACATGCTGGGGAACAGAGTATTCCACACTTATAAATCACTTTGGCCCCATTACAGCCGACATCTCTCTGTCGTATTTCAAATTCTAGACACACACATGTACCTCGTTGTCTAGACACACACTCGCACACACTCGCGCACACAGAAACTCCGAGGGACATCACAGAGACTTACAAATGTTTCCCAAAAGAGAATTCATTTTAACATGGTTTATTCACTCAGAGTAAATAATGAAGCCATTACTCAAGCGAGGAGGGAAATTATCATGAAGAACACATTAAAAGATTCTCAACATGATTATCTACAGAGAGGTTGGCAGTGAGATATAAACACTATATATATACTTACTATAAATACATTTTGCATAATTTCATTTTCCACAAGCTGAAACACTTGGATAGCAAATAACCCTAAAAACTATGGAGAGAGGCGGAGGTAGAGAAGAGAGTAAATCCAGGCAGATTATGGGCTTTACAATGGCAGAAAGGAGCTGGAATTATGGGAATAATCCTCATTTAATGAGTATTAAATATGGAATACATTTAATAGAAATTCAACTTGTTTAAAGGGGGGTCTTGTACCTCCATTTGCAGCCCATTACAATTGTTAAAAAGGAGCTAAAATTCAAGAAAAATACATTTATTTATTACACTGCATTCATTTACATTAAAATCAGAATCAGAAAACCTTTAATATCGGTGTGTGACACAACATTGGTCAGTGTTTTAAACACTAGAATTTGGCATTACAGAATATTTAAAAAGTTAAATGATATCAATGAAATAAAAGGAGATCAATAAAATAAAACACAATGACTTCAAATACATTACCATAATATGGTTTACAAATTAATAAATAATACAAATAAAATACAATAGATTCCATTTCATTAAACAATATTCATGATCCAGCAGACGCGGAGAAAGAGTTCTTGAACCGGGATGTTCTGTAAACATTTGCATTTTCATGGGGGTCTCCTGCCCCCCTTGAACCCCCTTACAATAAACAAAATTAGCTGAAATCATAAAACTATTTCTTATGTTTTATGGTGTATTCATGGTTAAACCTCTCTCAGAATCTGACATATTGAATTTTCAAGAGGTATTTTTGCACCCTTTTCTGGACATTTACAAAAATTAAAAGGAGCTTAAATCCCAGAAATCTCCCCAATTTAGTGTGTAATACATATGGTTTTCTGAAAAATGGACCTATTTAAACGGTCATTAGGGTTTTCTGCCTCCCTTGAACCTCATTTATCTTGACCTAATCACATTGCACTACCCCTTAAAACCTTCATTCAGAGCTCAGTAGTCGATTTTCAAACCATTTAGTCGATTGGTTTGGGAGATTTTAAGACAATAATAGCAGGCAAGTGGTGAGGAACAGCAGAAAGATTCAGAATGAGACAGATGTGAGCATTAATATTAATCTGTGCCACGGATTTCAACACATTCAGAAGCAAATATCGACAATCCTCTCCAACCCTTCAATCAAAATTCAGACCCATAATTCAACCACCTTTAATCTCAATTTTTCCCCCAACGTGGGACGTATAAAAGGAGGTGTCAATCAATCAATCAATCAATCAATCAATCCCTGCACGTTCATTTACCTCTCGAGCTGTTCCCTGCAGTCTGCTGCAGCTTCACACCGTGACCAAAATGACAACTGTATCACTGAAAGTCTGGACTGTCCAACACCCCTGTGCATTATTAATTCCCTCCCATCGGTACAGCCTCTTCATACGGCTCCAACAGACAGCCATCAATCAAGTCGGCACCGTCTGGATGGCGTTTGTGACGAGAATACTCAGAAGCGCTGGCTGATCAGTCACATCCGCTAACCTAGTTGAGAAGTTAAAAGAGGTTAAAACAGGCTTCGACTCAAACTTGAAGTTACGAGATATGATGTTTAGATTGACTGTATATATAGAATAATAGGGTTGTCTGTGTGTTTGTTTGTCTGCCTTATCTTGTCTCATAAACTCCAAAAACAGCTCAATTAAATGGCTTAAATAAATGCAGATCGGTTTATGGTAAAGGGGACACAAGTTGGGACAAGAATAAACATTAAAAAAACGTCCAATTTCTATATACATTTAAACTAAATCTATTACATACCAGGTGAGGGGTTTTTATCCAGAATTTCAGTTATTTTTGTTATTGTAAGGAGGCAGAAAAGGGGTCAAAAGACCTCCATGAAAATTTGAAATAGGTCACATTTATTTTAAGACAAAATATATAGAACATGCTGGTAGTCATCGTGCGCCGTCTGACTTTGGTATAGATTTCTAACACTGAATTTTTACAGCATCGAAATTAGACTTTGGCCATTTAATTTCTAGCACTGTATTTTTGGTGCCTTTTTTCAATGCATTTTCAATTTTAAAGGAGGAAAAAAACTATATTAAAATGTCATAATATATTTGGTGTGAGAAATCCCTGGTTAAAAATATTCAGCTCCAACATCCAACCGAGTAGGAGCCATCGATCCCTGACGTCACACATGTCACGGTGCTTTTCGTGACCTCTGTGTGATGAAGCTGTGTAACCTGACACCAGGGATCGATCGCCTTTCCTTCGTTGCCTTGTAGGTAACACATCATTTATTATACACTGATCACTAAATATATATTTCCATAGACACCTTTTTACATTTTATTTTAACATTTAATTGTTTTTCCTTTTTTATTAACACATTGATTTTAACACTGAATTTATTAATGCATTTAATTAAGAAATTGAAAATTTTGCTTGAAATTCAGTCTGATTTTGATTCTGAAAAAGATTGGCGTTAAAAATTCATATTCAAAGTCTGATGGCACAGGTTTACGTTAGTAGACTACTGACCTCCTAGTGAAGGTTTAAGGGGGGGGTAGCAACTAGAACAGGTAAAGGGGGCACTAGGGGGTGCAGAAGACCCCTGTGAAACCTGAAATACGTCCAATTTCCCTGAAGTTTAATCCATATGTATTACATACTAAGTAAGGTTTTTTTTAGAAGTTTTGTTAATTGTAAAGGAGGCGAAAAGGGGGGCAGAAGACCCCATGAAATTTTAAATAGGTCCAATTTCTGGGAAATTCATTCTATTTTTAATAAATACTAAATAATGTTGATTTCCATGATTTCAGCTCCTTCCAGCTATTGTAAGTCTGTATTTACTCCGACTTCCAAGTTTTTGGGGTCATTTGTTTTCTTCTCTCCCATTTGTATTGTGGATGGTGGACGAGAATGACTTATGGAACTTCCTCCTTCTCACAGGATCAAGCTGTGACACCAACATTATGGAGCGCTTTTCCAGACCAGGGTCACAAAGCGCTTAAACAATCAAAACATTACTCAATAAAATATATACTTAAAAGGTCAAGATAACGCCGAGAAACAAACACAGGAGTTATTTTAAAGATCGGAGAAATGTGAGTTCTTCTACTTGAGCAGGTTAGAATTCTCGCTGCAGAGTTCTGAATCAACTGCAGGCGAGACAGATCCTTCTTGTTAAGACATGAAGACAAACTGTTACAATAGTCCAGACGAGAAGAAACAAACGCATGGTTTACAAGCTCCAGATCATGTTACTACGTGATTCGAAAAAGACTCGCTTATTTTGGCGAAAACGAATAGAACTACTTTGCCATCACTACTGGAGAGTATTTCTGCTCCCTTTTTAGCTTCTAAGTATCGTGAACTTGTGCGTCAAAATAACAAAAGATGACGATTCAATAGTAAACCCTGATTCCGTGGTAGAATAGTCATCCATTTATTGTTGAACTGGAGACACTAAGTACTTTAAACTTCTGAATGAGATAACTCTGGGTACGATGCCATTGTTTTCACATCATCAAACGCCTAAAAAGTTTGGACACGTCTGGTTTATATCATCCTCTGTAATCTTTGTTTTTCATTTCTATTCATGTTATTTATTTTCTCTTCTCTTCTTTAGACCCGAACTGAAGCAAATCTACGAACCTGACTCTCCCCGGCAACATCTGCTCCTCCAGGTAGTCACAATATAAATTAAAAAAAAAGAAATATACTGAAATAAAGACGCACAGACAAACGACTTATTTCTCTACGATGATTTATCAAATCCGGAGCACTGCTGGTCTATTAGAGCGTGATTAGTTAATGACGTCCAAACCTCATTTAGCAGAGCCGAAGGATCACTATCTGTGAGACGAGGAAACCATCCGTGCTCGACTACATTTGCAGGGAAAACAGCGGATTCTGGACCACGTCAAAGAAGAAAAATCCTGTTGAAGCTTTTAACTTTGGAGCTCAATTAGTCGCCGTAGCCTCGATGCTGTGGTTCGGCTCCAAACATCCAGACATGCTTTTGGTGGACAACAGAATCGTTAGCGCCGGAACATAATGATGGAGCTGAATCATTAATGGAAGCACTTTGCATCAGCTGACCCCGAACCGAACACTGGAGACAGACAAGTGAAAGACAAATGTTTGTGCCGAGAGTAGGACTGGGAAGTGCGAGAGATTTTTTTTTGGAAACACTAATTCTCCATTCTATCAGTGTTTACGTTTCCATGACACTTGTTCATTGTGATCGCCAGGGAAGGCACTATGGAAGCAGGGCTGTGACGTCACTGTCAGCTGACACGGTCTCTATGGAGACGTATATACCAGACTTTTTTTTTATATTATCAAAAACACAAATGTTTTCAACAGGGTGTTTGGACTCGCCCTTGGGATCAAGGTCACCTTGAGAAGTAGAGCTGAATGGTTTAAAAAAAACGAAAAACTAATTGAGTTGTTATTTTGTGATTCAGTATTTATTTTGGTAAGACAAGTAGTGGATTTAATTACTAAATGAGATGAATTTATTATATTTGTATATATTTTTTATAATATGTATTTGAATAAATGATTATAATTCATTAAAGATGTAATGTATTTAACTATAAAAAAAAATAAAAAAAAATAAAACAGCACTGAAGTAATGGACAAATGGCAAACAATTATAAAATCACACAAATAAGACTGATTGTGGACTGTGTGTAGACGGTAGACTGTGTGAAGACAGTAGACTGTGTGTAGACAGTGTGTAGACAGTGTGTAGACTGTACGTAGACTGTGAGTAGACAGTAGACTGTGTGTAGACAGTAGACTGTGTGAAGACAGTAGACTGTATACTGTGTGTAGACTATGCCAAGACTGTAGACTGTGTGTAGACAGTAGACTGTGCGTAGACTGCGCGTAGACTTCGCGTAGACTGTGTGTAGACTGTGTGTAGACTGTGTGTAGACTGTGAGTAGACAGTAGACTGTGAATAGACTGTGAGTAGACAGTAGACTGTGTGTAGACAGTAGACTGTGTGTAGACAGTAGACTGTGTGTAGAGTGTAGGCTGTGCGTAGACTGTGTGTAGACAGTAGACTGTGCCAAGACTGTAGACTGTGTGTAGACAGTAGACTGTGTGAAGACAGTAGACTGTGTGTAGACTATGTGTAGACTATGCCAAGACTGTAGACTGTGCGTAAACAGTAGAGTGTGCATAGACTGTACATAGACCCTGCGTAGACTGTGAGTAGACAGTAGAATGTGCAAAGACCTATGAGTAGACAGTAGACTGTGCGTAGACTGTAGACTGTGCGTAGACTGTAGACTGTGTGTAGACAGTAAACTGTGCGTAGACAGTAGACTGTAGACTGTGCGTATACTGTGCGTAGACAGTAGATTGTGCATAGACTGTAGACTGTACATAGACAGTAGATTATGCATAGACTGTGTGTAAACAATAAGCTAGTTCTTGAACATTTTCAGAGACAATTTGAATCCTCAGTGTTTCTCCATGACAGTTGGAGGTTGATAATCCACATATATTTCCCCAAATAAACTTGTTTTTCCTTTTTGTATTTAGCTGATTTGTTTTTCAAGGTTTTTCTTTTAGTCCCATGAAAACATTAAACTATGACATGTCCTTGCAAAAATGATCTGTTGTTCCCTCATCTTTAGCAGAAACAGAAAGTAATCTCAGAATTGTATTTACTTTCCTGGGAACATGGACTCTTATGGGACGACAACAGCAACAGGCTGAGACATGCTAATATATTCTCCTTCAATAATCCAAGGATGGTTTTTTTTGTTTTCCCCCAACAGGGTCGAGATCAGACACACTCCAGTCAGACTGCTGGAATGTTCTTGCGACGTGACAGAAAAATCACAACAGCAGCATGTGAAGCGAAAGACTAGAAATCACTCCGGTACACATTGTGTGTCACATCACTGGCATCAGCAGTTAGTGTCATTGCCTCGAGGTTAAAGCAGATAAGAGAGGATTAGCATTCATTACAGCATAAAGCGATGATACCCAACACAGACACACACATGGGAGTCAGGCCAAGTCTTTTTTTTTACTTCTCTTTGTAGCCAGCTCTGGTCCAAAGAGACAAAGTCTATCTATACCAAAAGAATCAACTCTAATAAAGCGTGTAATCCCATCACTGCACATGTGGAAAATCCTCTGACAGAAGGCTTAATGATCAGAGAAAACATTGAAAAATAGATAAGATACTTCTTCGAGTAGGATTTTTGTAGATATGAGTGAGTGTGAGCAGCACAGATACATGAAGTTATCACTATAGGTGATAGAAAAGCACTGAGGCAGTGCATACCCCCGCCAAGGAGCTCATTTAATGTAACTATAATAAAAAACAGGATTCACATAATATTAAACAGCTCCTTCTATTCCAGAATTTTGTTGGCACATGAAAAAAAGTGAAATCCCTCAGAAAGAGTCGGCAACGTTCACCTTAAAAAATATACAATCACAAAATAGTATCTCACTACATTCACAAGTAATTTATGCATCCTTCAAAACCTTGCTGGACCTTGGTGGAAAAAACTAAAATGTACTCACCTGTCCTTTTTTTTCCCCTATAAAAATCATTATTAACTACAATGGTGAACTGGAGAACTGTTCAAGTTAATTTACTAAGAGAAAGACAGTCAACAGAAAGGTTGTAGACCACGGTATCTCCTTGACGGAGGTAATAATGTAAATTTAAGCCATATATTTGGTTCATGACAACAAACATAACAGAGTGGCAATCCTACTCATGGCATTTTGCATGGAGCTACATGTTTAATGGTTAATTTATACATTATTTATTATTATTATTTATTTTAAGTTAATACATATACAATTGTATTTCTAGTTCTTGATTGATTATATTTTTACAACCTTTTAGCGACGAAGAAATTTAGTTGGGTTACTTTCTAGACTAGTCGTTAAATGATGACAAAATAAATTAAATTAAGCAAAGAGCAACAAAAACACATTTAATCATAGTCACATAAAAGTAGATTCTCTTTAAATTGTTTCGCTAGTTCTTAATCCTAGTGTTATCTCAGGCTCAAGGTGACCTGAAGGCCAAAAAACAAATGGGGTCGTTCACCTTGACCCTGAGATAACACAAGGGATACCACAAACACATTTGTTTTCAGGCCTTTGTGCCCTGAGATAGGCATACAAGTGGATGTTGAGAGTTTTCTGTACACCAAATCCAGAAGAACCTTCAAAACGACACTACTTTTGAATAACTTCTAAGATAGTCCATTTCTAACCAATCAATATTTGTACAATCTATGGATCAAGACATATTCCAGGAGGTGGGCAAGTCTATCCTAAAGGGCCACGATATAAACTGGGACTGACCGATGAGCAAAATAAATGAAATGACAGAGAAAAAACATGAAATTTGGGGTTTTGACAATAAACAAATTAATGAATATCTTTACATTTAATTTTCAAATATTCTAAACATAAACCATTAAATGACTTATTTTCTATTTAGTTTAACATTAAACTGCTATTAAATAGAAGGGAAATACAACTATTTGAATTAAACAGTTATATTTAGAGTTCAACCAGAAATAAATTCTAAAGATGGTTAAAAAATAAGGTTTTGTTAACATACAGAAACATTTCTTTATGAGCTTCATAGTTTTACTGTGTCCTCATGAAGACCACATAAAGTCAAAGGGGCTCAGGTCTGAGTTATCCTGAAGACAAACAAACAAAACATTACAACTGAGGCTTAATGAAAAAAAAGAAGCGACGAACGGAGAGGCAGCGACACGGCGGAAGAGATGGACGGAGACAGTCATTTATAGGTTAAGGATATATTTTGTTAGTGTGATACATCACTGAGAAAAGGGTGTCACGGCGGGTCTTAATTCCCCTCCTACACACACACACACACACACACACACACACACACACACACACACACACACACACACACACACACACAGCGTCAGAGCAGAAGGCCATCTCCCCTCCCTCGCCACGTCGCGCCTTCCGGCTGCACACTCATCCACATCGATTCACATTGATCAAAGTCAGCTTGTACCACTTTAGCGAGGAGCAGGGGAACTGAAGAATGACTTGCCGGGACACTTGTTTCTAATCACGTCGCTCCGCGGCTCTAATTCGTTCGAGAAAAAAACACCATCAAAAAAGCCGCCGAAATCATAGCGCTGACCAAAAATCCAATGTCTTTGTTTTGTCATTCAAATCGAGTTTTCACCGGTCGTTGTGCGTCAATCCTCGGCCTCGCCGTGACCGACGGCTTCCTGTCAGCAGACACAACAAGACGCAGCTGCTCCTCCGATGGCCACGTGTGATAGCGACATAATCCACTTAAAGCCTTCCTGAAGAATCACGATGTCTCCGCACGTTAAAGCCATATTACAGACATTCCTCAATCTCACGTGTTGCCGGGGACGTGAAACATGAACGTGTCATTCTCGCTTCTCGACTCATATTATTGCTTTTTTTCCCCCCCCCCTCCATATTTTCACCATCTTCATCTGTCTGTCACTTGTCCGGGTTACACCATAAAAGTCGGTGCAGTCGTACATCACTCTTTTTTTTTCTTCCTCGTCTCATTTTTCAATGCTTGTTGTCACCGCCTCGGATGTCTGTCGGTCTCCCCAGGGATTATTATTTCATGTCATCGTGACGCGATTCACAGATTTGACCGACGTGAAGCAGACACAACCAGGAAGTCAGTATTTTTCGTCTCTTCCTCTTTTGATGCACCCTTTCTTATTAAAATAAAAAACAAAAAACATCTCCTTCACTTCACAATGAGCTCGTTTCTCAGTGTCTGCTTATGTTGTCGTCCCCGCCGGTGAGACACATCCGAGCAGAGGGGAAACAAAACAGGAGGGGGTTCCTGACTTCTGTTCATAAGCGTGATGAATGCTGCACTCCTGGGTTTGTGGCTCTCACGGACCAGATTTAATGAACCCGTCATCCAACTCTGATTATTCTCTAATTAAAGGAGTGACTGATGGAAACACCGAGTAGACTCGTGAAGAAGGAGAAGATATTAAGCAACGTAACTTTGAGGAAAAGTCTTTTATTATTTTTAATTTAAACTCCTGCTGCATGTTTCAGAAGCAAACCAGACGCTAACAGGTGTTTTAAGATAAAATGATCTAAAATATTTTATGAGAAAGAATTAAAATCATTAGAAAATGAGAGAATTATTCCCTAAAATGCGCAGTTGACGGCTTGTTGTTTACGTTGCTGCTTTATTTATAATTTGCTTTTTTCTATTATTCAAAGGGAAGTATGACTGGTGAGCATCATTATTTATTCTTTTATGCTCAATGATAATCTTACAGAACTGTTTACCATCACTTCATGAAATGCATTGTTGTAAGAATAAAATTGTATTTTAATATTTGGGTAAACAATGGATCGCACTGTGTTGGAAAAAACAACACCAAGGACTTTTCTTTCTTCGATTTGTCTCTAACTACAGATAGACATGTATATCTATAGACATAACGATGGCATATTTCTTCTCTATGCAACAATTTATGTAAATACAAACTTAACTTATTTGTATTTTTGTTTATAGTTTAGAACTTGTTCTATCTATCTATCTATCTATCTATCTATCTATCTATCTATCTATCTATCTATCTATCTATCTATCTATCTATCTATCTATCTATCTATCTATCTATCTATCTATCTATCTATCTATCTATCTATCTATCTATCTATCTATCTATCTATCTATCTATCTATCTATCTATCTATCTATCTATCTATCTATCTATCTATCTATCTATCTATCTATCTATCTATCTATCCATTTTCTATCCACCCATCCATCTATCTATCTGTCCACCTATCTGTCTTTTTATCCGTCCATCCATCCATCCATCCATCCATCCATCCATCCATCCATCCATCCATCCATCCATCCATCCATCCATCCATCCATCCATCCATCCATCCATCCATCCATCCATCCATCCATCCATCCATCCATCCATCCATCCATCCATCCATCCATCCATCCATCCATCCATCCATCCATCCATCCATAACTTTTAATATCATGCTGTAGCACATAAAAGATTACATATCTAATTTTGCCATCTTTTTTAAAACAGCAACGTTCAAACCATGGTTTGCTCTTATCGGTTAAAATATATCTACAGTCTACTTATATTCTCGATAATGTACTCTAAAATTATATAAATCAAGTTTTAATTATCCTCTTGAAAATCATGAAAAGCATTTAGCCCAGCATGAGTCTGATTCAATTGACCTTGATTTAAATTCAAACCAGCTGTTCTTTCCCAGCGACCACAAATGTTCTGCAGTGACGCACAAATGTGATGATTTAACTTAACGCTTAATGACCGAGAATATATGGCGCAGGTGACTGCAGACAAGTTCAGTGTTTGAGATGAAAGCAGGAGAACATTCCTTCGCTTCAATAAAAATAAATTCCTAAACGTGTCCTGGTCGTGGGACTCGGCATCTACATGTCTTCTGACCTCCGTCTGCTTGACTTTCTTCATTCTCTGCGAAGCCTCAGCATGACCAGGTACGGCCTCAGTTCTGAACCCAAAGTTATGTTGGATGTCCCTCATTAGTGTTGCAGTCAGACATATTGGGCCGATAAGAAAATCAGGGCCTCATTAACGTTTCTTGCTCGACATCAAGGCTGAGCTCAAACTCTCATTCAGGCGCTTGAAAGCAACGTTTTCAATTATCTGCTGCGTTACAGTGTAAGACAAGAGAAGATAACCTTTGAGGAGGTGATTTTTACCGAAGCTAATGGTACCGGACACGTTGAGAAAAACACACCTACTTAATAGTTTGAATGATCTTAATGATACAACTATGGGATGCTTTATTAAAAAGAAACCAAGATAAGAATACTTTCATTACATTATGTCCACGTTTCCTGTGTACCAAGCAGACTCGCCTCACAACAAGTCCAAACACAGAATGTGTGAAACCCCAATTATCAAGGGAGTTCTCAACAGATTTCATAAAAACGCTCACTTTATTTCCCATCATTGAACACGAGCCACTACAATGTGTGTAAAGATCCACAGGTTGTACTCTACCCTACTCTAACATCATCGTACTTCTCTCTTCAAAAGATTCATGATTGACAAGAAAGGCCAAAAAAAAAAAGTCGCCAGATACTTCACTACAGTCTGGAAATAAAGGTATTTTGACGTCATCTGGACAAGATCTTTATGGAAAATAAAGAATATAAATCACATTATTTGTCAAAATGGTCGTTTTAAAACCACGCTGGTGATTAAAGTTTATTTCAGGGTTAAATTGTGTGTGCGAGTCAATGTTCAGAGAAAATTTACACCAAAAATCTAAATGATGGATTGAAATAATATAAATTTTGATACTAAATGGTACTACATTTTCATTTGTTGTCGTCAGAATATTTTTAACCTTCCTAGCAACGACACAAAGATGGGCCACATCCAGATCACCAAGTTAAAATACATAAAGTCAGTCAAAAGTAATTTAAAGTGTGTCTAAAACTAATCACAATCTAAACATGTTGACATCGCAATATATGACATTGAAACCCTCATGTCGACCAAGTGTTGGGATTATTTTCAGAGTAATCCGTTAATTTTTTAGAGTTATAGACAAAAATGTTTGTTCATTTTAATGTAGCGACTGGAGTTCAGTTGTCTTCATGTTGGTGCAAGAAGACACTTAAAAACATCCAAATACCTCCATGGAGCTCTTCTGTAATATCTATCTTGTATTGAAGCATCGACAAGAGGAAAAACTTCAAGTCTATATTTTAAGCTTGTTTGTACCAGAGGGTATCAATCTGTCATTTTCGACGTCTTTCCTCATTGAAACACATTGCATGGGTCAGTGCGCAAGATTTAGGCTGATGGCCTAGCATTGTCGGCTAAAAACAATCTTAAAATATAGACTTTATAGGCTAAAGATTAAATTTTTAAAAAAATTCTTCATGTCAAGGCTTCAATAGAAGATGGACGTCCCAGGCTAGCACCATGGAGGTATTTGGATGTTTTTAAGTGGGTTTTTTTGAACGAGGATGAAGGCTAGTCTAGCTGCTAGGCTAGCCCGTCAGCTAGCCTATCAGCTAGCCTAGCCACGTCCAGTAAAAACAAATTTAAAATATAGATTTATTTAAATCTTTTCCAGAACAATTTATTTTGTCGTGGCTTCAATACAAGATGGACGTTACAGATGAGCAGTATGGAGGTATTTTGATATTTTTACGTCTAGGAAGATGAACCTGAGCCAGCATGGACTTATGATTTTTGTCTATAACTCTAAAAAGAAGAAATTACTCTGAAAATAATCCCAACCCTTAGTCGACATGATGGTAAGTAGATAATGATTAAATTTTGGGTGAAATGTCACTTTAATGTGTTCAAGCATCGCCGCACGAAAAGCAACAATTTACTCAATTAATCAAACAACTTTTTAGGATCCAAAATGTTTGCATTATAAAATACATTTTATGACAAGCTTTCAAGAAGAAAAAGGGGGAAAATTCGAACCACTTTTATACGTCCTCCAGTTATAGACCAATGATGTAGAATAGATAGAAGACACGTAAAGCATATGGCAGAACAATCTTCTCATCAAACACTTTATAAAACATAATGGCGAGACTCACAATCAGCCCAATTACTTTATTTAATGGCCTGTGACGTCACTAACAGAGTCTCTCTGAGGAGGAGCTCAATGAACAGCATCGAGACACAGTGGCGTGAGTGTAAGTATGAGAGTACGTATGTAAAGGTTATTTGTAAAGCGCCTTTCTAGACCAAAATGTAATTTGTTTTGTACTATCATTTAACGATGGACTATTCTCGAAAGTAACCCACCTAAAAGAAAATCAGGGAAAAGCCTGAACAAATAAAACATTTCTTAAGATGTTTCAGTAGATCATCAAACACAGAGGGAGAGGAAGATCGTTCCAAAGCTTAGGAGCAACAGTCTGGAAGGATTTCTCTCCTCTGGTCCAGAAGCGTGTTCAGGAACCATCAGTAGATTCTGATCCACAGACCTCAGAGCCCAAGCTGGGGTGTAAGGCTGGATCAGATCAGTGATGTAAGGAGGAGACTGACCATGAAAAGCTCTGAAAGTAAGAACCGGAATTTTAAAATTGATCCTGAAAGAAACTGGCAGTCGGTGAAGAGTTTTAAGGATCTGGGAAATGTGAGTTCTTCTACTAGAGCGGGTCAGTATTCTCGCTGCAGAGTTTTGTATTAACTGCAGGCGAGACAGAAATGTACTTCATCAAAACTCCCCAAATGTTCTTCAAATCCAAATAATCAGGTGGGATTTGTTTGTCCACTTTAACAAGGGATGATTTGTTCGAGGTGTTTTGCTTCTGTAGGGACTTGATGGAGGATCTCCAAGTCCCAGCAGGAAGACAGAAGATGGAATATTCAGGGCTGGAGCGTGACAGGCTAACAGGGACTTGTTGGTTCATAACTGATTATTGGCCTTTGTCAGGACTGCTAAAACATCCCCAACTCTCCATTGACATTAGCAGACGAGTGTCAGCTGAAGCAGGAGTTCTTGCGATGAGTTAATAATGCATGTGAGGAGAGTGGATGAAGGGTGACGAAGGATTGGAGGCGAACGCTTTTGGCTCTTCCTAAACGCCCTTGCGTGTATTTCTGGCTCCGTCGTTGTGTCATGTCTTCATGCTGAGGCAGCACGTTCTGAGATGGATGTGTGTGTGTGTGTGTGTGTGTGTGTGTGTGTGTGTGTGTGTGCATGTGTTGTCCATGCTGAGGCAGCGTATCCACAGATGGATGTAGAAGTGCTCGCCTCTCTGAGGGCACAAAGACGTTTAGAGGAGACACCGAGCGACTGACCAATGGTGTCCCCCACAAACCTCGCGTCACTACTGTCGCCACGAGAAGTCCGTTCGAGTCAAACCTGGTCAGTGCTGTGTTTCGAGTCCAGAGTTTGAACGGGTTTTACATTAGCTTTGCCGTTTTTAATGTTGAGGTTCTCACTCTCTTCAACTGGGTTTTAATGCCTGAACCCCAAATTAATTCATTAAAAATAATAATAATAATAATAATAATAGCAAAGAAATTATTAAGAGAAGCCTGAATTTGATGGGAAAAAAGTAATTGAAGATCGCAAAAAAAACACAGATTGATAAAAATATAAATAAATAAATGAAAAGTGTGATCTTTGTTTAACACTTTCATATTATGATACCCCAAATCAATAAAAATGATAATAAGATATAGGTTTATTCTTTCCACTTTAGAAAAGTTTAGGTCATAACATTATATTGAGACATACAGTTTAAACCAAAAATAAACACAATAAAACCCTCATTATCTGGATTAAATCATATAAATAAAATATTTTAATTTTGATTTAAGTTTTTTTCCTTTAATCTATGCTCTTTTTATTTGCACTTTGTTTTCTCTTTGCACTTTTTTATTTTTATTTGCACTTGTTCTGGGTTTTATGAGTCCATCCATCCATCCATCCATCCATCCATCCATCCATCCATCCATCCATCCATCCATCCATCCATCCATCCATCCATCCATCCATCCATCCATCCATCCATCCATCCATCCATCCATCCATCCATCCATCCATCCATCCATCCATCATCCATCCATCCATCCATCCGTTCATCCATCCGTCCATCCATCCGTCCATCCATCCATCCGTCTGCCTGCCTGTCTATAAATCTATAAAATGCATAATAGTAATACTAATAATGATAATAAAACAAAACGATAAAAAAAACATAACGTCTACAAAAATATATATAAAAAAAAATATTATTTCCATCCACATTATCAGGTTAAAAAATGCAAAGATCAGGAAAATAATGAATTTAAAATAAATGATTTGTTAAACAAGTATAATTAAATCAGCAACAAAGACAAAAACAGCAAACTGATATGAAGAAATAAAGTGTGGGGGAAAAACAATATTGACTAATAACGTGTAAGATATGAAAGTGGACCTTTTTTTGATTAACTGTCAATTTCATACTTTTACTTCAAAAGGGCAACATCAATTTAGGCAACAGGATCATACTTTGCACAAGTTGGACTTGAACCTCTTTCCCCATCTATAATACTGGACCAGAGTTATGACCTCATAGGTAAATAAATAAGAGACCCATCACTTGCAAACAAGACTTTGAATCACCCTATTTGGAGATTCATATCATTTCCTGTAAATCTCTTCAAACAAATCTGAGCAAAGGTCTGAAAGAGAAAAACCGCCAGAAGACGAGTGAAGCCCATCGGTGAAGAATGTGAGAGACTTGTGAGGAGAAGGAGAAAAATGATTTGAAACACGAGGCTTGAAATGGAAATCAAAGTGTCCGGGATCCTTTTCTAGAGAAGAGCGAGAGAAGGAGAGGATGCTGGGCTTGAGTAGCGACGGATTAACAGAGGTAATGAGAGGAGAGGATGAGAGTGAAGAGCATGACAGAGGAATACAGATACAGAGCAGATTAACACTGCTGGAGTACGTTTCCCTTTCAAAGAGTTCTTATCCACTGTGTCGCATCCCTGTGAGAACCAAGACACGCTTACACACACACACACACACACACACACACACACACACACACACACACACACACACACACACACACACACACACACACACAGACACACACACACACACACACACACACAAGGTCTCTCATATCGAGCTGCTTAACCAGCAGTTATATATTTATCTCTCACTATTTTAAACCCTGTCACACAGAGAAACAAACACAAAGTATTGCAGTGGAGCTTTGTGTTTGTCGCACTTTTTATGAAGTGTCTTCATCTCTGGATGTATAGAAATCGTGTGTGTGTGTGTGTGTGTGAGTCCTCTCATTTCAAACTTGTATTATTTTGCCGCCGCGGGCTAATTTAAAGAGAAAAAATCATAATTCTTCATTTGTATCTTTTAATTAAAACGTGTCACACACTTTCCCAACCGTAGGTGAGCAAACACAACACTGGACACATGCACGTGTGTGTGTGTGTGTGTGTGTGCAGGTTTAAGTGGGTGTGTGACGCTCATCTGTGGATTGTTAAACAAACAGAACTAAGTGTGGTCTTGAGCTCCCCTTTCATGCCCCGGAGTCGTAGCGATAACGGCCTTTTATGAAATTTTAATTAGACTCTGCAGCGTATGGATTCCCACAGAGCGTTTGCTCGCCACATATGGAAGCATCGTCTTCGTAATACACGCAACTATTTAAGTTGAAATCCACATTTTAGAGTGTTAACTGGTCTGACACGTCATACATGTGGATTCTTATACACATATGCATATATACTGTAGGTATATATATATAAGTAAGTAAGTAAGTAAGTCATTTTTATTGATATAGTGCTTTTCCAGACCAGGGTCATAAAGCGCTTCAACAATCAAAACAATATTCAATAAAGTATATACTTTAAAGGTCAAGATAAAACTGATAACACAACAGGAGTTCCAGAAAATCAAGGAAAAAAAACAGTATATATAGTATAATGACTTTAACATTGCATTGTGGTGTTCCACAGGGGTCCGAATTTGGTCCTTTAAAGTTACGAATCAGCGATTAAACAATAACAATAATAACAATCTAAAGACACAAAATGTTCAAGATAAACAAATGTATTTTACTAGAAGCTTCATGTGTGCATTCGTTTATTTTGTGTCACTTTGTTCTTCCACTCGTTTGCACTCGCTAATAAATGTCCAAATAGTTCGATCTCGCTCGCGTCCCAGTGAAGTCTCATAAAAGTTTCATGGGCGAGACATAAACTTGAAATTGAGTCGGCGTGAAAATGACTTCCTCCAGTGAGACTGAAAGAGCAGCGAGGATGACAAGAAGCCACAGATGACTAAGCTGTAAAGTAAAGGTCAGGTACGATGATTTTAGGGTTAGTGCAGAAGCTTCTAGATTTGGAAGGAAAAATAATAATTTCATTTCATAAAACGTTTCCCATTCAAGGAAGTTGTTGGATTTAGTTTTTATATTTGTTTTAAATATTACAAAAAAACATGACAATCTAGTTTGGCTTGTGTTTTATGAATGTGTGTTACTTTTACCTTTCCAAAGCCTTATATGTGATCATTTTGTGTGTTTGTTTCTCGAAGGCTTCTACTGTTCAGCTTTACGTTAAATTTCCTTACTTGACTTGGTAACTATTTTGAATACTTTTGAGGCATTCTGTGAAATTTTATATAATAAACCTTTTTTTACATGTACATGAAGTTCAAAGCGAAAATGTTTGATTTAAATACGTTAACAATGATGTATGAAATACACACACATTATACAAAATAATTAAATTAATTCTACTCTATGTTTTGTGCCCCTAATTTAAAGTCCTGGATAATTTTGCAAACTTTTTTTTTATAGAAGACTAAATTTAAACAAAAATACAGATTTATTGTTTGTCGGATACTTTTGATTAATCAGTATTTTTCCAATTTAGATGAAACAATTGACTTTATTATATTGCCCTTTTTTTAATTATAGTTTTTCTATTGGAAGACATGATACACAAAACAACTATGACCTTAGAAATAAGTCATATAAAATGAAACAAATTAATTATTGATTAGAAAAAAGCAAGTCAAACTGTAGAGATTCGAGTGTAAAACATTTTAAGACTAAATAAACTGAAAAAACAGAAAAAAATAAAATAAAATAAAAATAATACGAAAATTTATAAATATAACTGTAAACCCAAGTGAAAATGATACAAATGTTAAATGTGAAATGATAAGGTCGACGAGGGAAGAGATGAGATACATTCGCACTTTAGTAACAATTTCATGAAAAGCCATTAAACCAAGTTGCCTGTCAATCAAATACCATAACATCCTACTTCCCGCTGAGGTTGACACTCAACTCCCTGTAATGGAAAAACCCACCAGGAACGTGGCGTCAAATTATAAAGAAATACGCTCGAACAAAGTCATAAAAAGAAAGCGCACATTCAGCAACGTTGACGGTTTGCAGCTGCTATGGTCCAGGAAACAGTTATTCGAAGTCAAGAGTCGAGCTTCTCTTTTTTAAAATGACGACAGACATGTTGCCAAAACCAGTTGAGAAATGGAAGGAAGCAGCGTGAACAATGTGGTCATTTTGTTTTGGGAGGAAACAAGCGCACAGGGAATATTGCCTGCGAGAACAAAGGGAAACACAATAAATCCTCTGGGTCGTAAGTGTGGGGATTGTCTCCTCTTTGTGATTCTCTCCCCGCCAGAGTCTGAGTTTCACTTAGTTTAAATGACAGGTGATATCACTCAGCCGTGTGGATTTACACAGTTGGAGCTGGTCGTGTGCCGGCGAGTGTGGATACACGGATTGAGAAGCAGAAGCCGCTCTGAGACGTCCAACCTGCCTGCAGCGAGATAACTGCTGTGTCTGCTGGTGCATGAGCAAGTCTCACTCTGGTATGAGGAGCGGCGAGATGGACGGTCGGTGAAGCGAGAGTCCGCGGGAAAAAAACGAGTGGATTTTGGCAAAAAAGGAAAATTCCAAAACCCTCCCATGCATGAGATCTCAATGGTTAAAGTGTCAGAGTGTCAAGTGTTAACATCCTCTCGCTTGTACTCAATCTGTTTCATCTTATTTCCTATATTAATTCTAGTAAAAAAAATAAAAAAAAGCCTTTTCAAATATAAAGAAATTATCTATATTTAATTCCACAAGTTGAATTAAAAAACTGGTATATTTTGTCATCATGGATTTTTGACTTGTAAAGTATTAGCAACACAAATACAAGAGGCTGGGAGGTTATTTTTAAATGAAAAAAGTATATACAGTATATAGTGTATACCTTGTTTATTAGCTATAGCTAAGGTTTGTTTTTATTTTAAATGTTATGTTTAATTTTATTATTATTTTATTTACTTAAATATTTCATTATAAAATGTTTATTTGTGAAGAGAGAGAGAGTTGGCTTAAGTAGATTTTTTGTTTGTTTGTATAAAAAAATTAATATATATATTAATATATAATATACAATAATAATAATAATAATTTAAATAAGTTTTTTTTTCCTTTTCAAAATCCTTCCACCCACTATATACCCTTTATATTTGTATAGCTTATATCTGATATATTTTTTTTATATATTGTGTTAAGTTTATTTTGCAAAATATTTTTGTCATTATTACACGCTTATTTGTGAGTATAGATATAGAATATTTTCTTTTATTTTCTGAAAGACAATTCATTTTGTAGTTCTTTTTTACTTTTAGTTGTAATTGACTTTTACCAACCAAAGTGAATCTATCTGTTTAAAAGATGTTCCAATAAGATTGTATTTCAATATGTAAGATTTCAATGTGTTCTTTGGATCAATAGCAACATTTTATACAACAGCATGTGACCCAACCATTGACCTGAATCTCCAACATAGAGTTACGCAACTTTGTTCTCCATGATTGGTTCTGAAACAGGGTTCAAAGCAAATAGTTGTGTTGCTGGAACAGAGGAGTTTATTCCCCTCGGGTCAGTGTTAAGGTGAGCAGAATTGACAAGCTGGCTCTGAGAGCCATCCTTCTCTTTGTCATCCAATTGCTTTGTTTGCTGGATTGTGAACGTTTGAATTGGAATGGGATTCAAATGAGTGTGTCTGGATTGGAAGGTTTGATTTATTGCAACACTGATTTCTTCCCAAATCCTCTGGATCATCAAAGACACGTGGGTTGTCGATGCGTGCCCTCATCAACGCGTCTGATCCTCAAAGATTGGATCCATCACCGCAGAAACCCTCGCTGTCATTTCTAATGTATTCACTTCAGCTTCTCTCTAGCGTCGCCGCTGTCTGGTGGCGCCATCACACCCCCCCTCAATTATCTTTAATTATTATATAGACGACACATTTTTGTCTTAAGCTTCAGAGGCTGAACCTCAGCTCTTCGACCCCTGGCTATGATTTCACGAGGCTTCATGAAACGGTAGTTTAAGAGGTCAATAGGTGCTGAATAATAAGGTGACGTGGTTTACAGCCAAATATTTCAGAAAGCCATCTAGTTGCCACTGTATCATGAAATCTCATCAGCTGTATCATGAAACGTCATCAGCTGTTTCATTAAACCTCGCAAGCTGTTTCATGAAATCTAATCAGCTGTTTTATGAAAGTTAACCAGCTTTTTCATAAAACCTCGTCAGCTGTTTCATGAAACTTCACCAGCTGTATCATAAACCTCGTCAGCTGTTTCATGAAACCTCATCAGCTGTTTCATGAAATCTAATCAGCTGTTTCATGAAACTTCACCAGCTGTTTCATAAAACCTCGTCAGCTGTTTCATGAAACCTCATCAGCTGCTTCATGAAATCTAATCAACTGTTTCATGAAACTTCACCAGCTGTTTCATAAAACCTTGTCAGCTGTTTCATGAAATCTAATCAGCTGTTTCATGAAACTTCACCAGCTGTTTCATAAAACCTCATCAGCTGTTTCATGAAACCTCATCAGCTGTTTCATGAAATCTAATCAGCTGTTTCATGAAACTTCACCAGATGTTTCATAAAACCTTGTCAGCTGTTTCATAAAACCTTGTCAGCTGTTTCATGAAACCTCATCAGCTGTTTCAAGAAACCTCACCAGCTGTGTCATAAAACCTCATCAGCTATTTCATGAAACCTCACCAGCTGTTTCATGAAACCTCACTATCCTATCACTTGCGAACACATTCGCTTATTCAGAGTCAATTGATACATTCACTGGTTTTGACTCAAACCTGCAACCTTTACCAAAAATATATTTTATTTTAAAAAGTAAAGAAGCGCCATAAAAAAATATTATTTTCATTGCTACAAAATTGCCCATTTATCTTTTGATATGACAACGTTTTATCCTGAATCTGGAAAGACACCAAACAGATTACCACGTCAAAAAAATAACCATCTAATCTTTAACAAATCCCAGATTGACGTTTGATTTTGCGCTTAAAAGGAACCATTAGTTCAAGGTGTGAAACATTAGTGAAGGCCTTGCATTCATTGCTTTTATCCACCAAAAAGCTGCTCACATCCGCTCGCCAATTTCCTTCACATTTTCTTTTTATACACTGATGTCTTTGTTACTGAGGCTAACACACACACACACACACACTTCCTGCAGCTGAAAAATCATCTTGTCTCTCACTGTCGTCGCTGCCATCTTTAATGTTTTTGCCAGCAACTATTAAACAACTGGATACCTTTCAACCGTTCTTGGCTCTCGTGTAAGATTTTTGTCTTAGCTGTCCTTCTTCGTGATCACTCATCCGTCACGCTGCTCTCATGAAACAGTCACATTTTCAAACCTGCACGATTGTCGACACAAAAGACTCTTGTCTTGTGTTCATGTCTTATTAACTTGTATGAACTGGTTCAGTCCAGTGGATGGTCTCACTGGTGTGTAGTCGACCTCAGTCCTCAGACGACAGTAAACAGTGTTGGGAAAGTTCACTTTCTATTTCAATTTTTCCAAAGTTCAGTTCACCAGTTTTAAAATGAGCTAGTTCAGTTCATAGTTATTAATGGAAATCATCAATAGTTCAGCACTCCAAAAATGAACTAGTTGGGTTCATAGTTCATCATTTAATTATTTTTTTTAAGTTATGTGCTCCAAAAAGGAACTTGTTCGGTTCATTTTTCATAATTTTAGGTTTTAAATAGTTCTTCGCTCCAAAAATGAACTAGTTAAGATCATAGTTATTATTCGAAAATATTTATAGTTCAGCACTCCAAAATGAATTTGTTCAGTTGATTGTTCATAATTTTAGGCTTTAAATAGTTCAGCACTCCAAAAATGAACAAGTGAGTTCATAGTTCATAATTTTACATGTTATAAAGTTCAGCAATCCAAAAATGAACTAGTTGAGTTAATAATTTGAATTAAAAAAAAGTTATGTGCTCCACAAATGAACTAGTTTGGTTCATTGCTATACATTTAGGTTCTGCACCTCAAAAATGAAATAATTATGTTCATAGTTCACAATATACATTTTTTAAAAGTTCTGTCCCCAACAAAAAGAACTAGTTGAGTTCATAATTTGAAAAATGTTCTATAGCTCAGCGCTCCAGAAACAATCCAGTAGATTTTCTTGTGTATGTTGCTACAACCTTTCCTTTTTCAAAATGATTGCCACTTAATTATTATATCTCTTTTAATATTAAAAAAACACTTCAACATTCATTGTTAGTATTGTAAAAAAAAAAAAGACTATAATTTTATCTGCTGTTGTAGAATACAGTATAGAATAAAATAAATGAAAGAAATATCTATGCAAATAAGCGACACTTACATTAAAGTGAGCATATAAAAATATAATAATTAATTGTTGCTTCACTTGCTGCTCTTTTTTTGGATGACATAAGTGATTTTGAGCCACTGGTGGCTGCTGTTGCTAGATATGGTGTTTTTACATTATTACCTGTTTACAGTGTCTCAGTTCAGGTTCATCCGAAATATGAACTATTGTTTAATGAACTAGTTTTGGCGCAATACTGGTGATAAACATGTTTACAAATAATAATAATAATAATACCTGGGAAAGATTAGCGGCTCACGGTTATGAACGTCTTCATGTGTTTGAGCAGCTATTTCATATTACAGCTCATCTGTTTAGTCATTTTGAAGCAATGTTGGGACGAGCTGGGACTGGCTCCACCTCATGCTGCCAAGCTGCTTATTTCCAGCCACGGTGTGATTATCAGCCAATATTATTGACGTATGATGTATTTTGTTTATATTTTTAGCCACGGTTTTGAGCATTAGGATGATCACGGTGCAGACTTGTTTGCACAAGCAGGTGCAGAAAGATGGAGGAAGTCAGTCGAGCTACAAACGTGGCAAGACGCTGGCGTTGAAGAATCGGTGACGCACTTGTATTACACACCTCCTCCATTACTTTCAGCTGATTAAAATGTGCCTGACGGGACACATGATTTTCTTCCATTAACTCAAGTAGTCCATCTCTTGCTGCCTGTAATTCTAATGGAGTGAGTTCGCCCACACTTCCACCTTCTTCTCCTGACACCAGTCACCGGGGCGGCTGCCAGTTCGTCATGTTCAGTGAGAAAAATGAATGAAAAAGAAAATACATGTAATAATTATTGACTATGGTATGAAAGTGGATCAGTGCCAACAGAAAATTGAATCGTTTAATTTAACATTTAGAATTTTTTTCAAGCATTAAATGATATATATTTGTAAATAATTGAATTCTATACTTTCTATGGTGAAAGGTTGAATTTATATTTATTGAAGACACATTGAAATGAATACTTTTTTTTTCTTTTTTTTATGAATTCATTTTATTTTACCCATTAAGTTTCATTTTCTTATTCCAATAATTCAAAATGTATGTAAATATTTAAATTCATTTAAAAAAAATGAAATGTTTAAAATAAGTTTCAACATTTAAAATGTTAAATTTAATGTATTAAATATTCTGGTGGCACTGATATACTTCCATACTACTTATCTATGTGCTAACATGCTGCTAAGAAATACTTCTTGATGTTTATAAAATTGCCAATATGTTGCTAATAGACGTATAAATCAAATATTTTTTATTAATGGATGGCTTTTACAACCTACGTCACACAATTAACTTATTTGTTGATTGAAGTGTTTTCAAACCTACCTTGGATTCTCTATTGTACTCATCAGTATGTGTCTGTTTGTACAGATCTAATCTTGTTCCACTCTGATTGGTCAAGCATTGAGGTTTGTCAATTCGTGTCATCAATCCCATAAGTCTCAACCTCCAAGGGACTCGTTGTATAAACAAAGTGGGCGTGATTACAGCTGGCTGGAGGAGGAGTGAAGCCATTATTAAGTCATAATTGAGTCCGCTCTCGTAACCTCTCGTTCGCTGAGATTTCAGACGGGGGAGAACTTTATAAAGTAATACGTTTAAAACATGGTCATGATGAGAGACTTACTGCATCTTGGAGAAGAACGTTTGAAACATGTGAGTGAGTCAGGAGTTAAAATATTAGTTGCCCTTTAAAAGAATCATGTAAGACGGGACGTTTCATATTTTAACCGTGGACTTGAATAATGGAAAAAAGAAAGGTGAGTAAGATGACACATCTGGGTGATCCTGGCCAAGTGAAACATTGTCCGACGCTTTCTTTTCTCTTCTTTTCCCTCCCTCATCCCCTCTCCTCTCCACGCCTCTGGGTTATGAATTCATCTGAAGATAAAACAGATATATCATGCTGTCATAGGGGCAGGGGAGGGAGGTTGTCGGTGGAATGCTCTGGCACACAGAGCAGGGACGGGATCTGAGCACGAACGATACGCCTCCTCCAACATTCTCAGCTTCAGCCTGCTTTGCCCTCTTTGGCTCTGTCTGCTCTTTCTGATCCGAAAAATGGCCCCACAGCAGGAACCTTTTTTTTTTTTTCACCTGCCTGTATTACCTGTACCAGGATATTAATATCCTACCACAATAACACAGTGTGAGCCGAGCAAGAATTACACCTCAGCAGGCAGGAGCTTTTCTTTCGGATGCTTTTGAACGGCGTCCAGCTCTGGTCCTGACAATCAGTGAGGAGGCAAATTGAAGAACACGTTCTTTATACAAAAAAAAAGACTAGATTCTCTCATTTTTATGCCAAAACACTTTCCAAACATGCAGATTTTTTTTCTTCCAGAAGTGAAATACATTTTGCAAACCTTGTTTACAACAAGAGGATTTGGGATTAGAGCCAGGAAGTCGTATTTAAACTCAACTGTAAGTATGAAAAGAATATTCTGTTTATTTAGAAACAAAATAACGAATAAGCAGCCAGGAGAACTAATAAGAATTGTTCGTCTTTCTGCTTCTTTTCCATCTTGTTTGGTCGGATAAAAAAATGCTTGATTACAATTTAAAATTGTTTGGTTACAGTAGAAAATGATTTGATTACAGTAAAACATTTATTTATTCATTTTATTATAGTTGAGAATTGTTTGATTACAGTTGAAATTTAATTACAGTTGAAGATTTTGGTATGATGATAGTTGAACATTGATTTATTACATTTTAAAAACTTTGTTTACAGTTGAAAATGGTTTGATAACAGTTAAAAAGAAAGTTCGAATCCAGTCAAACAATGGTTTGATTTCAGTAAAACGTAAATTGTTGGATTATAGTTGAAAATTGTATGATTCCAGAAAAAAAAAGAAAAGGGTTAAACATTATCGTTTGGTTTCAGGTCAAAAATGGTTTGATTTCAATTGAAAATTATTGGATTACAGTTAATACAGTTAAAAATTGTGTATTAATTGAAGTGGACAATTGTAAAAAAAATTGTAAATATGCTGTTAAACGTCAAGATGGTATTAAAGGGATTGAAATATAAATAACTATATATTTTTTTAAATTATTTTTAGATTGACATTAATGTTCTTTTACTGATAATTACACCTAAACCACAGAGAGAGGATATTTCTTCCTGTCAGGGAGGCGAAGAGGAGAGTGAAGGGAGGAGAGCTACTGTCTAGATAAGAAATATATTATAAGAGGAAAAAACTGGTTCGCGACGCCAGACTAGGTTGGTTAGGTACATCGACGTGGTTGAATCAAGCTAGAAATGGGGGTGAAAAAGGTAAAACCCTGACTTCAAAACCCAAAAGACAAGGAAGAATTTGTGAACAGGAAGATCCTGCAGTAACAGTCATCCTACCTCTGACGCTTCTTGGCTGAAGAAGGGACTCAACAGCTAACCCTTAGTGTAAATACTGGACCTTTTCAATCAAAGCAATTCAGTTTTAGTCCTTTCATTTAGAACCTTTTATCGAAAACACTACAGTTACAGTCACACTCTGGAGCATCTTTTTGTGTTCAAGAGTTCCAACTCAAAGAATCCATGGCCGCCGCGGGGATTTAGGTGTCAATGAAATGACACAGACACTCACATCTGCTATTTCTGTTAGCGAAACCATTAAATATGCTGAATATTTCCATCCCTCTTCCCATCTTTCATTCCCCTTCATTTTCCCTAAATCCGTCCGTTGACGGAGAAACGGAGACTTAGAGAGGGATGTCTGAAGACACAGCAGGACAAAAATAGACAGCAAATTGCCGGTCCTTCTCGGAGAAACCCTACCACGCTGCATGAACTCAAAATAACACACACTGGCAAACCCTTGTGGTCTCACGTCCAACTGTTAAATTGACTATTCTACTTCTGTTTCACTTGAGCGACGCCAACACAATAAATGAGAGAATGTCCACCGGAGGCAACTATTTTAACTTTTGAATAATTGCTTGCTTGACCCATGACATGTATTTAAGCCCTGATAGGATATTCATAAAAATTGTTATTCTGTAGTTTAAAGTTGACTTCAGCCATGCGTCAAACAAGCACTGGTCACAGTCTTGGTTTTTGGGAGATTTCTAAAGAAACTGTTTGTCTTCAGACACTCATTAAAGTAGCTTAACGGTGCTTCAAAATGACCTTTTCAAAAAAAAAAACGAGGATAAAAATATGAGTTTCCTTTTTTTCCCGCTTCCCTCTTTCAGTCGATCAATAGCTTCACCTTTGTTAAAGTTAAGGCATTCATCACGGTAAGATCGAAGGCTATAAACCTGCACAATAAGAAGAAGGAAAAAAAAAGAAAAAAGCACTCTTAAAAATCAACATCTTACTCACCTTCAGCGAGTCAAAACAGGCAATGACTCGGCCATTTTCCACTTGACAGCTCTTGGCAGGGTGGGCGAACTTGCACTCACTGTCGGGCCGCGAACACGTCCCTCTCTGGAATTCCCGACAAACCTCCAATGTCAGCCACTTTGTGTCCCGCATCGGTGTCACATTCACTGCCATTTTGGACGAAGCAGGTGACGGTGATTACGGGTAATGGATATCCCGCTGTCGGAATTAAGTGTGTCTCTGCGAGCTTCTGCTGATAGAGGGGCCGAGGATGGAGAGGGATCAGTAAATGACATGGGAAAGACGTCTTGCAGGGTTGATGCAAGACTTGTGCCTGACTGGTCTCCTAGCACCTAAGATCCATCCTCATGTACCGTCTCCCAGGGGAAAGTGTTTAACCAAATCGGTCCATGATGGCTCTGGAATAAAAAAAATAAAAAAAGAGGGGATGGCGTTGGAGGGGGCAAAATAATCTGAAGTCTTCTTACAAGGACTGTTAGGAACGTTAAGCATTGGGCTCCATTTCCAGAAAGTGGGCGGTTATCTCTGTATCGATGATACTCGGAAAGTTTGAGGGGTCGTCACTGGCGTGGCTTTGAGGTCCTGGCGGTCCCACAGGTTTCTGCTTCGCTTGACATGGAGAAGCACCGGGATGGCTTCTGGTGAGCCGAACAGCCACGGGGATCTGAGAAAGAAGGCACGTCTTTCTGTGGAGAGAGCGGGAGAAGGACGTCAGAAGAAGAAGGTCACTTGCGCAAACATCTGGAGAGGAAACTGACAATTTAATTAAACAGAATCCAAATCAGATCTGGTTTAAAGTCACACATTTTACTTGTAACAGGAAAGAATAACACAGAGTTTACATGCTGTGTGTGAATCCTGAGATGTTCCGTTACTGTCGCAGTTTCACAAGCCGTTAATTAATATAATAATTATTAATTATTGAAAGTTTCCAACAAAAAACATGATGGGTTATTATCCTCACATCGGAGGTTCACTACTTCATTCCCATTCCTGGCACGAATATATCTCTATATTCTCTAAATAAATCATGAATGACTTTCTCACACATGCAGTGTTGAAAACACATCAGCAGAGATACAATGATACAGTGATATAATATTATATGTGGTTAAGTACATTTGGTGAACATACTCATAGCTCAGGACAATACAGTTGATCTACACACGTGTTTGCCTCGTACTTGAAACTAATTAAGATTCCGGAAAGTAGATTTGCATCGTCTGACAAGATGATACTTTTGTGTCATTATATGCACCAATTAAGTGTTGCATTGACCTTCATGTGATCTTTAAATAGCTTTGATTCTTCCTGTTGCCTCGATGTTTATGTATTCATGTCAGATTCACAGCTCATCGTTCTAATATGTAATCGTTTCATCAGCTCACTAAGCATAAAAAGTGAAGGACGATTAGGTTATTCTGAATTCTCTTTATGTTTAGAAAAGCTCTGATATTGTATCTCAGGTTAAAAAACACTCAAATCACTCCCTCTACGATGCCTCATAATGCACTGCAACAATCTTTAATCTTGAAGAAACATGGTAGGAAAATTGAAAATATTGATTTAGAAACATTTTAGCTCTGTTGCAGACACTGACATACAGTAATATATAATAATATCGTACTGACATTATTGTTACGCTTCGCTAATCATTACGTAGCAAAAGCATAACAATTAGCATTGAGGCTAACACATCGCTATGGAAATATCTCCCATGAATGAATAAAAAAGTCATTATTATATAAAAAAAAAAGTGAAACAAATCTAATAATATGGAAACAATGTGTGTGATCATTGACCGATATATAAAACGTTTTTTGGAATAATAGAATTCTCAAACCAATAAAGTTTTAATTTTTGTTGAAAATATTATTATTTAAAAATACTACTAGTATTAAATAATAATGCACAAATTAGGAGAATTGTGTATGTTTTTGCTAAATATTTCGAACATTTTCATGAAAAGAATAAACATATAAAATATATAATCCATCATCTTTAAAAATCTTAAAAAAAAAATGCTACACATCCTCAAAAAAAGGATCAAACTGATTCAATATTCATTTTTCATCCTCGGACGCGTCATTGAAATGTGAACTCTATCTACTGAATATCAAATGCATTTAACAGAAGCATTTTCTCTGCAGAGGACAGCAGTTGATCTCCGATGGAGTTAGCTGCTCTTGGTTTCTGTTTTTATGGATTCTCTTGAAACAACTCGTGTAGAGTAAACAGCTCTTTCATCTCCCTAATTCCACATACAAGCTAAACCCTCCGTGAAAACCCCCCAAAGCCCCAGTGCTCCAGCTGAGTGCACTTACACCTGCGAGTGGTTTCCTTTTCACCAGCTGACATATTTGGCTTGTTTGTGAATTGAATCTCCTGGAACAAGTGTTGTCATAGCAACACAAGCAACATCGTAGCAGCTGGATTGAGCCTTGACATACGCTTGTTCCACATTTGTTTCAAATACCACTCAATATATCGCAGTTCAATAAAACAATTTATGTGATTACATTTTTCTCATCTCAACCATGAATGTAATTATTGTAAGATATGGTCTTTTAAATTCCCCACAATGTGAAAACACTTTATTTTTTCTAGTGAAAACTGAAGTGTGTCCGGCCCAGAGAAAAGGTTTTGTCAAGACTAGTTCACTTCCCGTTTTCTCTACAAGATTTTTTTCATCTTGATTCCACTCAAGACATGAGAATAACAGCCAAGCGTTCCCAGCTACTTCACCAAAAAAAATCAAGCATGTTTTTATTCGTCTTAAACAGAGAATTAATAGAAGGAAATGGTTGAAGTTCACCACTAAGATTTTGCTCTCTTAATTTTTTTACACTTACATCCCACTTGTTTTTTTACCTTGTAAAACTAAAGCAGTGAAGATCTATTTATGAGGTTTAAACCAATTTATTTTCAACATTTGTATCTACAATTTCTTTTAAATGAGTGGATCAAGGAAATGGTGTATCTTTACAAGATTGCAGATAAATGTATTCGTGTAATGAAATCAATTACAGAGATTTCTTTTAAAACAATTATTTTTACACTCAACTACCTTAATGCAATCAACCATAATATATTTAATTATGGCTTTACCTACTTGAGATATATTTAGCAAAACACAAAAAATTATTTTAACAATGGAGTCATGCATACGATGCCTCACTGATCACATTTTATTGTCGCAAACAATCACATTGTTGACTGAGTCAACTTTTAAAACTAATCTTAGAGTCAACTATATCAGTAAACAAGATAAAATGTCAAAAAAAAAGTTTCCTTTTTAAAACAACCTTACATGGAGAATATTCTTAGAAGCTATTCGACTATCTGGGAAAAGTAATGAAACAAACTATACTCGGCAGCTCTGAACTTTGCTACGCTTCAAGATTAAACAGAATACGCTTCACTACCAGTGACCGCCGGAGAAAAAAAAAAGAGCAAACAGCTGCAGAAAGGCTTCAAATTAGATTAGACAAACCGTTCCAAGCGTCCCAAAGCAATGTCATGCCGGTTTCCTCTGAGGACTTGTGTTTTCTCTGAGCGTTCATGTAATAAGATAAAGCCGGGAAGAAACAGATTCGACACAATGGAATGAGATTAATGAACGACTTTAATAAACAAGTTGCGTAACCGACTCCTGCGGGACTTCTGAGGACGGCGCATCAAAACCCTCATCAAACAACTCATTTAAAAAAAAAGGAGGGATGATTGACGCCTGGAGAGGAAGCCCGACGCCAAAACGCAGAATTGAAAATAAAAAAAAAAGGTAGAATGTGAGAAACGAGCACGGCCGTGAGAAATATTTAAATAAAGGAGTCATCAATAAACATCTTAGCATGTGTGAATAATGCATGTGGCCATTTCCCACAGCCAGAGGCAGGAGATATTATTACACCATGAGATCAACTTGGTAATAAGCTGAGCAGAACAGAGAATTCATGTACTTCGGTGAAGGAAAAATGGTATTTTTATACTGCAGTTCATTTAACAGTTGTTGACTTAAAAGTTGTTCAAAGGTTCATGGATCAGCTTCATCTCTAGCTAACCTTCCTGCATTTATTTTTCCATTGATTTTCTCATTTTTTATACAAATTGTATGTTTATTAAAGCAGCGCAGCCTTTCTTTATTCTTCAATAGACTTATTTCCCGTGTGGGTACTTTTTTTTAACGCCGCGGTTCATGTTTTAATTTGTGCTATTGGAGTTTTTTACATAAAATAAGTGTTTGTTTGTTTATGAAAATCTGCAATTCCGCAGGTCGAGTGGGAAGCCTGGACTTCCCCAGAGATCTCCTTCTTACTGGGGAATAATTCCACATTACGAGAAACAACAAGAAAAATAATCTAGTGTGTGCTGGCTCTGCTCCGGGGCTTCCTCCCGGTTGGACATGTCACTAGGGACGTCGATTTAATTTAATTTCAATTAAGGGGCAAATTATATACAGTAAAGAGCCATAAAGCAAAATAAATAAATGCAAGTAACAAGGACAAAATGAAAAAAAACAACAAAAAAAACAATTGATGAACACATGTTGGAAGTAAGAAGAGTGTAAATATATCTTGACAGAATTTTTCTATATTATTTAATTTATTAACCATTTTAATATCAACATAAATCATAATGTAACTGTGGTCAAAACAGTTAACAATTATAGAAAATATCCTCTTTAAAAACATTGATTCGAATGGATGAAAAAGAGAAGTTCAAAAGGATTCATACATTTAAGCAAATTATATTTAGAATACAGCTATTTAAAAGAAATACAAACATAAAAAAAACACTTAAACTATAATCAGTTGTATAATTACTCAGATATCATGGCTGTACTTATGCAGTCTGGACCTGACGAACCAACGAAAGGTTCCTAGAAAACATCCTAAGAGGTCACTCAGGTACTACCCGGGGATCCTTCCCAGAATTTACTACCGGTCCTCAAGATCCTTTACCATGAATTATCAACCCTATTATCTATTGTAGTAAACCTATAACAACTATACCATATTCTGTTGCTTTATTAATTGCTTCTCGCTGGTTGTGAACAAAGGGTCGGCGAGCAGTGGAAAGATGGACCCTAAAAACGTGCTGGATCAGAAGTCCATTAAAAAACCCATAAATAATTCAGATCATACCTTCAGAACATTCTTATAAAATCTTGCAAACAGTCAAATAAGCTTCACACACACTTTTTGGCAGAGGTTATGCTTCTAGAAATTCTGGCCATAAAAAAAAAGTTGGTACCGACAACGGTGACAAGAAACTAAATCCGGATGATGAATATTGCAGCCATCACATGTGCGTCACTCTCTTTAGACCCGGTGCTCAGCCTATCAGGACGCATCACTGGAGACCCATATCAACGTGTGATCTGGCGCAGAAGTCCGTCCAAAATTTGGCACCTGAGCCGGCGGAGCGATCGACACGGCACGCATGGTCTCACATAGTGCAAGACACCGTGGACGATTTCATCTGGCGCCACGAGAGCGAAGAAAGAGCGTCTACCCCCGGAGAGCCTGGAGACTAGTGCCCCGATGTGACCAAACAACAGATGCACACTTGTTAATGGATTAGATCTATCAACAAAACAGCCACTCTCCAAATGTGTTCCGTCTCTGAAACAATGTGATGCCATACAAGCTACTGTTGTGATCCACGCACAGTGGAAAATGAAGTGCATGCGACGGGACTTCCTTCCTTCGTCGCTCAGCCACGTGGAATTGCAATTGAGTTTTATCGAGAGGCCTCAGTTAACACAAGCCATATTCCTGCCTCACTTAGGCGAGCAATACTTACAGCCAAAGAATGAGGAAGTGAACATGTAGCCCGAGATGAGAGCCATTTCTTCGCCCTCGAATGGCTCCCAGAAGAAAAATAGAAGTCGACGACCGATCCCGCTGCCAGTGTGCGCTTTTATCCGTCTGACCTTTTGGGAACAACAGACAGAAATAGTCGAAAAAAAATATTCGAGGGGTCAAAAAAAAAAAACGGTTCTAAATATAATTGCCGACGATAGACTTTATGACTTCGGATACAAAATAGCCATCTTGGTCTCGCGGTCAACATTTTCCCCCGGGCAGTGGTTTCAACTCTGCCAACATTCCCACTCCTGGCATCCAATGGAAACTTAAGAGCTTCACCTAATAGCTTGTTTTCCTTTTTCCCTTCAAGAAGAATTCAATTTGTGCGCTGCTTCAATTTTGATTTAAGTTACAAAGAAAGAAAATGGGATTATTCTTAATGTTCTTGTCGCTACCACCTAGAAAAGCTTTTATTACGGCGTCACACAAATAACACAAATAAGCACTCATGCAGCTCGTTTCCACTCCTAATGGGATTTTCATCAAATGTCATTGACCTTCATTTAAAGCTCATTCCTGATCGTCGCTCCTCTGAGAGCGTTCTTCGTGGCATGCTGCGAACGCTGCTGCATTCAAGGGGCGTCGGAACAACAACACAACCTTGCACCACAACATTTTAAGATGGGATTTGTGTGCTTTATGAAGAGTTCTGTGCAGGTTTTTTTTTTTTAGTTTGCAAATTGTCCTGAACACAACAGCTGTGGAAGACAAACATGTCTTTATCAAAAACAGATGCTTATCTATCAACATTCGTGTTTTTGAAGTCTGTTGATACGTTTGCTTAAAAACAAACACATAACCTTCCGGTTGAATAGTTTCGGTAACAGATGAGGGAAATAAAGCTTTCTTTTATCGAAATCTGTCTAATTAGTTCTAGTTTTGCACCGCATTATTTCCTCTTTAGTTCGCTTTTTACCATTTCATCAAGAAAGAATTCACTATATAAATATAAACAGACAATACGGGGTTCAAAAAAAGTTGGTCTGGACCCACAAAATCCACATTTGTTAATTAAACACCATGATAAAGAACAGAATGCACTTCTAATAATTAAGTTTTGAGCATTTTAAACTAATAATCTGTGGGTTTCACTTTAATTTTGACATTCAAAAAAGACCCAAATCCACTTAGAGTACAGTAGATATTACAATTTAAAAATGGTTGTCATAAATTTTTGCCTTTTATCACTTCTTTGGCTCAAAGGATTTTTCTATCAAGTAGGAAGGAAGATGGTCTTCACTCACTTGAAATGGAATGTGATGTGTAATTTACCGCCAACAGTCTTCAAATAAAAGAAAAGATTGAGATAAATTGTTGAATAGTGAACAATAATGGTTTATTCAATTCAAACTGCTTAACTAGGGCTATGAATGGGATTAGATTTTGATTATCTTCGGTAGTTCTGTCAAAATAAATTCAAGATTTTAGGGAAACGTAAGGAATCCAGAGTGATACAGAGCTTTGGGATAAACCTCCAAAAAGTGTGTTTTTTCTTCTCTTTTCTTGCCATAAACCAACCAAATTTTCTATTTCTGTAAATAAGATAAGAGCTCCTTGGCAGAGATTGGAGCAGCTTTTAAAGAAAAACAACTTTTCTAAAAACAATAATGGTTGCAGGAGCAGGATGTGCAGTAGAAGCCTGACCCTCTGCACCCCCTGCGTCCTTGCTGGAGAACAGAATCTGTTCTCGCCGCGACCTTGCAGCACATCATGGTGGAGCTGCACCATAAGGTGTTGTGTGAGCGAGGAACGAGAGGGGGTCGAGCGGGGGGGGAAGGGGGTCAGAAGGAGGCGGATTCAACGGACAGTTTCTATTAAAAGATGAGCCACGTTCATGAGCCTGTTGATGCCACATGATACTTGTGCATCCCAACAGAAGGCAGGCAGATTTCGGGGATGATTTAGGGCGGAAAGAAAGGAGGGAGACGCTGAAGTATTCGTGTAAAGAGAGAGAAAACGGGAACAGGTGGGGATCAGAGGAAGATAAACGAAGGGAGATGAGAAATGTCAAGATGGTATCACACCAAGGTGCCGCCGGTGCTTTCAAGAAAACTCCCATTGTTTCTGATGCACTCTTAAATCCCCTCTTACCTGCTCGCACCCACAGCTGCCAGACCAGCGTCTCCGGCTGCCAGGACGGGGGTCGGCTCAGGTCATATCAGGATGATCGCCGTGACGCAGAGTAACTTGAAGAGTCCAGCATCTGCTCCTTCATTCTGCCCAGATCCTTCACTGTTACGTACCCGTCGACGACGGCTCATTGTCTATGAGCTCCTTTTTTAAAAATGTTTGAGAAAATGAAGCCGGCTGCATTTTTTAAAGTGTTTGTGACGAGCGTTGCCGTGTCATCGCTGCGAGAAGGTCACTGGTTCAGCACCAGCTTGAGGCAAGGCCAGGTTTGACGCACACCTCGTTCTCCTCTGAGTGGAGCGTGTTTGTTCTCCTTTGCTTCCTCCAGGCACTCCGGTTTCCTCCCACAGTCTTATAACTCGGACATGTTTTCCTGCTTTTAAAACTTTACCGTGTCACAGTCAAAGGTAGTGCGGATGATCTTCAAAATGAAGTGAGCAAGATGAATTTTGACTTCAAAAGTCCCACATATGTTCATAACATACAAAAACAACATGTTTCTCAAGGTGCTGTTTACATTTAACTTTTTACACGACACTACGAATTCAAAAGTTTGACTTTTGTTGTGTTACAACATTGAGTTTACAAGAGCTTTAAGGGAGATTTTATCAATTTACTGAACTAAAATCAGTAAGAATTGTAACACTACCCGAAAGTCTACAAGGACAAGCTAACGTCTCTACTTTTTAGCCAAATTCAAACCTTGATATTCTCCCAGGAGAACAAGGAGAGCCTTCTGCTGAGAGAAAAGTCTGGACCTCTTTGCTCTGGCTGCTGCCCCCATGACCTGACCTCAGAAAAATGGCAGTAGATGACTGAATGGATGAAAAAGTTCATATAAAGGTAAAAAATATATACTTGTCTATCTGCTTCTTATCTCCATTGAACAGGATGCAGGTTGAGATTAGCTATGCCAACTGTGTACGGAAACTAAACTTTGACTTGTACTTAGCAGTTCTGCTTCACAATTTCGAGTTAGCAATTAATGCTTAGAGACATGCTAACATATCAGAAAACACATTACTCTAATAAACCTTTCCATTATCTGAGCAGCATATTTGTGGTAGAGACATATTGTTGTCTGGACTTAAGTGATATGTTCATAATTATGTGTTTGAGTTGAAATAAATTAGAATAAAGATATAAGTTGCTGGTCGCTGATGCTAAATGCTAATGCTAAGCGCTATTGTTAGCATTTGAGCAAATAAAATTTGTTTATGAGCTAGTCTGTGAATGTTAGTTTTTAGTTTGTTTAATAATGAACATAACTAGGTGTGGGTTTTAAAGTAACTACTCTTTTCCAATGCTAATAGCTGAGTTCAGCGTTACTTTTTTTTCCAGTTTATTCACACATTTGTTTCGTTCATCCTCAAAGGTTATTCTTTCACGGCTCGTGCATGACAACGTAACAGCCGATCATTAACCGTGAACATTAAGAAGCCATTTTAAAGTGCAGGAGAATGTTCTGCTGAATCCAGGTTGGAGTGACTGTTATTAATGTAGATAATGAAGTGTTAAGTGTAATGAGTGTGAATTATGAATGACAATTTAAACAGGCCAACAACATGCAATTAACGGGTTCGACGCCGACGTTAATGGCATCACATCTGTGGCATAAACGTCGAAAGAAATCTGACAGAAAAAACGGAACGGGCGGCGACATTAATGAGCTCGGCTACCTTGCCACCGGGAGAAACACATTAATGAGGTGAAACATGTCAAGAGTTTTTTTTTTTTTCATTTTATTTTAACAGCTTGCTGGAATCTGCCCCGTCATCGGGATAATGTTCCGGTGTATTGTAGCATCAGGGTAATCCAAGACGTTTACGACACACACACACACACACACACTTGTATTGACCACGAGGCATGAGACAGCAAATCTTCGTCTTCTACACTCGAGAGATGAGCGGAAGGTCAACGGGTGCATTGATATTCAAGACACAGGCCGGTGAGTAATGCATATGCACAACTCCGTCCCACTGTCGTGGGCGCACAAATACAGACGCACACCTCCTCCTCCTCCGAACCGGCGAAGACGAGGAGCTGTCGTCCGATGCATCAGCGATTATAATAGCTTGACGTGCACACGTAGACCAGGGACCCTCATGTTTACAGTAGACGCCCACGTGTTCGCGGAAGGTGAGGTAATGCCCGATTACACGGAGGGTTTGTGTTGTACACGAGGCGGGCGAGTGTGTACTCTCCGGTCTGGATGTGGTGGTGTAATGCAGTGGCGGGCGAAGAGTGTCAGCGAGTTCATGGACATAAACTAAGCCAGACCAGTCTGCTCCCCTCAGGAATAGCAATCGGAGAAGGTGTGTGTGTGTGCTTGCATACTGTAAATGTGTGTGTAGATCAAGCTTTAGTAGAATGATAAACAAGACCTGCTGGTACCAAACTGTATCAACTCAGCGGGGGTGAATAATAGCTGGAAAATAAATGCCAGTGAAATGGCACCTTGAAAGAAATGTCCCCTGTGTAAATTGAATATCTTTGCATGCAGAGTTCGAACAAGAGGGTCATCAGCTTGTGTAATATAAACACGCTCCGGCTTTGCTTTTTTTTTTTGCAGAGAAACATAATCTGGTCTCATTTCTGAAGGTCTGACAGGAAAACAAGGCTGGCGGACCGGTAGAATTATAATGTCGTGTCTGCAAATAACCAGCAGACAAGAGACACTTCACTGAGGCTTGGATGGCATAACTAGACCAGCACAGAGACAGTGCATACCTCTGGCGAGGAGCTCCTCTTGCTTGACTGTTATACAATCAAAACATGGTTCAAATACCCTGTTAGCTAACAGCAAATAGAAGGAAGGATACCTAAGAATAGAACCAGCAATATTGCTTATTCGTCAAACAACTAGGCCACCTGTGACGTCATCTACCAACAGTTACCAGAAGAACAACCAGTGGCTCCCGGAAATACAACAGTGCCCAATGACCCGCGGGCACATTTGTTTTCGGGTCTCTGGGTCAATGTGACCCTGCCAAACTGGTAAATCTGAACTGTTGCGATGGTCAAACTTATGAAAACATTCTAGCCTTGTCCAAAAACCCTTTTCTTAAGGGTTATGGATTTCAAATTCTAAAGTTCTTAAGCTTTAAATATGTATACATTTTAATTGAATGTGTGTTGTTTGTAAGGTGAGCAGAGAGAGCGGCTGAATCGCTGATTTTGATAAGAATATATATATATATATTAATTATCGTATTTTCCGCACTATTAGGCGCACCGGATCATAAGGCGCACCTTCAATGACCTATTTAAGAAGTGTTTTCATAAATAGGGCGCAACAGATTATAAGTCGTATAGAATAAAAAAAACAGTCAAACGTTTCACTGGGGTTGTGTTATGATCCACTAGATAAAGCTGGGCTAAAGGGAATGTCAACAAAACATTTAGATAAAGTCAAACTTTATTAAGCGCCTTGACAACTCCATTCATTCCCATGGTAACGATGTTCAAATGATGTTCAAAAGGCTTCAAGCGGCAGGTTTTTGATTGGCTTTCTTCATGGCAGACATCTAACTTGTATTTAAGTTTTATCTATCTATGTTTCTATGTCGAGACTGGTGTTGTGAGCAGCAGTGAAGTTGAGCGCGTGTATGACAGCTAGAGCATGTGTGTATGACATGTTAAACACACGTGTATGACTGGTTGAGCGTGCAGCAGAGTGATTTTGAGTGTACAACAACCAAGACACACTCGCTCAAACCTGTGGCAGTAATATCACTCCATAGACATCCGCCATCTTGTGATGCGCGTCGTAAATTCCACCCCGTGATGACGCAATGACATAATCCTGCCCACGGCGTGTCATCTTAGTCGGCGCAGAGTCATGAAGGTGTTTGTAAACAAGTTACCCACCAGGTAATGTTCATATATAAGGTGCTCTGGATTATTAGGCGCACTGTTGTTTTTTGAGAAATTTAAAGGCTTTTAAGTGCGTCTTATAGTGCGGAAAATACGGTAAGTATTAAGATTTTCATTAAAGAAAGAAAAAGCACTATTTTTTTTTACCTTTCTATCTATTTACTACTGTTAATGTCACAACATATGAAAGTTATTTCATTTCACCAATTCAATTTTTACGATCTTCTTGATTACGTTTAATGTTTTTCTTGCTAGTTCCGTGTGTGAGCAGTAGTGGTGGAAAGCCATACAAGTAAATTAATTTCAAAACCTTGATAAATCCAGATGGAACAACAGAACACCACCAAAATTGAATAATCTGCTCCGTTTGCCATTAGCAACACTTCCCCAAAATGTAATTGTAAAAACTACATCCGTGGCAAAATACTAATTTTATTCTGCTAACAGACCAACAAAAAAATTACATTCATGTTTCCTCCTTTGGCGGCATCAACGCAACAACTGGAATTTGATATGAAATGACATGATAGGCCATTATTTTTGTGCCCCAAGTAAAACATATTAATTGTTAGTTTAATATTTGTGGAGATCTAGATGAAATATTTAAATATATATGTTGTAAAATAAAAATGATATACTTCCACAAATGTTGGCATTTATGTAGCTTCACAAATCATGAGCTTTTGAAGCTGCGTTCACCGAAGATTACATCTTTCTTGACAGCTTTAACGACCGGTGGGAAAACAACAATCATCGGCTATTGAGTGAATCAGTGGGATTTTGTTTCTTGTCAAATGACCCAGAATGACCTCGCTCTGCCATTTATCAAATTGACTAACCGCACTCAAGCCAGCGACATTCAGAGCGGATTTTCCGAGTGCGTCGTACATGAAGCCATCATCAGCTGCCTCCATGATGAGTCCACTGTTTTCCTCTCATTATTAATTGAATAATGCAGATTTACATGAGCTGTGTTCCTGTCACCACACACACATGTCTTTGTCAAACACACTACTTCATAACCATGAACGCTGAGGTCAGAAGGTGAATTATTTAAGTGCGTCAGAAGGCTGGAAATCTATTCAAAAAGCATTCTTTAAACTTTAAACATCACTTGGTTTTTGAATACATTTTCCTTATTTTGAGTTAGACTTAAAGGGACTTTCATTTGTTTCCATTTTGACCTTGGAAAATCAAAAAAAACAAGAATAAGATTTTTTTTTTTCTATTTCTTCATTATTAAGTGAGGTTGCCATCAACACATTTAAATACATGTGACCAAAATTGGTAGAGTGGTAAAGAAAATTGAGTTATAAACTATTTTATGGTCTTAAACAGACATGCAAAGTTACGCTTGAACTGAAACTCATGGGAAAATGTTTCTGAAATATAATTGGATTTAATTTCAAATATAAGTTTTTAAAGCCCTTCTTGACCACTACAACTTTATTTTTCTTATTAAAGTAGTTTTATATCTTAATGTTTTGAGAGTCATAAGAAATATGACATTTTGAAACATCGTTTTCCAGATAGTCCAGAGATTGGCATGGAATTCCTAAGAAACACTGGAAGAAAAGTTTCTCTTATATTCAAGTACAATTTGTGATTTACATACGTTCTGAAAATGTGCATTTATTTATTTATATAATACTAATTCATGTCATCACAACAGGTACGATGTCAACCAAAATGCAAAATACAAAATAAAATAACAAAATTGTGGTAGGGGAATCATTTTTAAAAGTGATTTATTAAATGTATCTTAAATAAATATATAATAAAATAAACCGAAAAAACCTTGTTCTTTTTGTAATTAAATTTCAGTCTGAAATGTTTATTAACGATTCATAATAATAATTTAATTTTTTTTTAGGTAAATTCCTCTTTAGATGTCATCATAAATATTTATTTTGTGAGATAAAAAAAACCCAACATATTTAAAAAAAATTAAATCTTACATTTAACATCATTCTTAAATTTGTATTTATTACATTTAAGTCTGTTCTTTATTTTTAACGTCAATTACTGTGTTAAATAATAACTTATTTGCTTCTTTTCTACATTGGATTAGAAGGTTTTTATTCTATCATTTTGTGGCTATTTTTCTTATTCCCTTCTTTATTCCCAACGGTGAACACAGTATGACAAGAATATTAAGCTGCTCTTGTTCTTGAAGACGTGTATTGACTTTTCTTTTAGAAATGTTAGTGATTCACAAGAACAAAAACAACTCTCCTGATGTCCCTCCATCATCTGGATGTTTAATGAAGCTCTGATATTTGTGTGTGTGTGTGTGTCACGCCATTGTGATGCAGGCTTGATCAAGGTTTTACATGAGATGTATTGAGTTGAACCTGACGCTCTCTGATAGTTAAACTTACATAGAGGGGGGTGAGGGGGGTGTGATGTGTGGCAGTGGGTGTTCTCATCCATCCATAAAACCGGGGTGAAGTCACAGCCCAGGAATTAATGGGAAGTGCGTCTGAAAAGGCTGAACAATAAAGTCTGTGTGTTTTAAATTGTTGTTGCCCTGCAAGAGCTGCTCGCACTAATGTCGCTCCACCTTTGTGGGCTCAGGTCTTTTCCACATTAAGACGTCCCACCCCCCGTTAACTTCAGCATGCGTGCTCACACGGGGACACCCGGGGGAAGGAAGTTGAATCTAGATTCTCCACGCAAACCAAACACTGACAGAAAGTAAACAGCAAAGACTTACGTGGCCCCGGCCAGGACTCATCGGACGGCTGCTGCGGGGAGAATGGAAAGTGCTCATGCTTCGGCACTCCTTTCTTTCACTCCCTCCTCCCTCCTTTTTCCTTATACTTTCTCCCTCCCCTGCCTCTTTTCCTTCCTCATCCTTTTCCTCCCGTCCCTCACCCCCCCCCCAGCCCTCTTGGCAAAGCCTCACTGTATTCACATACACTGGTCTCCATGTAAGCTCCTCAGCTAAACATGTCACACATAATTTATCCACGGCAGGCAGACGCTCCATCCCTCCACCAGAAGAAGGAGTGAGAAGGAACGAAAGTCCCACTAACTTGTGCTGAATCTCCACAGTTTGACACCGAAGATGTCTTCACTAACGGTGACGATCTGACAGCCTCACCTGCATGGTAACAGCAGCACCTCCCCTTCCTTTAGTTCCTTCTCATCCTCTCACCATCTGTATCTGCAGGTTGTAAATCTTACGCAGATGCACTTTGAGAAACCTTCCTATCTTCTCCTCCCTCTGCTTCCCCTCATTTTGTTAGCTCAGCCACATGATTCAACTTATAGAAGTGAAGAGCGAATCAGAAAGTGTTCAAAGCAGAGAGAAACATGGTCCTTTGTTCGTTCAGATTTCGAACTTTTATTTAAATATAAAGAAATGATCTATTCTTTATTTTGAGAGTTCAATAGAAAAATTCACGTGATTTAATTTTATTGATTGAATTGATTTTTAATTGTATTCAGTTAGTTGGTTTGTTTCTGCGTTCCATTAATTCCCATATATCTACAGATAGTATATTTTAATTGAAATGTTTACTTTGAATCACTTGTTCGTTTCATTGCTTTTTTAACTGGAATTAATTCAATTAAAAGCGTTTTAAAGTTATATTCTGCAACTCGCTTGCACAACGCACAAATTGAAAACATCAATTAAAAATGTCAGTGCTAAATTTACCATCATTTACCTCAAATATTGTCCCTTCTTTGATTGAATTTTCGATATACTTCTTTATTTCCCTTTTTCATATCTTTAATTTAACATAATGTTGATGTTTGTATTTATAATATTTATGGCATTTCTTTTAAGATTAATAATTGTGTAAAAGGATAAGAAGATGCTTTTTTATGTATAAAATTGTAATTGTTGATAGAAATAACAACAAAAAAAATAAGAATTCATATTGGCTTCTTGAATACATTGCAGTAGATGATACATTTTTACTTTGACAAATGTATTTTATACTGCTATTTCTTAAACAGACACGACAGTCAAACAGTGATTTAGCATTATTTATAATAAACACATCTCTATATTATCATTATTATGATTTATCTTCATTTGCGATAAACTGGATATGCTATTTATATAAATTAATTTGCTAGTTTAAGAAATGTTACATTTTGGATTGATTTAATAAAAACTGATATTCGGTTTATCGTTTAAGTTAAAATCCAATATGATCATTTGTCTCTCTCGAGTTGAGATTATGTTGAACAAAAATAAAACATCATGACATTGTTTTGAAATCAAAAATATATTTTATATTTTATTATAGATGGTGGATATTAATTTCACATCATATACCTTTTTAAAAGGATGAATAAAACACTTTCTTAAATATGTAAGAATGAATGAAGCTCTGCTGACAAGGAAACCAACGATGTGAGAGTCGTCGCCGTCACTCTGATGACGTGTCAGTCCATCAATCTTGGTAGCTATAAAAAACCAAAAAAAAAACCTGGATGAGGTTTTCCAGCGAAAAATTCAAATACTGATTTCTGTGACAGCAACGGGGGAAATACGACGAAGATTATCAGTTGGGGGTTTTTTTCCCCTCGCTCCACTTCCAGGACAGTGAGAGTGGCAGTTCTGTTGCCATGGCACCCGAAGTCCGTCAAACACCACGTCAGGTACATGAATAAGTGTGTTATGTTTGTGTGGCAGGTGGTAATCACGCAGAGACCTGGAGCCCCTCACTGGCTCCTGGCTGTTTGGAAATCACGGAGCCTGCGCTGCACACAGTAGTGACAGGTGTTCGTGGAGCAGTGGTCTGCACAATTCAGGAGCTCACTTGACGGATCCCCGCGCCGCTCTGTGTGTTAGTGTTCTGTAAATATTTAGCATTTCATTCATAAAGCGCAGCACACGCTGGGGTTTTTCGAATTTACTGCCGACGAGAAGCGACTGCCAAAAATGGGCCTGCGGTCAACTTCAAGGATTTCAGTGTTTACATGACGTCGTTGCTCCAGTCTCTCAGGCAGTCACGTTTTTTTTTACCGTCTACACAAGCATTTGTATTCCGGTCACCTGAACCTCCACCAAGCTGCTACTGTTGAACTGCAGTTTTGTGACAAAGAACTTCATCATAACAGCAACAAAATATCATCGGCAAAGAAGCAATTATTGGTCAAGTGACGATACTTAAAGTGACAAAAACAACATACAATGATACATCTATTACACAAAGAAAAACAAAACCCCTCGTCTTATTGATAAGCCTGACAGTCGAAGTAACTTTTGGAAATGCTTAATACTTAAAACCTGACAACGTGGGTCTGAAGTTTCGAAAATACCAGAGCAAACACACTTGAAACCAACCAAACCAACAATTGAAACTTTCAGTGGCGGGCCGTCAGGGCCAGCAAGGCCTTCTCTGCTGGCCTAAACATAGTTAGAAAATAAATACAATTTTCAATTGAATTATTATTATTATTATTATTGTTGAGCGCGATGAACACGTGACACGTTCATGTCCTCTGATTGGATAGCACAGGGTCACACAGACTGTAGTGGGAGTGATATTTTGATATAATGCAATGATGTTCATTTGATGATAAACGTCTTATTGACCTATAAAGGTACAAGGTCAGATCCCTGTGGTGTATAAAGAACCTTAAAGTAGTTCTTGAGATGGGGATTCATTCAAACGTGCGACACTTCAAGGTGAGTGAAATTTAGTTCGATATAACTTATATTGCGTTCATCTAAGAACGAACAAACGTCTGTTATTTAAGAGGGATCAGCACTTCACTACAGCTACACTCACTCGTACGCTTTACTTTAACGCAATCTGATGATACGGTTTCGTGACCTAACAGCTTTCTGAGCGTTGCTGAGCTCATGTTATTTGAAATTTAAACTCATTTTCCCTTTTTCTTTTACACCATCAGTGGGATGACCGTGAGCAGACGCAAGAGAGTCGGCAGCCGAGACTCACATAAATCTTTGAAAGGTATAGAAAATATAAAAAACATGTGTTCTTTTTATTCTTGAAAGCTGCTCGTCACCCCTGTTTGAATGCATACCAGTCAAGGTTTTCTTATTCATTTAAAGATTTAATCAGACAATGTTTTGACTTGTTATTATACTTAAAGGCTGCTCAACACTGGATATATAATGGTTGTTTATGTTGTTTATTTGTGCATCAATAAGGAAGAAAAAAACCCTTCGACATCACCACTCTTTGAATGTGAAATGATTGTTGGGTTTCTTTAGCGAAAGTTGTGTACTGAAAAGTGAAGTATTTTTTTTTTTAATAATGTAAAAAAAGTTTTGAAAATAAAAATGTACCGTTATTATTAACGACTACTAAAATCTTGGTATCGTGACTCTAGTCCCAACCATTAGTCAACATGAGGGTTAGAAAAAAATTAGTTAAAAAAAACAATTTTTGAGCAATTTTGGATGAATAAAAGGCTGATATGTTACATTATAAATGTTGAACCAAAAATGAAAAATAACTGTGGCGTGTTCAATAACTTTGGCTACACTGCATATAAAAGTAAATGTAATTCACAAAGAAATACATGTTTTCCAGAATTAAACTGAATTATACTCCATAAAACAAATACTATGATTGATTAAAATAAAAAGATAAAAAACAAAATGGCAGCTCACACTAGAGTTATACATGAATTGGAAGAGTTTACCATAAAAGCCATTATGTGGTGCGTCAATAATAAGAGGATTAACCTGGATGTAGCCATTCATGATATAGTTTACATTAGGATTTATACAGTTATTTTATTTAGAAATGTACTCGTTTCAAGCTTTAGAACAATTTACTTTTAAGTGCCTAAAATACAGACCTTGATCACGAAAACTGTTCACATCCTGAGATCATAATCTGAGCGGAATTGAGCTGCTTGGCAGAGGTTTGTGCTCTCGTTTCTATTAGATTCTATACAATAGGAAGTATGCGCTTGCTTCAAGGTCATAGTTTGGAAGGAATTTGTTCCGCTGTAATGTGCGTTCGGGTTTAGTTTGCTTGTGAATCTACGCCTTTCACAAAATCCCCCAGCATTCCCTTTGACAATGTTTTGCCAAGAATTGTATCCTTTTGAATGACAAACATTCAAAAAAAATCTTTATAAATATATAAAGATATATATACATACTTGTTCTTACTATCCTAAGTTTGACATTAGAAATTCCTGGAGGGTCCTTCGTGTAACCCTAGAAAACAAAACCACAACTGAGAACTACAGACAAATGGTATCCACACATCACAGGCCACGACAGAACAAGCCAAAAGAAAGCGAAAGCTTCAGCAGATATATTTATATCTTCTCTGAAATTCAATCAGCAGAACATGTCGACCAAAAGCTGGAAACACCCGAGGTTTGAATTTCAAAATGTACTTTGGTTGTTTGGTGATTCTGCACTGATGCAATAGTGCTGACTTTTATTCTTCCATGACGACAGGTCTAAATCAAATAACATGTAGCGAAGTGTTTTATTTCACAGCCGTGGCTGCGTTGGTATACCACTGTCAGTGTTATTGATTATGTTGCAGTATTTCATGTTGACAGTCGAGACGGTTCACATTTTTAACTCATTTACTTCGTTTCATTCCTGATATTCAGTAAGTAAGTCATTTATATTTGTAAAGCGCTTTTCCAGCTCATTTTAGCTGTGCAAAGATGTTCCACTATCTTTGATTCAAAAATCTAATTTGGGAGATGCATCACCTTATTTCCTGTCAGTTATTCAACTAAATAAAAGTGTCAGGATAGTGCATAGTCAAATTCCAACTGCTTGGACTAAATATTAGTACTTTTTTTTAATGTCTTTAATCTTTCTCTTTATCACAAATTACTGTGGAATAACATCAGCGCCAACATTATTCTGGTATTATAGTAATTGATTTAGTCAAGTAAGGATTACAGAGGAGGCTAGGCTATTATGGAGGAGGCTAGGCTAATACAGTAATGAGGAGGCTAGGCTAATATGGAGTAGGCGAGGCTAATATGGAGGATGCTAGACTATTACAGTAATGAGGAGGGTAGGCTAATATGGAGGAGGCTAGGCTAATACAGTAATGAGGAGGCTAGGCTAATATGGAGTAGGCTAGGTTGATATGGCGGAGGCTAGGCTAATATTGAGGAGGCTAGGCTAATACAGTAATGAGGAGACTAGGCTAATATGGAGGAGGCTAGGCTTATATTTTGGAGGCTAGGCTAATACAGTAATGAGGAGGCTAGGCTAATATGGAGGAGGCTAGGCTAATATGGAGGAGGCTAGGCTAATACAGTAATGAGGACGCTAGGCTAATATTGGGGAGGCTAGGCTAATACAGTAATGAGGAGGCTAGGCTAATATGGAGGAGGCTAGGCTAATACGGAGCAGTCTAGACTAATTTGGAGGAGGCTAGGCTAATACAGTAATGATGAGGCTAGGCTAATATGGAGGGGGCTAGACTAATTTGGAGGAGACTAGGCTTATTTGGAGGAGCCTAGGCTAATATTGAGGAGGCTAGACTAATTTGGAGGAGGCTAGGCTAATATGGAGAAGGCTAGACTAATTTGGAGGAGGCTAGGCTAATTTGGAGGAGGCTAAGCTAATATGGAGGTGGCTAAGCTAAAACAGTAATGAGGAGGCTAGGCTAATATGGGGGAGGCTAGGCTAATATGGAGGAGGCTAGGCTAATTTGGAGGAGGCTAAGCTAATATGGAGGTGGCTAAGCTAAAACAGTAATGAGGAGGCTAGGCTAATATAGAGGAGGCTAGGCTAATAAGAAGGAGGGTACTTCCTGGTGTGAGAGCCAATCAAAAGACTGGCAAAGCAATTCGAATACCATCAATATTTAATTCAAACAACTCTTTCCCAAGACTTGTCCAAGGGCAATCGCTAAGTTTAACAAAATTACAGTTTAATAGCCTGTTAATTAAGTTAGAGATGTGTCAACATTAAACTACAAACAAGTTATGTTGTTAAGACTTGTATAGCACTTGATCCATTGTACTTAATTATCCAGATACTTCCGTTTGTCCTTGATTTTGAACATGAATTTGCTCTATAAATTTACTCTTATTTCCTATGTTTTACATCAATATTACCATTTTTTATAAACATGCGACTCTTTTAGTGCAAGTCAAAAGTATCAGTAGGTTTAAAACATCCAGTTGTAAATGTTATTCTTGAGTGAAAACTACTTTGTACTTAGTGTTATATAATATATAACACCATTCAAAAGTGATTTACTTGTAAACACATTAGCTATGTGGACATAAATATCCTCAGTTATTATACATGGCAGGAAGACGGATTGTAAAAGTTTATTTGAGTCCAGAAATGTCTCGTCTATATTATCACAAAAAGCATTTAAGGCCGTTCGAGCTCCAGACTTGGACTTGGACTACAGCCACGTCTGAGTAAGAAGCAAAACATTTGCAGACTTCAGGTTGTGAACTGGGGAGTAAATACATCAACACACCATTGTTGCTCTTTCAAGCCATTTTTGACCGAAACATTTCTGGTATGACTGCTGGAGTTAAATTTACCACCGTCATCCCTGAGAACGATCCAAAATAGCCGTTGAAACAACCGCCCCGGACTGATTCATGGCGCTCTCAGGGAAACACAAACACCTTCAAGGACACTGATGACAATCCTGGAACACACACATCTGCACTTTCAGCAAGCAGATGGATTCACCAGAGCATTGATGCTAAATAATCAGGTGAAGACATCTTCGCGAGAGAAGTCCATCTGGAAGTGCCACTTAATGAAAATAGACAACAATAGACGACAGGAGTCTATCCAGTCGTTTCCTTTTGACGTTCTGTGTTCGATCGAAGTCACGTTTGCGAGTCGTTTCCAGCGACGAACACCTTTACAAGTAAACGTACTCGGGCGAAGTGCAAAGAAGCCGCTGTCAAACAACCTAAGCGTACACAAAAGTGATAGAACAATCTCATGGTTTGTTATAGGAAAGTAGATTTTCACCGTTAAGGCGAGGATCAATAATGCCAGGTATCGATCGGTGCAGCAACAGCAGCAGTAATTCTCTTCTAACTAAACAGATAACAGTCCTTACAACACAATTACACATCGAGACTGAGGAGTATCAAAGGCAGCTCGTTGATGATGGATGTGAAAGCTTTATCGTCTTAGGGAGACTCAGAGTAGAGCTTGAAAACAGTCTGATTATTAACATAACGGCGGTAAGTAACACTATTGAAGTGAGAATAATATTCATGAAAATTACATCTTTTTTAAATACACAAAAGCAGCTAATATTAGGATAAAATCGTGAGAAAAGAAGATTTCACACTATAGTTTAATAATTAGTTTACAACAAGTTTGTCTGATGTATGCTTGTCCATTAGTATAATTACTCAAGAACAGATTTGTGTAAAACTTTCAGGATTTATAGAGAAAATACACATATTTTGTGTTATGGATCCTAGGGGTGTCAGAAAATATCAGTACAGCGATACATCAATATATCGTTAAAATCTTTCAAACCATGTCTTGTTTGTTCCCAAGGTTCTTGGCTTACATTTCAATAAAGTGTGTTTAAAATAAAAAAAATAAAATGTGATTAATTTTTAAATTTACAATGAATATGCAAATATTCCCGTTTTTTGTTCATTTTTGTGTTGCAATTAAACTTCTTGCCCCTAGATGGCAGCAGTCATTAATTCCTTCCGCAGGGAATTCCTGCTAGATCCGAGCGATGACTGAGGACGAGAGGATACAGTCGACTCCAGCAGCTTTTCAAGCTGTTGTTTGGACATATTTTGGTTTCAAAACCAGTGAAAGTTGTTACGACTTCGTCAAGAGTCATGTGGTCTTTAAATTCTGAGTCAAGTACTGGGACAAGACAACATTTTTCTAATTGCCAGTACAGTATTCCTATGTATCATAATATTATTTGATCATTTGATTCATTCACCAAATAACTTGAAAAGTTATGAAATTTTTGCAGAAAAAGTTCAGAATAAAAATAAACAAGTTAAAAATAAAACAAATGACTTCATTTCTTAAATACATGTTTCTTTTGACTCTAAAGGTTAATGTTCTAAAGAAACCAGTGTCAAACTGTGGTGCTGATATGTATCGACCTAGAAAACAGTTACATTTTGAAATGTTGAGGTTTTTTCCAATTAAATTTTTTTTTTAAAGGCTGTAAATGAGCGACCCTTATTTGAGAGGAACAGATTTCTAGTGCAAAGGAACATTAGCACAAACATGTTGGACATAATTGACCCATTTAGTGCCGACTGCGTGTTTCATGAAGCAGAGCTGATGGATGCAACAAAAAGCCGAGTCAATTTCTGGCTCATTTAAGTGGAAGTCAGAAGGAAAAAAAAAAAGAGAAGATTTAAAAAAAAAAAAACTTGACTAAACACTCTGAGGTTAAACCACAACATGCAAAGCGTCCGAGAACCAACTGGTGCGACTCCAGCATCCATCTCTAGCAACAGGCTGGGAAGTTGCCGAAAGCATATCTTGTCAAATATTAACGACACAACCCTCTTTCTTTCAGGGGGATCATGCAACGACGACCGGTCGCAGGCGAAAGACAAGAGTGTGGACGGACACTGAGAGCCTCACCTGCCGAGCTGTCTGCTCCTCGTCCCTCCTGCCCGGGTGTGAGTGAGTGCTCACTTACACACAATCCCTCCGAACGGGAACTGATGAATCTGCACGACTTGAGCCCTGCAGCGTGCAGTGCATTATGGGCTTTTTTTTTTGGTCTCTCTCTCTCTCTCTCTCTCTCTCGCTCTCTCTCTCCTCCTCTCAATGTTGGCTGTTGGTGGGGGATGTCCTCACCTCCTGTCTGGAGAACGGAGTCACACACACGTTGTGTCCGCGCACACACACACACACACACACACAATGCAGAAGAAGCCTCATGATGATGACGACCGCCACAGCAGTGGTTGCCACAGCAACAGCCTCCCTCCTCCCCTCCTGCATCTAGAAGCTCCTCTGTCTGTTTCTTGTTCGGTTAAAATAGTTGAAATATTGCCGAGATTCGAACCTCTTTACTAGATGAAGCGAGAATACAATACAAACTGTTGCTGCCGCGACAGAGAGGGCGGAGCTTCGGGAGCAGCTCTGGAGGATGCAACGCTTCTGTGACGTCCCTGGTGTGTGGCTCTTGTTTGTCTCCGAGAGCCCATATGTTCTTGGGAACAGATTGTAATATGAGCGTCTTCTACTTTTTCATCACTTACATCAGGGGACAAGGAAGTGCAGCCGGACAGTTGGGAGCTCCGGAATAATCGGAGATATCCAGGTTTATTCCAGGATAATACCAAACAAATCTACCGACTTCTTAAAAAAAAAAAAAAAAAGGCAGAAGTGAGGAAAGAGGGCAAAGAAACAGAAAAGCGGAAAGATAACAGATAGAGGTGAGAAGGAAACAGAGATGAGACCTTGTCTCGTCTCCCGTGGCGACAGAGTGGGTGGAAGGCCAGAGCTTTCCTTCAGGCCCTGTAAACCCTGCCAACAACCATCCGAACACACAACCTGAACACTTTCCTCAGAAAGTCTTCTTGTTTTCGACTTTGTTTGTTTCTCCATTTTGAGTCACGATTCTTTAAAAATAAAAATAAAAAACATAACACGTGTTTATCTCGAATATTATTGTGTAATAAAGTAGCAAAAAAGTTAAAATAAAATAACTTGCACTTAAGAGTAGTAGTAAATAAGATAATAGAAATGAAAAATAAACTTTAAGAAGACTGTTACTTCAGCAAAGGAGCGAGAGAAAAAAAAAATACAATTAAAATCTATAAATAAAAAAAAACTGTCAGGATTTAAAATCATTGAAACTTAAAAAAAAAATCATGATTTGGGAATTAAACCCAGGCACTCGGGGTGAAAGGTCGTTCCATCAGACCACCTGTGACGATGTTGCATTTCTTTATCCTATTATTGCTTTATATACGTATATCATCCACAACAATGACAAATAAATGACACTTCAATTAAAAACTCCAAGTATAACTCCGGAACGAAAAAAACATCCGTTTATTGATTCGTTATCAATTTTTTCTGGAGGAAAATTTGTTGAGTTATTTACTAACAGACGTTCATATACCTTCTTGGCAGAGGTAATTATTGATTATCCACTTATTGGAAAGTTGCATTTTGCTCACGTCCAGAACTCCTTCTGTGTCCGTAAGTAATGCTGAGTGTTGTATGTCACAGTGACATGTGTTACAGTGAGGATGGTCCCGTCATTAAATAACAATGCAAATATAACCTGGAGAGTCTGAATAATGAGCTGTAAATGAACCCTGAGATCCTTCGGCATCACCACCTTCAATAGATTCAGTCGCACCAGACGCAGTCTTGAAGTCCTAACCTCTGAACTTAAACGTGGTGGCAAATACCTTACTCGGCATTCTCGTCACAATCAAGCTGCTCTGTTGGTTCCCAGCCTATCGATTCACGGACCAGAGAGGATTTGAACGAAGCTTCACCAGATCCTTCAAAACACGAAGAGCTCAAACTAGCGAGGCCTTTTCATCAATGTCCGTCTTAAAGGAAATTAAATGTTGCGGCTGACTTAAAGTAAACGCTCATTTCATAAACTCGATTTCTGAATGAAATGAAACCAAGAGGAAAGCAAAAAAACATCAGAGGAAAAATACAACGTTTCATATAATTACTCAGCGGGTTGCTGTGATTTACAATCAACATTCTGTGAAGAACAAGGAAATGAACGCATGTGAAGCAAGTCTTGAAAATAAAAGGTGAAGAAATATTGCAGCAAAATAACATACATAATGGGCTCTAAACAGTTGCCCCAATATATATATATATATAAAAAAACATGTGCTTATCGTGCCAGCAATGACCTCTAGTGATGAGTAATGTTACCACGGCGACAAACAGACAAACACAGTGATATCAGTAATATTTACAAGTCAGCAGATTTCATGGCAACAACAAACCGGTACATTTTAACATTTAATTTTTTTTTTTTTAATCACTTCATGTAAGTAGGAGTCTTTTTTAAATACACAAAAGTAGCTAATATTAGGATGAAATCGTGAGAAAAGAAGATTTCACACTATAGTGTAATAATTAGTTTACAACAGTTCTGTGTGAAACTTTCAGGATTTTTAGAGAATCGAAAAAAATATTTATTTTGTGTTATGGATCCTAGGGGTGTCAGAAAATATCAGTACAGCGATACATCAATATATCGATAAAATCTTTCAAACCATATCTTGTTTGTTCCCATAGTTCTTGGCTTACAGTTCAATAATGTGTTTAAAATTTAAAAAAAAATGATATTAGTTTTTAGATTTACAATAAATATGCAAATATTCCCAGTTTTTGTTCATTTTTGTGTTGCAATTAAACCTCTTGCCCCTTGATGGCAGCAGTCATTAATTCCTCCGCAGTGAATCCTGCTAGATCCGAGCGATGACTGAGGACAAGAGGATACAGTCGACTCCAGTAGCTTTTCAAGCTGATGTTTGGACATATTTTGGTTTCAAAACAAATTAAATGAGTCATGTAGTCTTTAAATTCTGAGTCAAGTACTGGGACAACATTTTTCTCAAAAAAAGATGAAAACAAAAACACCAGAGGAAAAATACAACGTTTCATATAATTACTCAGCGGGTTGCTGTGATTTACTATCAACATTCTGTGAAGAACAAGGAAATCAACGCATGTGAAGCAAGTGTTGAAAATAAAAGGTTAAAAAATATTGCAGCATAATATCATACAAAATGGTCTCTAAACAGTTGCCCCAATATACTGTATATATAAAAGAATGTCTTTATGGTGCCAGCAATTACCTCTAGTGATGATAATGTTACCACGGCGACAAATAATAAGGGATTCTAAAAAAAACAAAAAAAACAGACAAACACAGTGATATCAGTAATATTTACAAGTCAGCAGATTTCATGGCAACAACAAACCAGTACATTTTATAATTTTAATTTTCAATCACTTCATGTAAGAAGGAGTCTTGTGTTGGTTTTACAACGACTCAGTGATTCGAAGTTGTCGAGGTCTCATCTGTATTATGGAATATTTTGAAATTTTCATCAGGGACTCCTGGGATTGATGACGCTCCGTGACAAACCTCAATGCTTGACCAATCACAGCAGAATGGGCGTGGTTATGGTAGACAAGATCTTATCTCCAGAAAAACTAGGTGTTTTCAATGGGCGGGGTCAGTGGGAGAGTTTTGTACAAACAGACACATACGGATGATACAATAGAGTCCAACATCTATTTAAGATACACTTAAATCAACACATTAGTTGAACTTTAATAGAAATCTTTTTGCCAAAATGTGCTTATTGTCTATTTCCCATTACTCTGAAATTGGCTCCTTGGCAAGGGTATGCTCTCTTCTGGTGAATATTAGCATCAATATAGTGGCATACAAACTAATCTGAAGCCTAAAAAGTAAACCAAGTCGAACATGCTTTCCTGATTTTCAATTGACTTGATCATTTTCCTTTTATCTATTTTTCATGTTGTCTGTGAGATAGTTTCTAAAAATACACACAGCTGGCTTGAATTAGTTCCTGATGCCCGAGACTCGAGACTTGTTATATCACACGCTGTTTTTTTGGGATTCAATATTTTATCAGAGGGATCTGAACAACAATGATTGTTAGACTTTGAATTTAAACATCTGATCCATCAGTTTCCAGCAGGGAACTGATATGTGTTTTTTCTTTAATAAACTTAAATCATGTCTCTGGAGAGGAAGATCTCAGTCTGGTGTTGAGGAGGATTTCTCATGTCGATAGTTGCCCTCAATATGTGAGACTCTCACGACATGACATTCTGATATAAGAGCAGTCTCAACATAAATCACTATAGTTGACATTTAAAGATCCATTCAACCTTACGTTATATACATTGTTGGCTCCGTCAAATGGCACTGATGTCATCTTCAAGGTTGAATCTTCGCTGAAGATCGCACTATTGAAAAATGTGTTTTTTTTTCTCTCTCTCTCTCGTTCTCTCTCTCTCTCTCTCTCTATAGATCACATTTTTACAGATTATTTTGGCCACACCAGACTACCAACTGTCACTCAAACCTCTCACAGCTGAGTGTGAAGGTGCCAGGATGAGGATCTTAGGCAGAGATGTGGAATTTCCATCACAGGTCGGAGAAGAATTCCTGCTTACGACTCTGATGCTTGATGGATTCTCAGAGTTGGATTGTGTGGGGGAAGCAGATCAATGTGTGTTTGAGGTTCTTATCTAGTCGAACAAGAGCTGACATTCTACTTGTCATTTACCGTATATCTCTGGTCACTGGGTGTTGGTGGTGCTGATTCAAGAAAAAACATGCCCCTAATAGTTTTTATCAGGGGATTTCGGTAATATTAATTGCAGATTCATTGACTTTACACATCATGAAGGTACCATCAGTGACATCACATCTATTACTGGTTATCCGGTCAAAAGGCGGGGATTCAGGGAGGTTAAATTATGATTCAGTGATTCAACCATGGCTATCAAGTTCAGGTTACAGTGGCTTAAATACGCTTGTCAGCTAGGTCAGCTATTATTATTATGAAAACGGAAATGCTGTATAATGAAAAAGTGAAATTTTGGGAAAAACAAGAGTTTCAGATCCAAACCAAACTAGGGAAAACATCTTCTTTCCCGGCTCAGTGTATATCTTACTTCCAAGTTATGTCAATGAAACTACCACGAGTGGGAGGAGTCAATCTACTCCCAATTGACTGTCTTTTGCTTCCATCGTGTAAAAGTGAAGAAGCATCAAAGTTAAAGTTTGATAGTTGATAGTTCTTCCGAAAATCCAAACTTGACTCATTTTCTAGCCATCCTCATTTTGACTAAGGGTTGGGATTTTTTTCAGAGTAATCAGTTCCTTTGAGTAGTTACAGGAAAAAAAACTGAAATTGTCCCGAAGAAAAAATTAAAGGAGTCTATATCATAAAATGATTGTAACTTCAGTCCCTCAGTCCCTGCCTTATGTCTTTCTTCGTTCAAACACATTGCAAGTGTCAGTGATCGTGAGCAAAATGTAGGCTGCTAGTGTACCAGTTTTCGCTAAAGATATTCTTAATATTTAGACCTGTTTAATTTGCTTCCGAAAAAAAAAGAGATATGTCGAGGCTTCAACACAAGATGGACATTAAAGACGAGAACCTCTGAGACATTTAGATGTTTTTAAGTTTGTCTTTTGGACAAAGATAAAGCTGGCCTAGCAGCTAGCCTAGCAACATCCACTAAAAACAAACTTAAAATAAAGACTTGTTTAGTTTTTTACTGGAACAGTTCCTAATGTCAAGGCTTGTGAAGGTATTTAGATGTTTTGAAGTGTCTTTTTGGACGAAGATAAACCTCAGCCTCAGTCGCTACATTAAAATGAACAAATATTTTTGTCTATAACTCTAAAAAGGAACAGATTATTCTGAAAATAATCCCAACCCTTAGTCAACATAAGGGTTTAATAATAATGTATTTAATGTAATTTAATAATAATAGTTTGAATTTCGGGTGAACTATCACTTTAAGGTCACCAGCATGTCATAGACGACACTTTTTTTCCTTTATTTGGTACCTAGAATTTTGGTAAAATTAATCGAAAAACAATTTCAAATAGATGTTACCATTCAATTCAAAACCCGTTCTTTTTTAACATTGTCAATCGCAGACACGGACTTGTTCAATCAAAGCCTGGAGCATCTAGTCGATGCATCCGTCTGTCTAGCAAACAAGTTGCAGCACTAATGAATAATGTATCGAGGAAAATGTTGACTTCTAATTTAATTGGAGGCAAGATTGGTCTAAATGCACAACAGTGCCGATGGCGGAATGAAGCGTAGTGACAACACAAAAACACACAGTATTTTGTTGTGAGGCACAATATGCACCGAACACAGTCGGATTGAATAAATACCAGCAGATTTGCCTAAATATTCATAAGGACAATCTTTAGTCTCAGCGAGCTGATGAATGTGTAAATGTGTGAGACGGAGGGGAACGATGTGGAGAGATAATGATTATCATCCAGCGTGTTTGACAACAGATGCTAAGAAACCCAGACATCGAAATGCAAGAAGCAGTAATTAAAATCAAACTATCGCCGCAGTTCATCCGACTTCCTGTTCGGTTAAACAAAGCTGCAGCTTTAATGCTCAAATTTTGGAACATTTTTTTGAATTGCATCTGAATTCTTGAGGGAATCTCTATATCTGCACGTCTATTCAAGATTCAAAGATTGTTGAATGAAAGAGTCAACTTTCAAGATGTGTAAAAGGGTGTGACAAGAAGAAACCATTATCAAGCAAATTTTAATTAACGCAAAATTTGCGTTAACTAAATGTGTGGAAACTCACTTGACATTAAGGGTTAGGGCTATTCAGGGTTAAGGTTAGTTAATGTTAGGGCTTGAGGTAGTATATTTGCCAAATAAACTATGTTTTTCAGATGACTAAAACCTAAAAGCAATTTTCTAGGGAGATATGAGGTCTTTCAAAAAAAGACATGTCGTCAAAATGGTGTGGATTGTAGTGAAAGACATTTGAAAAACAAACAAAAATAGAGAGCTACATTTTAATCTACACATAAATAAACGTTGGTTATCCTGTAGTAGCAATTGGTACCAATTTCAACCTGCTGGAGTGTATGAATGTTCAAAAGTACAGTCAGAGGTATGAGGGGCCGTTTGAGACAAAATTCAGTTTTTCTCTCACTCTTACTACCAGGACCTCTCACACGTACTATCAAGACCTCTCACACATACTATCAAGATCTCTCACACTTACTACCAAGTTCTCTCACACGTACTATCAAGACCTCTCACACATACTATCAAGCTCTCTCACACTTACTACCAAGTTCTCTCACACGTACTATCAAGACCTCTCACACATACTATCAAGATCTCTCACACTTACTACCAAGTTCTCTCACACGTACTATCAAGACCTCTCACACATACTATCAAGATCTCTCACACTTACTACCAAGTTCTCTCACACGTACTATCAAGACCTCTCACACTTACTACCAAGTTCTCTCACACGTACTATCAAGACCTCTCACACGTACTATCAAGACCTCTCACACATACTATCAAGATCTCTCACACTTACTACCAAGTTCTCTCACACGTACTATCAAGACCTCTCACACGTACTATCAAGACCTCTCACACATACTATCAAGTTCTCTCACACTTACTACCAAGTTCTCTCACACGTACTATCAAGACCTTTCACACGTACTATCAAGACCTCTCACACGTACTATCAAGATTTCTCACACTTACTAACAAGTTCTCTCACAAGTACTATCAAGATCTCTCACACTTACTACCAAGTTCTCTCACACTTACTATCAAGTTCTCTCACACGTACTACCAAGACCTCTCACACTTACTACCAAGTTCTCTCACACTTACTATCAAGTTCTCTCACACGTACTACCAAGACCTCTCACATTTACTACCAAGACCTCTCACACTTACTACCAAGTCCTCTCGCACTTACTATCAAGACCTCTCACACTTACTATCAGCACATTTTCAATATTTTCAACATGAAAACCTGACAATTCTCATAATTTTTTGTATTGTTTTTACAAAACCTTGTTCTTTTTTCATCATTCATCTTTTTGTTTGTTGTTTCACACCTGTTTAAATTTGCCCTCACAGTTGAGCTGATCCACGATCCAGCAGAACTCTACATGACGTTTGTTAATTGGCACATTCACACCAGTAAATCTAATATGTTGCAAAAGTGTATGAATTATTAAAGGTTCCATTATAGTGTGGATCAACAAAAGCAGGACAATAAACAGCCAGAGGAAACATAAATCTTTATGCAACCAAAGTCAAATATAAGGCATCTGGATACTAATGAAATATGGAGTCTTCTACTGTATTTGACCTCTATTTACACTTTCGTGAAGATTTCCACGAATCCCAGAATCACCTCCGAGGGATCCGAGATGTGGAGTTAGAGCGGAGGATTTTTGAATTGCTAATGTTCGGGAGAGACGCTCATACTGAATGAGGCGGCTAAGGGTTGACATGCATTTATGATCTAAAACTTCATGTCTCGTTTCAATGAGTCGTTGCATCCCTGATGAGCCGGGAGTTGTAAGTCAGTTTGTTATGTGTCCCGCGCTCCGTGCTATGGATGCTATGATTCAGATCAGACCAGGGATTCTCACTGGGGAGAGAAAATGTCAGTTAAAAAGTTGCCATTAGTTTGGAAAACCAGATGAATCGTAACAAATACAGGTGTTTTTTTAAATTGCAAGACCTGGTCTTATTTTGTGAGTTCACTTCCTGTTTGGGTCCCTACCTCTCTGAGCTGTATGCAGGTCAGACAAGCAACACACAAGTAATCCTTCAAAACAAATCAGACGTGCAGATCAAAAGAGCATGAGTTGTATCTGCAGCAGGCGCCAGATTGTCTAGGATTACACTGGGTAGTGTCTACTTTTTGTCTGGTGCCTGGCAAGATATACTTTTTTATGTTTTCCTTTGATTTTTGATACATCTTACATTCCTAAACCGTGCAGTGTGTAAGAGCTAATGGTGATATTTGTGAAGAAATGTTGCCGGCTAAAATGTTTACGATCAATAATAAGCATTACTTGAAGTCCTGGTGGTCAACAGAGCATTTATTTACACATTATTTGTGTGTTTCAATATATTTATTGGACATAACGGATGTGATCACGGTGTTCAATACTCAACATTTAAATTTTTTTTTAACATAATTTTTTAACTAAATTATCAAAATTAATATTTAACACATCGTTTCAGATTTTATCTCCAGTAAATGTGCATTATAGTGAATTGTAAGTGTTAAGAATCCGTGTGAAGTGAGGTAGGAGTGCAAACATATTGAAAGACTTTACATGGTCTAAATGCCAAAGTCTAGCGAGACAACAATCCAAACGCCAAAGCAAGGAACTCTCTGCTGGACTGCAGTACTCTGTTCCAAAGTAACATGTCGTGGATCCTTTGAGTTATGTGTGACAACCGAATTAGTGGGTCTACTGCTGGGCTTCTTGTGTGTTCCATCCTGACCACTTAACCTGAAAAAAGGTGGTCTTCCAAAACTGCAATTTAAATCAATTGTCGTATTTTCTGTGATAAATAATATATCTTCATAATTTCACACCATTGAGTTTAATAATTAGTGTTGTTTTATAGTAATATAAATAATATAACTTTAAATGAACAGCATTCTTAAAGTGTCAACATGTAACTAATACTTCAACTCACAACCAAGAGAAAATAAATCATCAAAATATCCTCTTCAGCTTGTAAAAAAAAAAAAAAAAAAGTCCAAGACGTACCGAGGAGCTTAATGGACTAATTAACTGAAATCCCAGAAGAATTCCAACAGCCAAATGAAATAGAAAACGAAGCCTACACAACAGCTTGAGCCAAAGCCAGAGCATTAGTGTCTGCTGGACCTCGGTTCGTTACTAGAATATCACACGTTTTCCTTCATCTGGCTCCACGATGTCGAGGCACGCTTCTGCTCCCGACGGATGAGGCTCTTCTTTTCACACAATTTTCTGCTCTTCATTTGGTGACAGTAATCCTGAGCAGCAGCGGTAATAGCATTAGCAGAGCACATCAAATCCGTTTAAGTCCCCCCTCGTCTGAGAGCCCCGACCCACGCAGACGTACTACACTACCCATAATGCAATTGAGACAAAGATATGTTGAAAAAAGGCCTTTATTCTTCGACTGAACACAGACAAAAGTAAACCTTAGATGACAGTTTGAATTTAAATTGTTTAATAATAGCATTAAATCATGTGTGAATATTTTTAAAATGTTGTGCAACTTAAGTACTGGACAGAAAAAGAATGTTATCGTGATAATATCTTGACAGTAGATTTCATGCTCAAGTATTTCCTCTGGATATTTTTGGAGACTTTTCCTTGTCTCAGTGTAATTGGATTTATTTTCTTATCTGGCTAATCATGCAACCAAATACTAAGTTGAGATAAAAAAACAAAAAACACTATTAATGAATTCCCAGTATCGTACAACTTTCTTGCAACACAAGCTTATTTTTGTGGAAACTTCCTCGCCACTGCCACTCATTGTTTATTCGCTGAGATCTTTTTTAAAAAAAATATTTTCTCCAATATATTCTTGCCTAAATTGTAGCGTCTTTATATATAAATTATTCAAAAATGAATGGAAATTTGTGATTACATTTTCAGGAACTCTTCATAAGTAAAAGTGATAATATTTTGCTTGTGTACTTTTATCTGGATTAAATAATCACTTTTAGAATCGTCACTCTCTGTGGTGTAGAAGAAGTCGTCTCACTTTCTTCCTCGCCTGTTGTGCATGTCATGTTTTCCAGAACTGCCACTGTTTCCTTAATTAGCGGTTATAATTATTATTTATACCTGTCGCAGTGTCACCACAGAGACACACAATTGTTCACCAACATACCCTGAGACATACAGAGTTCATACTGGGAAAACTTCAAAAAAACATTTTTAATTGTGGGAGGAAACGATAGTACCTGGAGTAAAGGCAAGCAAAATGAGAACATATAAACTCCACATAGAGAGACCATAGAGTTCCTCAAGCTGAAGGCGAACCAAGTGTCAATAAATCCATCTAAAAATAGTAAATAAATGGCTATTCGTCCAGCCTACTGAAATTGCATAATGACAGCAAAATTTCTTAATGAAAAAATATATTAATTAAGAAATTTGTTGAAATAACCAAATACATAATTAAATGTACAAATAAATGAATGTTAACATGTATGAATAAATACATTGTTATACCCACAGCAATATCCCTGTTCTTCTACCAAATAAAAAGAGGTCATTTATTTATTTGCACATTTTTAAATATATTTCCACATTTATTTATTACCATATTCCTAATTGTTTAAATACATTAAAACTATAATTATTAGTTATTTATTCACCTTCATAGTGAGGTAGTCGTGTCAATCACAGTGCACCATTTTATTATCATTGATTGTTTGGTTGAATATAAAAAGTAGAACAGATTTGTATTATTGCTGTTCTGAAAAATCTAAAACTGGAGGGTTGACTATGCTTCCAAAGAAAGCCCTGCAAGTCAAATCAACACAAAACAAGTGGTCTTGTCTTTCTCTCCATCTCGCCGTTACTCACTGTGCGAGAAACGACGTGAGCTCGAAGGTAATCTTCCCACGATGTGACGTTTGAAACCGTCGCGGGTCTTTTACGGGCAACAAAAATAATGAGCCGATGATGTTTACGCCAGATCGAGTCGCCTGAAGAAACCAATGATTCATCAGCCGGTCCGGGTCAGGCCCGTGTGGAACGCTGGCCTGTGTGGATGCACTCGCGATGACATCACAGATGTGATCCGTTTAAGACATGTTTGCAGTGTTTAAACAGCCTCCGTGCCTCCACACACGCTTGTGTAAACACACACCGCGGCCGACACACAGCTTACACAGAGCAGATGAACGCGAGCCAGGACGGTTTGATTCTGTAATGAGGCTACACGATCTACAGAGTGTTCCCGGGAGTCTGCTCTAAAGGGCATCGCAGATTTGAGGGGGCAAGGTTGTGTGTACACAGAGGTGAGGAGGAGGCTCAGGAATGTTGTAAATCTGTTTGTAGAGTCAGCGCGCCGATGAGCGGCTTAAACTTTGGAGCTCTGCCGAAATAGTGCTGGAAAAAACAGAGAAGACCACTGGGAATAAGGCTATAAGAGTGGAATTCTGTCAGCCATTAAAGGGAGTTTTTTTTTTACACATTTCACTTCGAATAAAAAAAACCAGAGCAGCTTACCTTGGAATTGAACTCCACTCTGTTTGCCCCACGGCACCACATTCTCAGATTTCTCTCTTTTTAATGCTGTCAGACCAAGTCCTCGCGCTTCTGAAATAAGAACCATCCTGAAAGAGAGGGCAGAAACACACAGTACCTCTGCCAAGAAGTTGGTGTGTACCCATGACTGAAGTCAAAAAGTTCTGAAAGTATTCCTTGATAATTGGACAAGGATCAAGTTGAACAAAAAGACATTTAACAAAACATTTGGGGTGTTTACTCTGGTACTGTATCTCAGTAGATGGCGCTCTCGACTAGAAAATAAAGGGAGGTTCCAATAACCCTTATGTTATCAAAGGGTCAATGTGACCCGAAGGACTGTAAACTGTTTGTGGTATCCCTTGAGTTGTCTCTGGGTCAAGGGGAATGAACTCCACCACTGCATATGTATTTCTGGAAGCCAGGACCTTTGGGTGACCTTGACCCAGAGACAACACAAGGGATAACACGATCACATTTGTTTTCATGAAGTCCCTGAGATAACAAGAGTAAAAGAGATAAATGTTCTACAGCAAAGGCAATGCTTCATGAAGCTTTTGCTTCACTCAATTTCTACTTATTACCCCCAAAAAAATAAACAATAACTTCTTTAATTTAATCTCTGGATAGAAAACTACTTTGATGTTACCAACAGTTGGAGTTCTAGGAATATATGAACTGGGAAAAAAAAAGAATTGGCCTCTAATCAATGTTCCTTTGCTGTGATTATTTGTATATAGTTATTTTAAATGCACATGTACATAAATAAGTGTGTTCTTATACTTAGGTAAGTATAGTTTTATTTGTAAAGCAATATGCAAGTTTAATTCAACGCAGTACCGCCACTGGTTACTATGGTAACAAAATGTTGTTTTTTTTTTCCATTAGGCGTTGAATTCTTGAAAGATATTTTCGACAAGAACTGGGGGATAATGCAAAGAGCGTTGTGTCTTTAGTGATTCAGACTTCGTCAGAATGACTTTTTGTTTCCCGATTCAATCATGTTGCACAACAAACTCCTCAGTGAACGTATGCACCGCCTGAGTGCTTATGAGCTGCAACACATAACAGTCATGTCCTTATGAAACATAACTTTCTTTACCCAATTAACCATAAAAAGATAAATTAAAATGCAGGCCTTATAATCATAATATTTACAATTATGTCGCTTACCGGCCTTTAAAAAAAAAACTTTCTTTCAAGAGTTATTATCGATAAGATGCTAAAATTGGCCCAAGAGACCCATAATTAAGTTCTTTGTCATTTTCAGTGGTGCTTTTCACCAAGCACACAAAGATATAAAAGCACATCCAAAGTTACGTTAAGTGGACATAATCAAATAAAACATCCACCATAACAGAACCAAACAAGAAAGAAAGGTTTCATGGCAGGAAGTGTGTAATAGAGGTTTTGAGCTTCTGAGAGTGGAGACAGGATGATGGAGAAATTCTCTGTCACTTTCTGGCTTTAAGGAATAGACCCATGAGGAAATCTGAGGATTTCGGGCTGCTTTATAAAGTTCCAGTATTGCCATCATGTATTCCGGACTCAGCTTGAGACGGCTTTAAAAGTTACCGAAGGTTTCGAAGCCTTAAAGCCGAGTTCTGGATCAGGTGCCAGTGAGCAGAGAATTACAGTAGTCCAGAGGTGAGTGATGAATGTGAATAAGTCAACAACTTGTTGTTTGTTTATCATTTATGTGTTATTAAGGTTGTTGACCACTGTCTGCTTCTCTCTTGTGATTCTATCTTTTTGTATTCTTTTCCTACTCTAATGTATTTTTAAAACTAAAATAAAGAGCTCCTTAAGCGATTCATGAAAATACAAATTTCGTATATAATGAAGAGATTTTATACTCACCCTCATGTCGACTAAGGGTTGGGATTATTTTCAGAGTAATTTGTTTCTTTTTACAGTTATAAACAAAAATCTTTGTTAATCTTAATGAAGCGATTGAAACTCGATTGTCTTCATCTTCGTCCAAAAAGTCACTTAAAAACATCTGAATATCTCCAAACTGCTCGTCTTTAACTTCCATCTTGTATTGAAGCCTCAACATGAGGAATTGTTCAGGAAAGAATTAAACATTCTATATTTAAGATTAAGATTGTTTTTACCAACATTTCCTAAGCTAAGTGTAAGCCTTGTGCATGCGCACAACTGAGCACCAGTTGCTACTATAAAATGAACATACATTTTTGTCTATAACTCTAAAAAGAAACAGATTATTCTGAAAATAATCCCAACCCTTAGTCAACATAAGGGTTTAATAATAATGTGATTTATGTAATGTAATAATAATAGTTTGAATTTCGGGTGAACTATCACTTTAAGGTCACCAGCACGTCACAGACGACACTTTTTTTTTCCTTTATTTGGTACCTAGAATTTTGGTAAAATGAATCGAAAAAAAACAATTTAAAATAGATGTTACCATTCAATTCAAAACCCGTTCTTTTTTAACTTTGTCAATCGCAGACACGGACTTGAGAGAGTGAGTAGAAAATGAGTGAAGTTTGAATTTAACACCATTGAACAACGAGGAAATTAATAAAAACGTTCGTAAAATGTGACAGTCATTGTCACATTTGCACCGTGCCAGTGTAAGACATGAATCCCACAGACTTTTGTCCCCGTAACGAGGAGAAAACATCAGCTCAAGGACAGCGAGTCAATATCCGCCTAATCAAATCTAGGAATTTGAAACCTGAGACCACGCGAGAGATGCGAGACGCTGATATGACAGTAGGACGCCGCCGACCTGTCCACCTGCTTACGGCGCCTGAACAATGGAGAACAGGCGCTTTCCCCCCACAGCGTGAGTGCAACCAGCCGTAAAGGTGAAACATTAGTATCATGTCATGCAAGAGCCTTGGTATTACTCACACTTGTAAAGCCAGCTTTCTTGCCAGGCAGAGAAATGTAAGTCATTCCTTCCCTTTGGTACCGTGAACACCAACAAATAAGATATTTTCTTATTTCCTTTGTCTATTTTCATTAGATCAGGAAGGAATTCCAGAGGGTATTTTATTTAGTGTGTGACCGCTATGAGAAAGACTAAAACAGTCCAGTTATTTTACTGCCAAAGCATACAACAATGTTCCCCAACATTCACTAAGAAAGCATAAATTCAACTTGATATTTATCTTCAGAATAAAAATAGACAAAACCAACTAGGAAACAGACATGCATAACTACACTATTCATACCGAGGCACTGCCAAGTGTTTATGAAATATAAGAACGTTTGCATTTCCAGGAGAAAAGCAGTGTGAATGTTGAATCTACTGGATCTGTAAACTGAAACGCTTGAACGCATAGAAGAAGAAGGACTGGTGTGAAAACGTTACAATAAAGTGAAAAAGGTTGAGAAGATTAAGAAATGGAAGAAGAAGAAAAAAAGTAGAATTTAAAGTAGCAGTAGAAGAAGTAGTTGTAGAAAAACTGGAATTAGGAGAAGTAGTGTTATTAGTAGAAGTAGATTAAGTAGTATAAATAGTAGTAGAATAATAAGTTGTAGTAGAAGTAGAAGAAGAAGTGGTAGAATTAGTAGTAAAGTAGCAGTATTGGTAGTAGAACTAGTAGTGTTATTAGTAAGAAGAAGTAGAAGTCGATTAAGTAGTAGAATAATTAATTGTAGAAGTATAATAGTAGTAGAAGTAGTAGTGTTATTAGTAGAATAACTAATAGTAGAAGTAGATTTAGTAGTATAAATAGCAGTAGTAGAATAAGTTGTAGTAGAAGTAGAAGAAGAAGTGGTAGAATTAGTAGTAAAGTAGAAGTATTGGTAGTAGAACTAGTAGTGTTATTAGTAAGAAGAAGTAGAAGTAGATTAAGTAGTATAAATAGTAGTAGAATAATTTATTGTAGAAGTATAATAGTAGTAGAAGTAGTAGTGGTATTAGTAGAAGTAGATTAAGTACTAGAAATAGTCGTATAATAATTGATAGTTGAAATAGTAGAATAAGTAGTAAAAGTAAGTAGTGTTATTAGAATAACTAGTAGAAGAAGTAGATTAAATAATGGAAATAGTAGTAGAATTAGAACTAGAAGAAGTAGTAGAAGTAGTAGTATTAGTAGTTGTAAGTAGACAAAAGTGTTTTTGAAGTTGAATGAAGTTTTAGATGTGAGTAGATGAATGTACCTGAAGGTCAAAGTGGAAGGAGTTGAAACATGAGTTGAAGATTGTTCCTATTCAAGTGAAGGGAAAAAAGGAAAATGAGGAATAGAAGAAAGAGTTGAAGAGGTAAAAGAAAGACACAACCAGCATTTCAGGAAAAAGCCAAATTGATAAAAGTTTAAATGGTTCGAGTTGGATAAAATTCGTAGGAGGAGATGTGGTACAAAGTTTAGGTCAGAAGGGCAAGAGTGGATCTCAACAGTTCATTTGCCTTCAGCATTCACACAATAAGAAAGAAAGAAAAATGTATATTTAAAGTTATGGTTGAAAATGTATACAGTATTTACATACAACAACAACCGTCCCAACAGGTTCTTGTTCCCTGGAATGGTTCTAAAGAAGACTAGGAGGCCATTAAAAACCTCTATGAAGCCAATATGTGAGTTGTACTAGTAGATACACTGTTAAATGTGAGGTTGATTTTTTAACGTGGTCTGTTGTCTTTATTAGCCTGTCTGGTTCAGCTTGTTGACCTTTTTCGACAAAGTCCAGGATTTCACAGCGTAACTGCAACAAAAACATTTACTAGGGGCCACCGACTGTTTCTGTTTAACACATCACGCCACAGCTATAACCACTGCACATGTGGAGGTCCATGAAGCAACTCTTGGAAGAAAACAAGACGCCTCAACGGTTATTGACGTCTCGTCCAAAGACAGCCATTTGTTGGAAGGATCTCTTGGAGGAGGCGATGTCCGCAAATACTAGAGTGAGAACTACAATTTCAATATGAGATAATATTATTGAGTCAGACTGGTGATCAGTTCTTTTGACAGGGAATATTTGGTTTGGTTGTATATAAATGTCACGTTTGTTGGCACAAAAAGTTTTTTTTTAAATGATTCTACATCTATTTGAGTTATTAATTGAAGTGGTAAAACCCTTCACTTCCATACATAAGGAAGTATATCAGCACTATTGAAGGGTTGAATTAAATGTTGAAAATATGTCTTTCTTAAGCAGTAAATTGCTATTTGAAAAAAAAAAAAATTGAATATAAAAAGGTTAAATTTGTAATTTAACGTAAAAAAAAATTGAGTTTTTAAATGAATACATGTTTTTTTACAAAGAGTTTGATATTCTTATTTTTTAATTCTTAGTTGAATTCAACATGAAAAATAATGATGCTATTATACCAACAATTTGGCTTTTTTAAAAGTATGAAATTCAGAATATGTATTTTTCAATTATTTGAATATCTAACTACATTTGTTAAAAATCAATCTCATGTTTGGAATGCTAGTTCAACATTTTATATTGAATTTAAAAGGCTATGATTTAAGAAATATTCAATTTAATATAATTTAATAATTTTAATTAGAATAGCAAATGTATGTGTGTTAAAAAATATATTTTTTATTCAATTATTCAACAAAAACCTTTTGGAAATGGTGAGGAAGAGCGAGCGCCTCGAGGAAACACAGTCCACCTCATCAATCTGTCTCCAAACACAGAGATGTCAGAAGCTGGATTGAACCCAGAACCTTCTCCCTGCTGTGTTAACCTGGTGTGTATTTCATGCATGTTTAGAGCGAGATGAGAGGAAACCGATCCATACAAAACAATAACAAGGAAATGCATCACTTCTTCTGAAACCATGTTCCAATCCGCAGCTCCATTTACAAACAGTGTTTCGTCGAATGGAAAAAATATTTCTGCGAACACATTTCACGGTGTTGCGAGATTTCAAAGTCCCTCGACACGACGTGACACCAATTAGAAGCGACATGACAACCCATTGGTCCACAAACACGACTGACACTCGCGGAAACTCCCTCGCTGCCCTTTCTCAAAATATGTGGACGAGTTGAAGAGCGGAACCGAGACAAGAGAGGGAAATTACAACGACATGAAGGGAAGAAGAATTATTAGAACTTAAGCAAAATAATAGATATTTTTGAGAAGTGACCCATGACCAGGACGTTTGGTCGACTTAAAAATAAACCACTTCGTCTAGAAACTAGTGGATGATTCATAAACAAGGATTGTAGAAAAAGACACAATGGGTAAAAACAAAAACAAAATTAAAGTATGAATTAGGAAATATTTTCTCTCAAACCCATGTGTTGATTTAAGTGTCTCTTAAATAGATTTTGGACTCTATTGTATCATCAGTAAACAAAACTCTGTTTTCATTGAAATATTTACATTAGAAAATGTGTTTAAGCCCCGCCCACTGAAAACGTGTTGTTTACCATAACCAGGCCCACTCTGCTGTGATTGGTCAAGCATCAGGGTTAGTCACTACGCGTCATCAATCCCAGAAGTCTCCACCAACTGGTGATGGGAAAGAATTTTTACATGAACTAGTTCAAGTTCAATTCACCAGTTTTAAAATGGTAAGTAAGTAAAATGAACTAGAACAAGTTCATAGTTCTTTTTAGCCTTTATATATAACCAAGGTCAGCAATTATTACTGTATAATATAATGTGTATATAATATGTGTCAGATTTAAATGTCATATCAAACTATTTTTACACATTTGTCAGTATTGAAATAAATATATAAAACAAAGGTTATTTTATTATTATTATATTTATCAACTAGAGAATTCGGTGTGTTGTGGTGGAATACAAAACAGAATCGAATAAATGAAATAGATAAATAAGCTTATTTAAATACCATAGCAGTGATGCGTTCATGGTCAGTTCAAGTTAGCGGGCAAGTCGGGAAAAAAATTTACGTTTTTTTAATCCTTGTCTACCTCGTCATAAAACTTGTTTAAAGGTTTTTAGAAGGAAAAACGGTTTGATTATCAGATTGGTTGTTTTTTCGGTAATACAGTAGGTCTCTATCACTGAGATCTGAAACCTAATGAATGAAGAGAGCGAAACGGACGCCAGAATGAACGCGTTCATAAAAGCGTTCACCAAGCAGTAATAATTAACGTTCAGTTCACGTTCGTCTGAAATATGAACTAGTTCATGAACTATTGTTCAATGCACTTCCAAGGGACTTGCTGTATAAACAAAGCAGGGCGTGATCACAGCTTGGAGGAGGAGGAGTTAATCCGTTATAACGTCATAATGGACTCCGCTCTTGTATCCTCTTGTTTGCCAAAATTTCAGACGGGATAACTTTTATAAAGTAATAAGTTCAAAACATGGTCATGATGAGGGACCTACTGCATCTTGGGGAGGAAGACTTCAACATTTGAAACATGTTAGTGAGTCAGGAGAGTTGGAATTTGTTGCATCTGGATCTGGAAATGTTTTAAAGGTCAACTACTGTCAGATATTTTTGACAAAAAGGTTTTTTTCCATTCATTTTGATAAGATGCAAAACCTTTCCCCGTGCAGGTAACAATGCTGGCAACAATAGAACCAGCTGGACTCGAGCTTGATCCGACTTTTAGGGTTTTCAAAGGATGCACAAGAATATATCTTCCATATGCTGTTGTAGAGTCCATGAAAGAACTCAGTTCCCGAACTATCATAAAAGAGTTAAATAAATGAGAGGACAGTAAATCACCGACAGATTTTACTTTTGTGCTGCATGTCCGCCCGTGTAATTAAGGAAACTGCTTTCATAGATCGTAAAAAGGTCCCTGAAGCTACTGTTAAAGGCAACTCAAAGCAGATCGTCTCCCGCATGTTTATTTGTTAATTGCCGCGGGAGGGAAAAAATATTTTCCGATCCAGCTGTGAATCATCATTTCCACTCATTCACTGACGGCCAGTAATTTCTTATAAAAGCGTGATCTGAAAACATGACAAGGTTAGATTTATGACCCTGTCGAGGACAGGAAATGGTAGCGTGGCATTATGCACGGTGACTTGAATTACATTAAGCTGACTGGACGCTGGTATTAAATTCACATGTCCCCGAAGACGTGGGCTCGTATCATATCAGTGACACTGAGAAGTCCTGACACAGCACACGCCCCCTCCACGTATGTTGAACACTGTTGAAGCCGCCGTGACGGAACATGATATACATTCAGCAGGAATGTATGAGTTTATACTGAGGTCAGCTTAGTATAGACCACCTTGAGTCTGGAACTTCAGATTTATCATTTCAATTCAAGACTTAAACAACCTTTTACAAACACACTGGCGTCCACTGTCTTCCTACCAAAACTACGGTGGCTGGGATGTGCAAATAAAGTAAAAAACTGATGGAATTTCTTATTTTAAACTACAGAAAATTTTTTATATATAATGAGTTTGATGTGTTAATCAGTTGTTTGTTTTTTTTTAAGATTTTGTTAATTTGTGTCAGACTTTGTACATTTGTGTCAGACTTTGTTCATTTGTGTCAGACTTTGTTCATTTGTGTCAGACTTTCTAAATTTGTGTCAGACTTTGTACATTTGTGTCAGACTTTATATATTTGTGTCAGACTTTGTACATTTGTGTCAGACTTTGTTAATTTGTGTCAGACTTTATATATTTATGTCAGACTTTATATATTTGTGACAGACTTTATATATTTGTGTCAGACTTTGTACATTTGTGTCAGACTTTATATATTTGTGTCAGACTTTATATATTTGTGTCAGACTTTATATATTTGTGTCAGACTTTATATATTTGTGTCAGACTTTGTACATTTGTGTCAGACTTTATATATTTGTGTCAGACTTTGTTCACTTGTGTCAGACTTTGTTCATTTGTGTCAGACTTTGTTCCTTTGTGTCAGACTTTGTTCACTTGTGTCAGACTTTGTTCATTTGTGTCAGACTTTGTACATTTGTGTCAGACTTTGTTCATTTGTGTCAGACTTTATATATTTGTGTCAGACTTTGTACATTTGTGTCAGATTTTATACATTTGGTTCAGACTTTGTTCATTTGTGTCAGACTTTGTTCATTTGTGTCAGACTTTGTTCATTTGTGTCAGACTTTGTACATTTGTGTCAGACTTTGTTCATTTGTGTCAGACTTTATACACTTGTGTCAGATTTTGTTCATTTGGTTCAGACTTTGTTCATTTGTGTCAGACTTTGTTCATTTGTGTCAGACTTTGTACATTTGTGTCAGATTTTGTTCATTTGGTTCAGACTTTGTTCATTTGTGTCAGACTTTCTACATTTGTGTCAGACTTTGTTCATTTGTGTCAGACTTTCTATATTTGTGTCAGACTTTGTTAGTTTGTGTCAGACTTTAAACATTTGTTTCAGGCTTTGTTCATTTGTGTCAGACTTTGTAGATTTGTGTCAGATTTTGTTCATTTGTTTCAGACTTTGTTCATTTATGTCAGACTTTATATATTTGTGTCAGACTTTGTTCATTTGTGTAGACTTTGTTCATTTGTGTCAGACTTTGTTCACTTGTGTCAGACTTTGTACATTTGTGTCAGACTTTATATATTTGTGTCAGACTTTGTTCATTTGTGTCAGACTTTGATCATTTGTGTCAGACTTTGTTCATTTGTGTCAGACTTTGTTAATTTGTGTCAGACTTTATACATTTGTGTCAGACTTTGTACTTTTGTGTCAGATTTTGTTCATTTGGTTCAGACTTTGTTCATTTGTGTCAGACTTTCTATATTTGTGTCAGACTTTATACATTTGTTTCAGACTTTGTTCATTTGTGTCAGACTTTATACACTTGTGTCAGACTTTATACATTTGTGTCAGACTTTATACATTTGTGTCAGACTTTGTTCATTTGTGTCAGACTTTGTTCATTTGTGTCAGACTTTCTATATTTGTGTCAGACTTTGTTCATTTGTGTCAGACTTTGTACATTTGTGTCAGACTTTGTTCATTTGTGTCAGACTTTCTATATTTGTGTCAGACTTTGTTCGTTTGTGTCAGACTTTGATCATTTGTGTCAGACTTTGTTCATTTGTGTCAGACTTTGTACATTTGTGTCAGACTTTGTTCATTTGTGTCAGACTTTCTATATTTGTGTCAGACTTTGTTCGTTTGTGTCAGACTTTGTTCATTTGTGTCAGACTTTGATCATTTGTGTCAGACTTTGTTCATTTGTGTCAGACTTTGTTCATTTGTGTCAGACTTTATACATTTGTGTCAGACTTTGTACTTTTGTGTCAGATTTTGTTCATTTGGTTCAGACTTTGTTCATTTGTGTCAGACTTTCTATATTTGTGTCAGACTTTATACATTTGTTTCAGACTTTGTTCATTTGTGTCAGACTTTATACACTTGTGTCAGACTTTATACATTTGTGTCAGACTTTATACATTTGTGTCAGACTTTGTTCATTTGTGTCAGACTTTATACATTTGTGTCAGACTTTGTTCATTTGTGTCAGACTTTCTATATTTGTGTCAGACTTTGTTCGTTTGTGTCAGACTTTGATCATTTGTGTCAGACTTTGTTCATTTGTGTCAGACTTTCTATATTTGTGTCAGACTTTGTTCGTTTGTGTCAGACTTTGTTCATTTGTGTCAGACTTTGATCATTTGTGTCAGACTTTGTTCATTTGTGTCAGACTTTGTTCATTTGTGTCAGACTTTATACATTTGTGTCAGACTTTGTACTTTTGTGTCAGATTTTGTTCATTTGGTTCAGACTTTGTTCATTTGTGTCAGACTTTCTATATTTGTGTCAGACTTTATACATTTGTTTCAGACTTTGTTCATTTGTGTCAGACTTTATACACTTGTGTCAGACTTTATACATTTGTGTCAGACTTTATACATTTGTGTCAGACTTTGTTCATTTGTGTCAGACTTTATACATTTGTGTCAGACTTTGTTCATTTGTGTCAGACTTTATACATTTGTGTCAGACTTTGTTCATTTGTGTCAGACTTTGTTCATTTGTGTCAGACTTTGTTCATTTGTGTCAGACTTTGTTCATATGTGTCAGACTTTGTTCATTTGTGTCAGACTTTATACACTTGTGTCAGACTTTGTTCATTTGTGTCAGACTTTATACATTTGTGTCAGACTTTGTTCATTTGTGTCAGACTTTATACACTTGTGTCAGACTTTGTTCATTTGTGTCAGACTTTATACATTTGGTTCAGACTTTGTTCATTTGTGTCACACTTTGTTCATTTGTGTCAGACTTTGTTTATTTGTGTCAGACTTTGTTCATTTGTGTCAGACTTTATATACTTGTTTCAGACTTTGTTCATTTGTGTCAGACTTTATACATTTGTGTCAGACTTTGTTCATTTGTGTCAGACTTTATACACTTGTGTCAGACTTTGTTCATTTGTGTCAGACTTTATACATTTGGTTCAGACTTTGTTCATTTGTGTCAGACTTTGTTCATTTGTGTCAGACTTTGTTTATTTGTGTCAGACTTTATACATTTGTGTCAGACTTTATATACTTGTTTCAGACTTTGTTCATTTGTGTCAGACTTTATACACTTGTGTCAGACTTTGTTCATTTGTGACAGACTTTGTTCATTTGTGTCAGACTTTATACACTTGTGTCAGACTTTGTTCATTTGTGTCAGACTTTATACATTTGGTTCAGACTTTGTTCATTTGTGTCAGACTTTGTTCATTTGTGTCAGACTTTGTTTATTTGTGTCAGACTTTGTTCATTTGTGTCAGACTTTGTTCATTTGTGTCAGACTTTATACATTTGGTTCAGACTTTGTTCATTTGTGTCAGACTTTGTTCATTTGTGTCAGACTTTATACACTTGTGTCAGACTTTGTTCATTTGTGTCAGACTTTATACATTTGGTTCAGACTTTGTTCATTTGTGTCAGACTTTGTTCATTTGTGTCAGACTTTGTTTATTTGTGTCAGACTTTGTTCATTTGTGTCAGACTTTGTTCATTTGTGTCAGACTTTATACATTTGGTTCAGACTTTGTTCATTTGTGTCAGACTTTGTTCATTTGTGTCAGACTTTATACACTTGTGTCAGACTTTGTTCATTTGTGTCAGACTTTATACATTTGTGTCAGACTTTGTTCATTTGTGTCAGACTTTGTTCATTTGTGTCAGACTTTGTTTATTTGTGTCAGACTTTATACACTTGTGTCAGACTTTGTTCATTCGTGTCAGACTTTATCACTTGTGTCAGACTTTGTTCATTTGTGTCAGACTTCATACATTTGGTTCAGACTTTGTTCATTTGTGTCAGACTTTGTTCATTTGTGTCAGACTTTGTTTATTTGTGTCAGACTTTGTTCATTTGTGTCAGACTTTATACACTTGTGTCAGACTTTGTTCATTTGTGTCAGACTTTGTTCATTTGTGTCAGACTTTATACATTTGTGTCAGACTTTATACATTTGTGTCAGACTTTATACATTTGGTTCAGACTTTGTTCATTTGTGTCAGACTTTGTTCATTTGTGTCAGACTTTGTTCATTTGTGTCAGACTTTGTTTATTTGTGTCAGACTTTGTTCATTTGTGTCAGACTTTATACATTTGGTTCAGACTTTGTTCATTTGTGTCAGACTTTGTTCATTTGTGTCAGACTTTGTTTATTTGTGTCAGACTTTGTTCATTTGTGTCAGACTTTATACACTTGTGTCAGACTTTGTTCATTTGTGTCAGACTTTATACACTTGTGTCAGACTTTGTTTATTTGTGTCAGACTTCATACATTTGGTTCAGACTTTGTTCATTTGTGTCAGACTTTGTTCATTTGTGTCAGACTTTATACACTTGTGTCAGACTTTGTTCATTTGTGTCAGACTTTGTTCATTTGTGTCAGACTTTATACATTTGGTTCAGACTTTGTTCATTTGTGTCAGACTTTGTTCATTTTTGTCAGACTTTGTTCATTTGTGTCAGACTTTGTTCATTTGTGTCAGACTTTGTTCATTTGTGTCAGACTTTATACATTTGGTTCAGACTTTGTTCATTTGTGTCAGATTTTGTTCATTTTTGTCAGACTTTGTTCATTTGTGTCAGACTTTGTTCATTTGTGTCAGACTTTGTTCATTTGTGTCAGACTTGATACACTTGTTTCAGACTTTGTTCATTTGTGTCAGACTTTATACACTTGTGTCAGACTTTGTTCATTTGTGTCAGACTTTATACATTTGTGTCAGACTTTATACACTTGTGTCAGACTTTGTTCATTTGTGTCAGACTTTGTTCATTTGTGTCAGACTTTATACACTTGTGTCAGGCTTTGTTCATTTGTGTCAGACTTTATACATTTGTTTCAGACTTTGTTCATTTGTGTCAGACTTTATACATTTGTGTCAGACTTTATACATTTGTGTCAGATTTTGTTCATTTGTGTCAGACTTTATACATTTGGTTCAGACTTTGTTCATTTGTGTCAGACTTTGCTCATTTGTGTCAGACTTTATACACTTGTGTCAGACTTTGTTCATTTGTGTCAGACTTTATACACTTGTGTCAGACTTTGTTCATTTGTGTCAGACTTTATACACTTGTGTCAGACTTTGTTCATTTGTGTCAGACTTTATACACTTGTGTCAGACTTTGTTCATTTGTGTCAGACTTTATACACTTGTGTCAGACTTTGTTCATTTGTGTCAGACTTTATACACTTGTGTCAGACTTTGTTCATTTGTGTCAGACTTTATACACTTGTGTCAGACTTTGTTCGTTTGTGTCAGACTTTGTTCATTTGTGTCAGACTTTATACACTTGTGTCAGACTTTATACATTTGTGTCAGACTTTATACATTTGTGTCAGATTTTGTTCATTTGGTTCAGACTTTGTTCATTTGTGTCAGACTTTGTTCATTTGTGTCAGACTTTGTTCATTTGGTTCAGACTTTGTTCATTTCTGTCAGACTTTGTTCATTTGTGTCAGACTTTATACATTTGTGTCAGACTTTATACACTTGTGTCAGACTTTGTTCATTTGTGTCAGACTTTGTTCATTTGTGTCAGACTTTATACACTTGTGTCAGGCTTTGTTCATTTGTGTCAGACTTTATACATTTGTTTCAGACTTTGTTCATTTGTGTCAGACTTTATACATTTGTGTCAGACTTTATACATTTGTGTCAGATTTTGTTCATTTGTGTCAGACTTTATACATTTGGTTCAGACTTTGTTCATTTGTGTCAGACTTTGTTCATTTGTGTCAGACTTTGTTTATTTGTGTCAGACTTTGTTCATTTGTGTCAGACTTTATACACTTGTGTCAGACTTTGTTCATTTGTGTCAGACTTTATACACTTGTGTCAGACTTTGTTCATTTGTGTCAGACTTTATACACTTGTGTCAGACTTTGTTCATTTGTGTCAGACTTTATACACTTGTGTCAGACTTTGTTCATTTGTGTCAGACTTTATACACTTGTGTCAGACTTTGTTCGTTTGTGTCAGACTTTGTTCATTTGTGTCAGACTTTATACACTTGTGTCAGACTTTATACATTTGTGTCAGACTTTATACATTTGTGTCAGACTTTATACATTTGTGTCAGATTTTGTTCATTTGGTTCAGACTTTGTTCATTTGTGTCAGACTTTGTTCATTTGTGTCAGACTTTGTTCATTTGTGTCAGACTTTATACATTTGGTTCAGACTTTGTTCATTTGTGTCAGACTTTGTTCATTTTTGTCAGACTTTGTTCATTTGTGTCAGACTTTGTTCATTTGTGTCAGACTTTGTTCATTTGTGTCAGACTTTATACATTTGGTTCAGACTTTGTTCATTTGTGTCAGACTTTGTTCATTTTTGTCAGACTTTGTTCATTTGTGTCAGACTTTGTTCATTTGTGTCAGACTTTGTTCATTTGTGTCAGACTTGATACACTTGTTTCAGACTTTGTTCATTTGTGTCAGACTTTATACACTTGTGTCAGACTTTGTTCATTTGTGTCAGACTTTATACATTTGTGTCAGACTTTATACACTTGTGTCAGACTTTGTTCATTTGTGTCAGACTTTGTTCATTTGTGTCAGACTTTATACACTTGTGTCAGGCTTTGTTCATTTGTGTCAGACTTTATACATTTGTTTCAGACTTTGTTCATTTGTGTCAGACTTTATACATTTGTGTCAGACTTTGTTCATTTGTGTCAGACTTTGTTCATTTGTGTCAGACTTGATACACTTGTTTCAGACTTTGTTCATTTGTGTCAGACTTTATACACTTGTGTCAGACTTTGTTCATTTGTGTCAGACTTTATACATTTGTGTCAGACTTTATACACTTGTGTCAGACTTTGTTCATTTGTGTCAGACTTTGTTCATTTGTGTCAGACTTTATACACTTGTGTCAGGCTTTGTTCATTTGTGTCAGACTTTATACATTTGTTTCAGACTTTGTTCATTTGTGTCAGACTTTATACATTTGTGTCAGACTTTATACATTTGTGTCAGATTTTGTTCATTTGTGTCAGACTTTATACATTTGGTTCAGACTTTGTTCATTTGTGTCAGACTTTGCTCATTTGTGTCAGACTTTGTTTATTTGTGTCAGACTTTGTTCATTTGTGTCAGACTTTATACACTTGTGTCAGACTTTGTTCATTTGTGTCAGACTTTATACACTTGTGTCAGACTTTGTTCATTTGTGTCAGACTTTATACACTTGTGTCAGACTTTGTTCATTTGTGTCAGACTTTATACACTTGTGTCAGACTTTGTTCATTTGTGTCAGACTTTATACACTTGTGTCAGACTTTGTTCATTTGTGTCAGACTTTATACACTTGTGTCAGACTTTGTTCGTTTGTGTCAGACTTTGTTCATTTGTGTCAGACTTTATACACTTGTGTCAGACTTTATACATTTGTGTCAGACTTTATACATTTGTGTCAGACTTTATACATTTGTGTCAGATTTTGTTCATTTGGTTCAGACTTTGTTCATTTGTGTCAGACTTTGTTCATTTGTGTCAGACTTTGTTCATTTGGTTCAGACTTTGTTCATTTCTGTCAGACTTTGTTCATTTGTGTCAGACTTTATACATTTGTGTCAGACTTTATACACTTGTGTCAGACTTTGTTCATTTGTGTCAGACTTTGTTCATTTGTGTCAGACTTTATACACTTGTGTCAGGCTTTGTTCATTTGTGTCAGACTTTATACATTTGTTTCAGACTTTGTTCATTTGTGTCAGACTTTATACATTTGTGTCAGACTTTATACATTTGTGTCAGATTTTGTTCATTTGTGTCAGACTTTATACATTTGGTTCAGACTTTGTTCATTTGTGTCAGACTTTGTTCATTTGTGTCAGACTTTGTTTATTTGTGTCAGACTTTGTTCATTTGTGTCAGACTTTATACACTTGTGTCAGACTTTGTTCATTTGTGTCAGACTTTATACACTTGTGTCAGACTTTGTTCATTTGTGTCAGACTTTATACACTTGTGTCAGACTTTGTTCATTTGTGTCAGACTTTATACACTTGTGTCAGACTTTGTTCATTTGTGTCAGACTTTATACACTTGTGTCAGACTTTGTTCGTTTGTGTCAGACTTTGTTCATTTGTGTCAGACTTTATACACTTGTGTCAGACTTTATACATTTGTGTCAGACTTTATACATTTGTGTCAGACTTTATACATTTGTGTCAGATTTTGTTCATTTGGTTCAGACTTTGTTCATTTGTGTCAGACTTTGTTCATTTGTGTCAGACTTTGTTCATTTGGTTCAGACTTTGTTCATTTGTGTCAGACTTTGTTCATTTGTGTCAGACTTTGTTCATTTGGTTCAGACTTTGTTCATTTGTGTCAGACTTTGTTCATTTGTGTCAGACTTTGTAAAATAGTTTCATAATCTGTAGATTTGTTCTAAAGATATACATTTGCTTCAAATCTTTATGACTTTTGTTTACAGTATTTCCAAGAGTGACGCTGTTTAAACACACATTGTAAGACAGGAATTCAAACTAAAGCGCCATCTTTGTGCACAAAGACTCACGATTCTGTCACAAAGTTGCATCATTATATTTTGTAAAGCTGTAGCTACTGTCAAGTGTCTTTTAAAACGCTACAGTTTCCTTCCCTTGCTGATGAAGGACTGAACTTGCGACAGGATTTCCCTCATCTTTTATATATTTGTTCAAACCGTGTCGACGGAGGAAGGTTAGGAACCTTTAAACACCAGATGAATGGTTTCCTGCTGCTTCAGCTGTTAATTGATTTTATCGCGCTCACCTTTTGAGGCTCGGCAGGTCAGGTGCAGAAGCACTGCAACACTTACACTAGACATGTGAGCGACTAATAAAAGAGGCTCAGTCACTGGTCGATACCTTCCCTGTGTTGCTTTATTAACTCTATAAACACATATAATGGTCAGACACGTCCACCAGGTTTTAGTTCAAACAGGAAAGTCTCTGTGTCTCCATTTCTTTCGGCTCCTGGACCGAGAATCATCAATCTTATGGATCTCAGTCCAAGTCTTAATAGGTCTTTCCATCCCCTGGTCCTCAGCTCTTCTTTACTCAAGTCTCTTGTACCAAAGATCATCTGGACATCGATCTTATTAAGTAAATAACGCTTTTATTGGAGAGTAAAAAGTCTCCATCAAGTGGACTCGCACCAAGTCCAATGCTGTGTCTTAAATCACATACTAGCGTACTCAAAGTTAGTATTTTTAGTGCGTAAGTGCGTCTCAATTCTTAGTATGCGAAATTTAGTGCCCCATGCACACTAAATTGGCGTACTAAAAGGCCCACAAAACTGAGTATGGTTCGATGGACACTAACCATCCTAAACGGCCGCCATCTTAGTGACGTTTTAAACGGAAGTTACGTCATATATAAATGCATATATATTCATATACTTACAGGTGCATTTTCCGCAGCAGTAGAAGGACGACACGTCTTCGGTGCTGATACCAGCTTAAATATCTCGCGAATATTTTGATTCTCATATTTTCTCTTTATTTATTTTTCCAAACTTGCAAAACGTTCTGCCAGCAGGTGTCGATAGCGTTCAAACAGCTGTTGCAACCATCGTTAAATAGTAGTAGAAGAAGAAGCTGTCACCTCATTTGCGGTTAGTGCGTAGCGGCAATGTTTTTTTTTAGACATACTATCTGTTGAGAATTTGCGTACTAGTTGGTATGTACACTATCCTGATGCATACTAACTTCTAGTATACTAAGAGAAGTATGCGATTTGAGACACAGCACAAGACTTCAAATCTCTGGAGCGGCACTACTGGATCCAGAAAAGGGCCGAGACGGTTCAGGTTTTTGTTCGAACCAGTCAAGCACACATGAGTTAACCAATCAGGCGTCGGCTTAAACAAGCAACACCTGACTGACAATTAATTGATTACTGTCTTCAGACGCCTGATTGGTTCAAGTATTTGTGCTTGACTGGTTGGATCCAAAACCTGCCCCGTCTCGGCCCTTTTTTCTGGACCAGCTTGAAGCCTGTGTTCTAAAGTGTCTTTTTGGACGAAGATGAAGACAACTGAGCTCCAGTCGCTACATTAAAATGAACAAACATTGTTGTCTATCACTCTAAAAAGGAACAGATTACTCTGGAAATAATCCCAACCCTTAGTCGACGTGAGGCAGAGTAGAAAACGAGTGCATTTCGGTTGAACTATCACTTTAAGTCAGTGAACACACAATTGCATTTCACGAGTCAAATAAAAACCCCAAAGAGTTCACGCTATCCAGACACAAGAATTATCATTAAGAGTCAAAATTTTCTTAAGATCTCTAACATCCTTAAGAATATCTTAACAACACCACTGTGGTCTCAGATCTGGTCACTGGTTATTACTCTCCCTGCAGCAGTAATGTGAACTGAACTCAACCATTCACTCTGACGTGGATACAATGACGACAGCATGGATTCCTCACAGCAGACGAGTCGGAATTATTTCTGTTGAAATAATGAAGGCGTCGCTCTCACCTCTGTCCCATCATCGCGGGCTGAACCGGACAAACACCAGATGAATTATTGAAACCCGCCTCTGACTCAGGACTATGACAGGAAGTGGACGTTTGAATGAGACGGAGCACGGGAGTGAGACGCCCGATGTCATGATGACACAAATAAGGAGTGTAATGCAGCAGAGAGAGGACACGGACCAGTGGAGGGCAAACGTCTACATGGAGAGACAAGACAATTGGATTAGATCCAACCATTTAGAACACTTCTCTCCAGCATAATTAAACATATATACTTTAATAAATAGGTACATTGGCTCCTTGAACGACCAGTTTCCTAACTTGTTTGTATTTTATATTTACTATGATCTCCTGAAGAACCTATATTCACACAGCTTTATGGAGATATAGATGTGAATGTCGGGGAAATTGGGCCACCATGTTAAAAAAAAGAAATAAGATTGATAAAAGTAAAAGCATGTGCGTACTCCTTGCTCCTCCAGGGTTTAACTCCTCAATTTATTTTGACAAAAAAGATGAAAGATGGTTTGGCTCTGAGGGTGAACACATGAACGCCCAACAATCTCAGGCCCTCAATACATTGCATTAGTTTGAGTGTGGGTCGAGCTAAGGCACTACTTTGTTCAACTTCAAGTCGTAAATGAATAAATAATAATAACATCGACCGTGCAAAGATAGAAGCTTCTTAATCCGGGTTTCCCTCGAAGTTTCAAGACTAACGTTCATCCATTCGAGCCGGGTTGGAAATGACATTTCCTCAGGGGCCACATTATGAACTGTGAATGTTTTCAGGGCCGTCAGGCCAAAGGAAAGGAAGGGACGAGTCAAGAATGATGGATAAATGAAAGATTTTATTGTTGTTATTGTTTCATTCCAGAACAACTTTAAAGATTGACTGATAACCCAGGTTGAACAATATTAACTGTGGGTGAGCGTGGAACACGCGACATCAGTTTGATCTAATTAACTAAATGTCAATCAAGCACAAAGTTAATTAGTCCAGTTAAACCTCTAACTGTGTCACCTTCCGGAAGTGGGTCAGTGGAAGCACTAAAAGTGCCGCCCTTGGGAAGGGACACTCATTTAATTCGGGTCAGTGTTGCAAGTTCGGCAAGCGTTCGAACCCAAACGAAATTAGCAAAGAATTATTCGTTTAATTTGCTCATTAACACTCGCGCCATATTTAGATAAATTAATTTATCACACGATTAATATTTTCAAAATCAGATCCTGTTCACGTACTTTTTCCCCCCTGACTTGTTTTTTTTTAAGTCTTTATGTCATTCCATCTGTTGTCAGTGTTGGCGCTTGGCTGTATTGATAAATGCTGCCCTCTCTTGGTCACAGCAGGTATCACATCTGGAAAGAAATCTGCCATTTAAATATGTTTGATGGGCTTGAAAATAAATTTAAAATGTACCACGGATGAAGAACAAATATTTATAGTTTTAACGTTATGTATAACGAATTCTCATCCATTCTTGACGCAAAAACATCTGTACAAAATAAATCTGAAATACCGTGTCCTACCACTAGAGTGCCCTCTTTTATTAGCGAGATACACTGATGACACTGTTTGTGACCTGATACTGAGTTGGATCCTTTTTTAATAAAGTCCACATATGCAACTGTCAAAAGACTGACCCACAGGTTTGTTGTCTTTGGAATGAAAGTATGGCTAAACTATGACAAAACATTGACTCCTAATATTGAGTTATGATAAAAACCACCAAACAAACCTCTGTCACCCCCAGGCTGGGTCTCCTCAGGACAGCCGCCTTCACACACACCTAGCATAGTTCCCCCCCCACCCCCCGGCACAAGAGAAACATCCTCGGCCTCACATGTCCCTCAGCCTCGGATCATGTGCTCTCAGGACTGTCTCTGAGATCAGCCAAAATATACAACTCACTGTATTATCAGGGAATAAAACAGCCGAAGGGAACTCGCCAAATAAAGTGAAATCTGAAACATCTGAACCACAACAACATCCAATCTGATAATTGATAGCCAGCTAGTTTGTTATGCTTAAACATATATTTGTATTATACTTGACACTCAACCTGTATTTGTATGAGTTATTATAAAAATAACTCAACACTAACATTTTTCTGAAGAGGTGAAGAGCATAAAAAAGAGCTATAGTTCCAGAGTTCACATCAGACTTCACTGGCTTTCTTCCATGTTTTTAAGAAACGCCTCCAGTTGAGACATTTTACTTTCTGAATTGAAAATTGAATTTGATGACAAGATAAGATAACTTTATATATCCCTCTGTGGGGGGAGAACATAATTACAGCAGCGCAATTTACACATAAAAAATAAAGTTGTATCCACAATAAAAATGATACAGATAAAATGACAAAATATTATAAAACTGTACATACAAGAGATAACATAAAAGTGAAGAAATAAGTTGCATATATACGCTGCAAACCACAACAGCCGTTACAACGGTGACAATAACATGATTTGTTTTTGGAGCTGCTCAGTCCTGCCCCTGGGGGGCATCAGGAGCTTTTTAAGGCCCCAGCAGTCTTATGCAGAGGGTGTGAGGTGTTGTTCATGATGACCTTTAGTTTTGCAATACTGCAAACAGGACCACTGATGCAACCCTAGTGTCCTAGAAGGTCCTGAGCAGTGGCCTGCACACCCCAAAAGAGTGCAGTCACCGCAGGTGATAAAGAAGACTCTGACCCTTCTTGTAGAGCGAGTCATTGTTGTCGGTCCAGTCCAGTTTATTGTTTAGGTGAACACCAAGGTGCTTGTAAGTTGTCACCCTCTCGAAGTCCAGTCTCTAGATGTTCACGTGTGCAGTGTTTGTTTTCTTTTTTGCTATAGGTAACTTCTTATCACTTCTTATCACACCAGCTGATTAAGTCCATGAAAGCACACCTGTAATCCAGGTCGTCCTCCCCTGACCCACGATGGCCGTGTCATCGGAGAACTTTTGGAGGAGGCAACTGTCTGTTGAGTACCTAAAGCCCGATGTGTACTAGGGTGAAGAGGAAGGGTGAGAGCACAGTGCCTTGGGGAGCACCCGTAGTGCAGACAACCAGTTTTAGTGTATCTGCCAATCAAATGAGGTCTGAATCGGTAGATCTGTTGTGTGTAGTCCCTCAAGGTTATGTTCTGGGTCCTTTATTGTGTTTTCTGTACTTGATTCCACTCCGTTAAATCATTTAGAGATTTCCTGATGTTTCTTATCACATTTTTGCTGATGACATCCAGCTCTGCTGCTCTTTTGATCCAACTGAGCCCCAGAGGCTGAACAGCTTAGTCAATTGTTTGCTAGAAATTAAACAATGGCTGAGTGAAAACACTTTACAGCTAAATGTGGACAAAACTGAAACTCTGGTGATTGCTCATGATGATAAGGTTCCAGGGTTAAGTCAGTACTTGGGTGACTTAGGTCAGTCTGTCAAACTGAGCCTGAGAAACCTGGGTGTTGTATTTGATAAAGGCATGTCTCTTGTTCAACACTGCAGAAAACTGACCAGAAACTGTTTCCTTCAACTGAGAAAAATCTCGAAACTTAGGAAAATGTTGTCACAACATGATCTGAAGGTTTTAATCCATGCGTTTGTGTCTCGTCTGGACTATTGTAACAGTTTGTTTTCATGCCTTAACAAGAAGGAGCTGTCTTGCTGGCAGTTGATACAAAACTCTGCAGCGAGAATTCTAACCCGCTCTAGTAGAAGAACTCACATTTTTCCGATCCTTAAAACTTCACTGGCTGCCAGTTTCTTTCAGGATCAACTTTAAAATTCTGTTTTTTACTTTCAGATCTATTCATGGTCAGGCTCCTCCTTACATCTGATCCAGCCTTACACCCCAGCTCAGGCTCTGAGGTCTGTGGATCAGAATCTACTGATGGTTCCTGATGGTTCAGGACCAGATGAGAGAAATCCTTCCACGCTGTTGCTCTTAAGCCTTGGAACGATCTTCCTCTCTCTCTGTGTTTGACATTTTTATTTGTTCAGGCTTTTCCTTGATTTTCTGGAACTCCTGTTGTGTTATCAGTTTTATCTTGACCTTTAAAGTATATACGTTATTGAATATTGTTTTTATTGTTTAAGCGCTTTGTGACCCTGGTCTGGAAAAGCACTATACAAATAAAAATTACTTACTTACTTTCTTACTTACCTCACAAACTGGGGTCTGTCTGTGAGGTGGATCCTTGCAACTAGCTGACACCTGCTCTCTCCATCTTCACCGTGAGCAGTGAGGGTTGAATGGTGTTGAAGACACTGGAGAAGTCGTAGAAAGTGATCCTCACGCTGTTTCCTGTGCCCTCCAGGTGAGACGGGGATCTCTGCAGCTGGTGGATGAAAACAATTTCCCGAAGGAGACTGTTTGGGCTCACCAGGGGGCGGAGGTGTTTGAGGATTATCCTCAACTCACACAAGAAGTCTTCCGCAGACTTAGGTTGAAGATGTAGCAAACCACCTTGCAGAGCTGGTCTCTACAATCCCTTAGGAGTCTGGGAATGATGCCATCAGGACCCGCAGTTTTCCTGGCTTTAGTCCTCCTACATCATGGAGGTCGAGGTGTAAGAGGGGGAGGAGGTGTAAGCGTCAGAGGTGTTGGCGGTGGTGATGAGGGGAACAGGAAGAAAGAGGGAGTCAGAGGTAGATATCGAAGCAGCAGAAGCTTCGGTGAGTTAAACACAATGCTTTGATGAAAAAAGTGCTGAGCCAGCAAGAAATATGTGATCAATTTTCATTCTTATGACAAAGGAAAAGTGGACGATTGGAGTCTTTCGGTGAGGGCTGGTGAAATCAAAGTCATATGTGCAGGTTACTGTCTGTTATGTGTTTGGAAAGAAGGACACATCTGATGTTAACACTCATTGAAGCAACTCATTATGTCATGACTTGCTCACCGTTCGTCCTCTTATGTCCTCCTCTCCTGCCCACATGGTCCTCAGATCGCTCTTACCCTGCACTGCAGCTGGCTCAGAACTGTCACGGTGACGTGGGAGTTGTAGTTTTCAATGTTGCAGCCAAGAAGAGGCCACTCGCACGCCTCCCCCGCTGACATCACATAACATCATCTCTTTTTAGGAGAACAATTAAGCGAACAGAAACTTTGAAATGTTCCAAAGAAAATATAGAAATGAAGTCACTCCGAGTTCACATACCTCCCCCAAGATCTTATTTATTCTTTTTTAAATAATTGTTTTGTCTGTCATTGGTAGGAAAAATCTCAAAGGAGCCTCAGCATTAAAACAATATATATATATATATATATATTTTTTTTTTTTAAAGAGAGATATGTTTCTATTTTTCTAACATTGAGGACAATTTGGTTGTTTCAGCAGTTTATAAAACAAAAACCATTCACATATTAAAAATATTAAAAAACATGTATAATATATATTTACTACTACATATAGTTTTAATGCATTTATTATTTTAAACATATTTGACATAAAGACGAGCACTAACATGAATGTGAGCAGGTCAAGTGTGGTCAAGCATGACGGGACAGGATGTGGATTTCTACATTTTCCAGCTAATCTTTCTTTTGTGAAATTTCAAAATGACAGAGCTTCTGTTTTTTTTTACATTTTTTTCGAGAAAGACTTGTTTTGTCTCCACACTCGTCCACAACAACAAAAGCAACATGGTAGGTCCTTCCCTGTCACAGTTCTAACTGGTTTTCCTGCTCTTTACTTTTCTTGACTTCCTCAGGTCGACTGCACGGAGCTGCACGACGCCGTTGAGCAATACTTCCTGCCTCCTGCTTATGGCATCGAGTTCTGCATCGGTTTCCCAGGAAATCTCTTGGTTGTTCTTGGTTATATTTTCTTCCTCCCTGCCTGGCAGAGCTACAATATTTACCTCTTCAACTTGGCCGTGTCCGACCTGATCTTCCTGTGCACGCTGCCTCGCCTCTCCTACCTCTACGCCAACCACGAGTCCGAGACCAGCCCGTTCGGCTGCGTCATGAACGGCTACGTCTTCTACGTCAACCTCTACTCCTCCATCCTCTTCATGCTCTGGCTCAGCATGGATCGCTTCCTGCTGATCCGACATCCGGCCCGGGACCACTTCCTGTTGCGGCGGAGGACGGCGTTCGTCATCACCGGGTTGAGCTGGCTGGTCGTGAACCTGGAAGTGATGCCCATGATAGCGCTGATGGTGCAGGATCTGCAGAGCAGGAACAACAGTCAGTGCAAAGATTTCGCTAACTTGCGAGGAGATGTCGATACCTTCGCCTACAGTCTTGGACTCACCTTCACCGGTTACGTCCTGCCTCTCCTCGGGCTCTGCGGCTTCTCGCACCAGATCAGACGTCTGCTCCAAAGCCACGAAAAAGCTCTACAGCGCAGAAACATGTACAAGCGACCGCTCAGGTTCGTCATGCTAGCCACCGTCGTCTTCTTCGTCCTCTACACGCCGTACCACGTCATGAGGAACGTCCGGATAGCGTCTTCAAAAAGCTGGTTCAGTCCACAGCTGTGCACGAGGATGTACGTCGAGGTCGTGTACGTCACCACCCGACCACTGGCCTTCTTGCACAGCGTCATTAACCCTGTTTTCTACTTCCTTATGGGCGACAAGTTCAGAGTACTTCTCTCCAGCAATGTCAGAAAGATGCTGGGCAGGGTTATCGGATCGAAGGGATAGAATAGCCTGGGTGGAAACTTGTTTGTGTTGTTTAACCCTTGTGTCATCTCAGGGTCAAGGTGACCCGGAGGCCCAAAAACAAATGTGATTGTTGTAACCCTTATGTTGTCTGTTTAAACAATTAACTAGGATCTATTATCCTGATCCAAACAAGGGTCAGGATTACAAGGAAGGAAATGTGGCAAAGATTGGTCAAATAACCAAATTGTATATGTTTTTTTGTAAACACTTTTCTTTATATTTTGTACTTGATTGGTTCAACTGTTGCTGTGATGAAAGAGATTAAGTCTAATAACCAATTCCTTTCAGAATAGTGAAGAAAAAATAAAATAAAATGAGCTTGTCCCAATGAAATAAATATAAAAAATGATAAATTCAATATGTCAAAATTCCATTAAAGTATATTCATTTGAAAAAACAACTCTTTTTTTTAAATAGCCAGAATGTTTTTATTCGTGTCTATTTGCTATTTCTTGTGGCTCAGATGAGTGGTCAGAAAAGTAATCAGAAATAAAAGTGGATTCATTCTTTATTTACTTTTGTGTTTTTGTCTCAAAATAAAAAATACTTTAAAGGACCCTATATGTCGAGCTAAGCTCATATATATATATATAAAGAAAAAGTACTCTTGGTATCTTCAGATGAAGCTGTTTTCTGAGCTCCGATCCGCTTTCCTTTTGTTATGATTGTTCAAAGATGTGAAGTTCTACCAATGACTGAGTAGTAAATGTACAGCAGATGTGAGTCGTATGGAAAAATGAAATCATTCTATTAGAAAAATGTCATCCAAAAACGATGGATTCAATCGTCACATATAATCGAGGCGGGGTGAATAAAGCGAGGTCGATAAATATCGTGACTCAAGCAATGACTGGATTACAGACTAAATTGAAGTATATCAAGATATAAAACATTAATGCTATACTTTGCTACTATGCTTACTATGCTAGTTTCGCTAACAAGCTGAAAGATTCAACAGTTTCAAATATTTCTTGGAAAGTCTGTGGTTTCCTCATTTCTTGTTGTTTCATTTACATTAAATGACACAGCTTCCTTTTTAAAAAAAAAACACTGGTCAGTGTCTTCACTCTCATCGACATCACCAGACGCATCATGGTAGGTCCTGCACTGTTACAGTCGTCGCTGCTTCAACACCTCGGACTTTTTTAACAGATGATTACACGGATAAACAATGTCATTTCAAAAACATTACTATTCAAAACATTTTTTAAAAATGGACGAGGGCTTGTCTCATTGCATTATTGTCTTAGTTCAAGGTCTAAAGATTGTGTTGCTGGTTTTGTCCACGCAGCTGAAATACAGCAGGACTCAATACTCGATGACAAAGCAGTCGGACAGGTCGTATGACTAGAGGTGACACGATAGGACACGGTGTTTAGAAGAACAAGACGAGACAAAGATTTTCATTCATACCAAATTACCTCAACGTTAACTACAATAACAAAATCCACACCCAGACCTTTTGTTTTAGTCAACAACTGTTGATCTTCACTAACAAAAATATTGGGTTGTTATTTACTTAACTAACTTCTACATCATTAATTCAATTCTACAAGGGTGGTCTTCAAGTAAACTTTACTTTCAGATTTAGGTAACTTTTACTTGAAGGTAATTTACTAATAATTGCTAATATAGTCATGGAATTGTAAGGTCTCCTGTTAAAACTTTATGTAAGACTGGCTTTTTAAGTTCATTTTTAAATCTCTTTATTTTATGTTATTCATATACTATATTCATATAGTAGTCAAACCATCATTTATCTACAGCTTAAATTAACTCAAAATTAATTTGTTTTTAAAGGTTTTTCTTTATTGATGAATAACTTGAAAAGGAGCAAACTGTTCAATTGAACTCCTTTATTTTCTACCGAAAACATAGATTTTCTTCTTCTTTTTGTATTTGTCCACATGATAAATTACCTAAAGGATCATTTCGCTGTGAAAATACACTTTAGAAACAAAACATTTTGACACTTAACCTAGTAAATATTACTACACCAAAAGTTTGCTTTCTTTATACGTAACTTAGCATAACATTCATGTTAGCCTCTTTGGGCGGCAACATTTTCTTATACATATTGTTTTCTTGTGGTTTATTATTGGTACGCAAACAATTTAATTTATTTTCCTTTGTAAGAATATGACAACTTAACTGTAATCGATCATCTAGATTTAACACACATTTCAAATAATCAATTGATTAACTGATAATCTTTCATATTTAATTCAGATTAAATCAGAATCAGAATCCCTTTATTATCCCGCGAGGGGAAATTCTTTTTAACAAACAGCAAGAGCAATATACCAGAAGAAAAATAAAAACACCCAGAAATAAAATATTAAAAAGAAAAGAAAGAATCTAAATAGAATAGAAAATAAATATGCACTATATTATATACACATATTTACAAAAATAGCAAGAAAGGTGCAGTTAGATAATTAATAATCATTGCCTCTCCTTTGTATCCACGTGTTTAGCTGTTTCTCAGGTCACGTCGACACTCGCACTGAGAGACACAAAACAATCTCTCGATGGTGCCGGTTTGACTCTGGACCAAGGACACACATCTGCGTAATTCAACTGATAAACAGATTCTGAGAGAGGGGTCGGTTCATCGGAACAAAACCCCCAACACCTTCGTACATTTGATAAAATGAATGCTTCCGACAGGCCCATGTTTAGCTAACTCCTACTCTAGCATTTAAAATAGCATGGTTATCATAACAAGTCTAAATCAGGGGGGCCTCAATTGGACAGTAGGTGGCGATAGCATTATGGTTGTGTGTGAGGCTCACAGCTCTCAATATCAGCAACAAATGATTCAAAAGATTTGTTGATCCTGAGCCACCAAAATGACATCATAGTTCTTTTTTCGTAGTTATTTTCGTAGTATCTTATTTCCTGAAAGTTTACAAAACGGTGACACAATTTTGAGTATCTTCTTCTTTCTAGATAAGATCGTGCTTCCTGTTATTCCAAAATGGGGAGTCAGTCAGAACTTCCTGCTCCGTCAGTACCTGCAGAACTCAATGTTTACCGTTTCATGTGGAAATAGTGGCTACACAAGCTTGTAGCCTCACAAGTCGCTCACACCAGCGACAACTTACATCGTAACTGCGACATGGTAGGTCTCAGAAACGTATTATTCTTAGTGTTTGTTCTTGACCAGTTCTTTCCTGAGTGTTGGTTTCATAAGAATTGTTTAGATTCAAAAAGTTTTTTTTGACTCAAATCATTTAACATGTCGGACAATTCAATGTAGGGCTGCAGCAATGAAGTGTGTTTTCTTAACATACCATATGGATTTGTGTTTCTTCCTTCAGGTTTGGAATTGTACGGGTATACACCAAATACTGGAGAGGTACTTTCTATCACCTGCGTACGGCATCGAGTTCTCTGTTGGTGTCCTTGGAAATCTGGTGGTTGTCCTCGGTTACATATTCTGCCTTCCCAAGTGGCAGAGCTGCAATGTCTACCTCTTCAACTTGGCCGTGTCCGACCTCGTCTTCCTGTGCACGCTGCCTCGCCTCTCCTACCTCTACGCCAACGAGGAGTCCGAGACCAACCCCGTCGCTTGTATTCTGAACCGCTACGTGCTCCATGTCAACCTCTACTCCTCCATCCTCTTCATGGTGTGGCTCAGCATGGATCGCTTCCTGCTGATCCGACATCCGGCCCGGGACCACTTCCTGTCGCGGCGGAGGACGGCGTTCGTCATCACGGGGTTGAGCTGGCTGGTCGTGAACCTGGAAGTGATGCCCATGATAGCGCTGATGGTGCAGGATCTCCGGAGCGCTAACTGGACTCTCTGCAAAGATTTCGCGAGCCTTGAAGGAGATGTCGATACCTTCGCCTACAGTCTTGGACTGACCTTCACTGGTTACGTCCTGCCGCTACTTGGGCTTTGCTGCTTCTCGCACCAAATCAAACGTCTTCTACAAGCCCAGGAGAGAGCTCTGGAGCGCAGGAAGGCGTTATACAGGCGACCTCTTAGGGTTGTCACGTCCGCCGCCGTCATGTTTCTCGTCCTCTACACGCCGTACCATGTGATGAGAAACGTCAGGATTGCGTCGCGACAAAGCTGGTCCGGTCTACAACTGTGTACAAGGATGTACATAGAAGCTGTGTATATACTGACCCGACCACTGGCCTTCTTGCACAGCGTCATCAACCCTGTTTTCTACTTCTTTATGGGCGACAAGTTCAGAGTACTTCTCTTGAGCAAGATCAGAAAGATGCTGGGGCAGACAGTGAAGCAAACAGAATAGAGAACTCAAAAGAATTAGTCAGTTTAGATGAAGAAATATCCCTGTCATGTAAAAACAGGCATTCATTCATGTTTAGTTTAGATTACTATCTTAAATCTTGAGTCAATAAACATGCAAGCATTGCTCTTAGATGCTCTCTTTAACAGGGATCTATAAAACAGCTTCAATTATTCATATAACAAAATAAAAGAAACAATTCTGAATATCATTGTCTTTGTTTTCATTGCTATGGGATCAGACAAAGGAGCTTCTATTCACTCTTATTTGACTCATGCCAAAGACTTTGGGAGCCTGTTACTCAACCTGGACCCGATTCTCCAGTTTGTTTCTTGCCAAATACAAGTCCCTACTTTGTCTCTGGCTATAACCAAAATCTTTAATATTCAAAGGCCTTCAACTTCTTAAAGGGCAACTAATGTGTTGATGTAAGTGTGTCTTACCATCTTTCACCTCTAATGGATCACCAGTATGTGTCTGTTTGTACAAAACTCTCTTTCTATTTAAATATTTACATTAGAAAACATGCATAAGCCCTGCCCATTCTCTGTGATTAGTGAAACATCAGGGTTTGTCACTGCGGGTCATCAATCCCTGGAAGTCTCAGGTGTGCCGGAACTATGGCGATCCAGTTAATCTCTAGGAAGACCATGCCTTTGAGTTCAGTGACTCTGTGGTCATTGGTCAACCCTGGTTCTCCATATCTAACTCGCTCACTTACTAGGGCCACTTTTGACAGGGCCACATTTACATGAGGATCAACACAAAAAGGAAATAAACTGAAAATAAATATTGGACAGACAGAACACATAGAAGGATGTGTATAAAAAATTAGGATCAAAACTTTGCAACGTCACTTCATGGTGACTAATGATTTTTAGTATAAAAGCTGCATTAAAGGTTTCATTTTTACATTTTCTAAAATGCTCTCAGAACGTGTTTTAACCCAACACTGCTGATTTACTCACATGTTTAAAAAGTCTTCCTCTTCAAGATGCAGTAAGTCTCTCATCATGATTTTCGGTTATTACTGTATTAAGTTCTCCCTGAAATCTCGAGAGGTTTATACAAAAAGTCCCTTGGAGGTGGAGGCTTCTCTGATTTATGACGCGTGGTGACAAACCTTGATGCTTGTCCAATCACAGCAGAGTGGGTGTGGTTATAATAAACAAGATTTAAGCTAGATTTAGTGTTTTCAGTGGGCGGAGCTTAAGCACATTTTCTAATGTGAATATTTCAATGAAAAGAGAGTTTTGTACAAACAGACACATACTGATGATACAATAGATTTCCAAGATCTACTTAAGACACACTTAAATCAACACGTGAGTTGAACTTAAAACAATTGAAACTAGAAAAATCGGAATAACTTGTTGAACGTATTTTTAACTGAAAACATCTGTTTTGCTGCTCAAAGTTCCACAGTGCCAATATGAACTCAAGTATAGAATAAAAACATCACAAATTGATTGTTATCGTCAGCACATCTGATTTGACTTCATGCTATTTAAAAACGAAAGAACATGGAAGTGAACTGAAAACTTTTCGGTGGTTCCTCGTGGAATGTTGGGACTGTCAGGACCGATCAGAGCTCAGCTTGTGATGAAGACGGTATTAGTTCTGGAATCCTAACCAGAGAACTCTAACAAAAGGCCATAAAAAGTTATCTGCGTTGGAAATATGCAGAAGTAGTACATGAGCATTATTGTTGAAAACATTAAACATGTTTCATGTTTTAATTCTCTGTACAGTAATTGGCATTATCAGTGTGAGCCTATTCTTGCATTCCAGTGTCAGTAGCCTGTGACTGAGCACATGCTTCTACAGTAAGTATAATCCCTAAAAGAAAATTCTACATTTTTTCTCATATAATGTTCAGCAGTCATCTGATATAATCCACTTCACATAACTGCTATTATCTTCTAGGAGTGAAGGGATTAGAATTCAGTCGACAAATTGTGAGTGTCTCGTTACATCAACGATAAAAACGTAAAACACAGAAGTCTTCAAAATGATAATAGCTTATTAAAAGTCATTTTTTCATTTTCAAGAAGTTCTGAGGTTAAATAAAGCTTTTGGATGACGATTAAAATCTATTCGCAGAAACCAACAACCTCAGAGGAAGTAGATGTGTGTTTAATCTATTAGTGTGAATATGCAAAAACGAAACACAGCTTGTGGATGTCAATTTATTGTCACGAAACAATTCTTCTTCTATTCAACCAAAAAAACAGTGACATGGACTTAAATAGCAACAAGATTAAACCAGAGATATGTGAATATTTTTGGTGGATGAAAGAGAGTAATTGCCTCATTCAAAAGCCTGAAGTTGAGCTGATTTAAAGCTTTTCGGACCTTGTAAAAACTAGAGTTATTTTGTGCAGAAACATGGAATTTCTGGCAGAAACAACAGGAAATACAGAGTAACATCAGGTAAGTTAACCACCTCTGCATACATGCATTGAAGCTGATGACAAACAATATATACAGTTTCATGAATTAAACCAACCTACATCATAAACAATAAAAATTTATTCTTTTGTCGAATCACGCTGAGAGAAAACGCTTCATCCTTAAGATATCGTGAGTCAAACTTGATTTTTATATCACAAGACATCGTTTAGAATCTTATATTTACCTAATGGAATGTCGCGACAAAACGATCCGACATGTCGGCCAATGGTTTCAATTGATAAAGTATATATTACAGATGTACACAATAGATAATAATAAACTGAAAAATGGTGGTTTTAATCCGTTCTAGAGGCGAGTTACAGCTAATTATGTCAATGCTACTTTAAGCTAGCACTAAAGTAAGACACTAATGTACGTTATGTAATGTTTAATACACTTACCAGGAGAAGAAAACCCCCTTCTAAAGAACTACACAAAACTAACCGCACATTCTACACCAAAGTGATTCAACTTGACAGTCAAGAGTTCTTCACAAGTTTTCCCCGATCCATCTCAGGTAGTTCTCGACCATGCGGCGAGCGATCAGAAAGTCAGCCGGCCACTGCGTGAACATGAGCGCTCCGTGGAACCCCCCGTCGTAATGTTCGTGGGTCACGTCCACGCCGGCGGCCCGGAGCCTCGTCGCGTACATGATGCCGTCGTCTCGCAGGACGTCGTACTCGCACGTCAAAACGTACGCCTTGGGAAGGGAGCGTAGGGCCGCGTCGGGCACCAGCAGCGGCGACGCCCGCGGGTCGGCGATGGACGGGGAGTTCCCGTCCGTCTGCGCCACGGCCGGCGCGCTGTAGTTATACTTCCCGTGGAAGCTCTCCGGCAGGAAGGCGCTCCAGTCGACGAACTTCAGGAGGCCGGCGGACTCGGGGTTGTTGTGCGTGTTGGACATCATGGCCGCGAACAGGGACTTGTCGCTCGAGAAGTACTGGCTCCAGAAGCGAACCATGAGCGTGCGCGGCAAAATGGGCATGTCTCGGTTCTGCTGGTACGAGGGCGTGTTGAGGTCCAGAGCCTGAAGGACCGGGTAGATGAGGGCCTGGGCCTTCAGCTGAACCTGCTGACCAGGCTCTTTCTTCAGCTGCGGGGAAGGAAAACAAATGGTTAAACCCGTGCAAGACACTTGTTACAGATCGGATTTAGATACATTGGGTATCCATTGAAAACATTTAATACCTTTACTTTAAAACCAGGTTTGTGAACAATGTTTTTTTTCAATACCAATGTTATGGTATAAATATTCCAACAAAAAGAAATTGAAATTACAAATAGTAAAAATCTCAAGTTGCATTTTTTTCCTTTGTTAAATTTCCACTCAGCTGTTTTGTTTTGTTTTTATCGGAAAAACTAAAATTTCCAGTTAAAAAAAAGGCTCCTCCTTACATCACTGATCTGATCCAGCCTTACACCCCAGCTCGGGCTCTGAAGTCTGTGGATCAGAATCTACTGATGGTTCCTGAACACGGTTCAGGACCAGAGGAGAGCAATCCTTCCAGGCTGTTGCTCCTAAGCTTTGGAACGATCTTCCTCTCTCTCTGTGTTTGATGATCTACTGACTCCTTCAAGAAACATCTTAAGACATTTTTATTTGTTCAGGCTTTTCCTTGATTTTCTGGAACTCCTGTTGTGTTATCAGTTTTATCTTGACCTTTAAAGTATATATTTTATTGATTATTGTTTTGATTGGTTAAGCGCTTTGTGACCCTGGTCTGGAAAAGCGCTATTCAAATAAAAACTACTTACTTACTTGCTAACAAGTGAAAAATAAATCTGATGTTCGCTGACTTTTTCGTTTGTTTTCCATTATCACATATTATGAAGTTTTGATCACACGTTCACCGAAATTATTGGCACCAAAAGGCGAAGCGGTAATACCGTAGCATTTCGGTCGGTGCCACAAACAAATCCAAAATTCAATACCCAGCTAATGCTTTAATAATACAGCAGTAAGAGATTCTATTGTGAGACACACTCTGTTGTATAACTCCATTCAATATCCATAATTCACTGCAACAACTGAAGCAAACAAAGATGGCTGACAACAACATAGACAATGTTTTATTAAACTAATATTACCAGGAAAGAAAATAATTCTGGTCACAAAATCTTAAATCGTGACCACAAAATACTCAATAGTGGAGTCGATTTAAAAAGGAAAACACATCACATTGTAGCTATAGCATTGTAGGTACGTTGTGTAAGCAGAATTAATGCCTTTACTAAAGAAAGAAGCCTGAAGAGCAGAAGTCCGCTACTGCAGCCGCAACACAATAACATCTTTAAAATAACACTTTTCCAATGTGCACATTGTTGTTTGTGAACGACAATGTTCCGTCTTGTAAAGCTAAATAAAAAATTTAAAAAAATCACAGTTGTGTTTTTTTAATTCTGGGGCTCTGTTCACTTTGGTTTTCTATTGTGACAAAAATGTTTTCATTTGTAGCAAAACTTGACAGCACTTGTGCGATGTCAGCGCTCAATATTCTGAGTCAGAAATAAACCTGTTTCTAGTTCCCCAGACTGTGAGAAAAGCAAACATCTCGCGGCAATGTTGATTCAAGGTTTGACGGAATAATACAAAATGAAAAAAAAAAAACGTAGAAAGAGATGGTCAATTATTTCATAGCTAGAAAATATCTTTTCTTGCAGATGTGCCCTCGGTTCGGTGTCCTTGCTCACGAAAACATGGACGGAAGAAAAATATCTTTTCATTCATTTGTAAATCTCTTTTAGCACTTGAGCAGATATTTGCATTTAGAACTTGTGAGAGTGAAAAAAAAAAGAAAAAAGCTGCCACCACAGTGAGAGCTTGGATTCGACACGTTTTAACGCTGCTCTAGACGTGTGATCTTCACACTTGTGACGTTCCTTCTGTTCATGTGTAGTAATTCATCAGAGGTAAAGTACATTAAAATCCATTGGAAACAGAACCATCTTTGCCATTGGACTTTAAAATGTACTTTTATACATGACATTATAAATGTCACAGGTGACTAAAGTTCTATGTTTGTATATTATCTTCAGTGAATTCCTGCTATTCTTCAGTTATATGGTTATTTATAGTGTTTATAGTTAAGAGTAACAGAGCTATATAAGGCAATAAAGCCGCAGACATGCCTGGTCTAAGACTGTGAGCAGGTTTTGTGAGTCAAATAAAAAGCTGGAGAGAAAAATACTGAAAAGTGAATCTTGAAGTTTTGATTGTGCAGGGAGCAAATCTGCGGAGGTGAAGAAGAGAAACGGATTGATTCAAACAAACAGAGAGAAGAGTAAATGTAATAAAGAGTGTTTTGGCCTCGGGATGAAAGGTTCTGTTAATAACTTCCAAACACAACCTGAGGTGGAATTCAAGGCGGGATCGTCTGTCGAGGGAAACGGTTTCTCCTCTGATTATGAACATGCTTCCGGGAGTTTGACGAACAGGGTCAGAGTTTTGACCATAAACGGGGAAAAGTCGCAAGTGTGTTGCGTCTTATCAAGCATCTCATCAGATGTTTTAATAAGAACAAGATGTTCTGCACTGACACGTCTGTGTGTTTTCATAACACACATCTGAAAGTGTTTCGAAAAAAGGATTGTTTTCATACATATCCTGCTCAGAGATTTGCCTTAAGACGTTTAAACTAATATCTGATTAAAGTCTGTCTTAAATAGATCATGGACTCTATTGGATCATCAGTATGTGTCTGCTTGTACAAAACTATCTTTTCATTGAAATATTTACATTAGAAAATGTGCTTAAGCCCCGCCCACTGAAAGATGAAATCTTGTTTACCATAACCACACCCACTCTGCTGCGATTGGTCAAACATCAGGGTTAGTCACCACAGGTCATCTATCCACCTCCAAAGACCTCGTTGTGTAAACGAAGCAGGGCATAATTACAGCTGGCTGGAGGAGGAGTGAAGCCCGTTATTACATCATAATAGGTCTCACTCTTGTAACCTCTTGTTCGCTGAGATTTCAGACGGGGGAGAACTTTATAAAGTAAGTTCAAAACATGGTCACGATGAGAGACTTACTGCATCTCTTTTGTTTGTGTTTTAAAGAAAAAGTAACAATCATATTATATATCCCAGGAAGTACTTTTTAAAATATCTATCTAGTAATTCAGTGACCATCAAATAACAAACTACAGCAGATTTTATATATATATGACTTTTATAAACGCTACATAAAGACAGTCAGCCCAATATATCATTGTAAATGTCAATTTCTTCATAATTTGAAAGTCAACACCAGATGAAAAGCACTTACATTGCAGCACTCATGCTAAGAGTCCCATCATGCAGTGCAAATTCTAAATAGAGGGAGTTGGACATCACAGAGAGCTTACTCACAATTTCCAAAACATAACTTGACAAAGACATCTTCTCTCTTAATTTGGAACTAAATGTGCATCAAAAACATGTATTTTCTGTCGAGTCAACAGAATAAACAGCAGCACGTTGTCCAGGCTGGTTATTTATTTAAGACACACAGAAAAGATTCAAGAAAATACTGCAAAGTCACTCCAACCTTTTTTTTTTCCATGCAGCAAGTGCTGATTGAAAGTGGCAGAATATCTATCGGTGCCAGTAAAAAGGCTTCTCCACTGGTGCAGAATCAGTCAGCTGATGCGACTCCAGTGAGCCTCGATCTGCTTTCAAACCAAATGGATCACAGCGAAGACGTACAGCTTTGTTGACAGGTTTCTCTTTTTTTTTTTTAAGTTCGATTCATTTTAGCATCGGTCAGCATTGTGGAGACACTAATGGATTCAAGTGTATCCAAGCCAGGCAATAGTATCAGTACACAGGCTGGACCTATAAAAAATTAAATTCCTCAGAGATTAAGCAGAAAAAGCTCGGCTCATGAAAGATTACTCTGCGCTCAGTCCGCCTCATTGGTTCAAGTTGTAACTGGTGAGATAGAGTCGATCGTTAGCAGAACAAAATCCTTCTTAATGGCTCTTTTGTCAAACATACGGCAGCAGGAAGTGAACTGTGTTCGTTGGCGTTTCTATTGTGTAATAGGAACAAACCTGACACAGGAGTTCGAAACATTTGGAAGTATAATTCAAGTGTTTCAAGTGTTGCTCAAGAACTCTTCATCTTTGACGGGTGGAATTATTTAACGGGTTATAAAACAGCAGGATTTACTTTCTTCTGTACTTATGTATCTACTATTTCATGAATAAAGGTACAGTAAAATAAGCGAGAATGAAACAAAGATAGTACTTAATTTTTTGATTGCAGTTGAAAATATTGGTTAAGTGTAGTTCAAAATTTTACGTGTAACATTAAAAAAATCTAAAATAAATTGTGTACAACTTGTGAGGTGTATGATGTTTAAAACTGAGTATATAAAAATGAATGATTGTAGTTGAAAACAATAAGTATGAAACAAAAATGTTATGATTTGAAGTCTGAAATCATATTATTTTTTCCAAATTATAGAAATACATGGAAACTGATGTAATGAAGACAAAAGTGAAAGAAATTAAGGCATTCGCAAATATCGTGGCCTCATTTTTGTCATCTCAGACAAATGAACTAGAGCTATAAGTAAATAAAACACAAATAAATATAACTTCTAGAGAGCGCAGATTTCTGCCAAGCAGCTCATCCACAACCGTATTCTTATTTTCACCTATTTTTGGTCTGTTTTCAATTTAGATATATTTAAAAAATAGATTTGAAATGAATAAAAAAACTGGCAGAAAGTAGCATCCTGATGTAAAACTCACTCAAGGGACTGAAATCTTCTTGCAGGAACAATTTCTCATGTCGAGACTTCAGTATGAGATGGACGTTACAGACGAGCTCCATGGAGGTATTTGGATGTTTTTAAGTTTCTTTTAGGACTAAGATGAAGACACCTGAGTTCCACTCGCTACATTAAAATGAACAAACCTGAACAAACCTGAACAAATATGAAAATAATCCAACCCTCAGACGACATGAGTGCGAGTAGAAAATGAGTGAATTGTGGTTTTTCTTTAACTGACTTTTCTTTGACACCAGTTTACTATCCTAGGAAGTCTCTGTATAATCATTAATTTATCTTTTTATCTGTCGATTGGCTTATCTTAAACACTAGTGTCTTTATAGGTCATGCCAGGAACTTGAACATAGACACAAACATCCGCCCGGCCAAAAGGTAAAAACTTCCCCAGGCCTTGAATCTGACAACATTTTGGTCAATCTTGAAAAACTCTCCCTTCTTTTTATTTCCGATCCATTTTGCTACAATAAGAAAGTGAACGATACCTGCTGTGAGACGGCAGCCGCCAGGTTTCCTCCTGCACTGTCCCCAGATATGGCGATCCTCTCCGGGTCCACAGAGTACTGGGCCAGCACTGGCCTCTGAAGAAAGTGTTTGACCACACGGTAGACGTCCTCGAAGGGAACGGGGAAGTGGTGAGCAGGTGCCAGACGATACCTTGGTCAAGAAAAACACCTTTTATGGAACAAGGTCGACCAAAGCTTGAATACCTTTACAGTTTTTCATGACCAATTAGTATGAAATTCCTCTTGTGATGTCAAAGTTCTAGCTTTTATTTCCAAGAATGGCTGGATTCATTCTCTTTTCTGAGGCTTTTGGAAATGAAAATACTGTAAGATAAACTCACATTGTACCAACTGTACATTAACCACAAATAGTGAATGTTTTTTTAAATTTCAATTTAAGTAAATCAATCCTAATTACCTGAGTATTTAATAACATACTTTTTCTACCATTTTTAAATGTACATTCAAAGATTTTAAATAGTATATAAATATTATGATACAGGTTTTTTGGACATACTAAATGGTAATTAATTTGGGAACAGTATGGTAAATTAATTCATAAAATAAACATTCTGGGAACATTTGCTCTTTGGATTGATCCTGCATTCAGAAGCTACTTTGTGCTCAGAGCATTTTTGAAATATAAAAAAGGAAAGTTCAAGCGGTGTTTTCTGTCACACATGGCGCGAGTTAAATCATTAATGTGTCACTTGAGCCAGTCCCAGCTACACAGGGCAAGATGCAGGGCACAACCTCAACACGTCTTCGGTTTAACAAAGAACATAAGCAAGATTAGATCGTTTTTCCGAGGCAAGAGGCCGATGGGAATCGACGAGAAAAATAAAATTTACAGTGAAATAAACTAAATTAATGAGTATCTACAACAGCACTGAGGCGTCACATACCTCTCCCGAGGAGCTTCCTTTGTTTCATATGCAAAAGAGGGAGAAATCAACCAGCGTTCCCACCTACCAACATTGTTATCATACAATAGTCACAGGGAGGATTATTTATTATAATATTTTTGTTTTTTTTCTGCTGGTTCTGAACATAGTCTATCGTGTGCAGCAGCCATACAAGCAAAGGACCAATTATTTAATCCAATTAAAAATTTAATTATTTTTTCCTTGTTCAATTTAAAAATGTAATTGAAATACGTTGTGGACTTTTAGATCTATCCTGTAATTACACATGAAGACAGAGATAAGCTCCTTGGGGGAGGTAAAACGCGTGACATTTTTAGCTGTACATGATTATTATGTTTTAATCCATATGGAGGATTAAACTCTTACAAACAGGTTCCAATAATAGATTGTGAAACGCGATACTTACTCTACAGACAGAACCACTGCGTTGAGCTCGGTGACCATGGTCCTGGCCAGGTGATCATACGGACCCATCCCTGCACACACACATCCAAACACACTTTAATAAAACAACGCTGTGGTACAGATGGTAAGGAACAGCACGACCCGTGTCATGAAGCAAGTCCTGTTTTCGGGGCACTCGTGCGTCTCCCTGCAGAGCACAACAGACGCTCGGAAAAAAAACGTGGGAGGAAAAGAAAAAGAGAAAGAAAAGAAAAGTGTAGCATCCTCATCATTATTTATGATGCTGTCATGAGAGCGGCCGTGGGGAGTCTATATAAAGCCGGATCTCCACACATCCATCACACATGCTTAAAAAGGGAGTTTGCCAAAACCAAACAGCAGGGGGCGATGACGCTCTTAACGAAGCTAGCACACTCACGGGAGCTCCCCAGACACCAGCCGCCGCCGTGCAGGTAGACCACCGCCCGCCTCAGGTCCGGGCCGCTGCTGGCCTGCGGCTGGTACAGGACCAGGTCCACGCCGTCGAACCGCTCCTCCGTGACCTTGACACGCGGGTCGGAGACCGGCTCCACGTTCTCGGCCAGCGTGATGACGTACATGACCCCCATGTAGTCCTTCAGCCCCAGCAGTTCGCTGAAGTCAGCCTGGAGAGACATTTGAATAGCATTATTAATACAATTTTAATTCCATTCTAGTCCAGGGGTGGGCAATTATAATTCTTTAGGGGCCACATTAAATTCTGTGAATGTTGTTAGGGGCCGTCAAGCAACAATGAGAGAATCCCTAAAAAAAAAAAAGAATTTGTCATTAGGCCGTGACAAATAAGCTGTAATTTTATTCTTGTATATATGAGTTTCTTTCAAAACATTTCTTCAATTAATTTTAAAAAAAAATGTTTTGAGGGATTAATATATACTCACAAAATTACACACCAAAAGTAAATAAATAAAATAATAAATAGTTACGTGAAAATGTAATTGAATAATAAATACAAAATACATTTGTTAATGCATTAGAACCATTTATATATGATCATACTTTGACGAGGGCCGCATAAATAAAGTGAAAGGGCCACATGTGGCCCCCGGGCCGCACTTTGTCCAGGTCTGTTCTAGTCCCAGCGAGCCAGGGGAACTTCCCAACATCAGAAGGTCTCATACAAATAATGTGTTGAACAATAAAAATGTTTGAACCAGAGCTCGACTCGACTCTGCACACATGGTTCGGCGGCGTTCGAACCCATGACAGAAGAGGGGTCATTTTTTTTTATCGCATAAATATGAAAGCGTCGCTTGTCCTCCGATGCATCTGACTCGATCAGCTGATGTTTGGACGTTTAAAATAAGTTCCTTCATAGAGTCCCTGAGCCGAGTCGACCAAACATCCCAGAGACAAATTAAACATTAATTGAAACAACAAATTCTGCAAGTATTCTAGAGTCGCTACAATTCTGCTTTAAAAATATATACAGTATATTTATATATATGTATATATTTATATTTATTTATATATATAACAATTAAATCACAATCAGAAACTGATTTATGTTCTTTATCTTTATCTTTAGACTTAGATTGTATCATCTTGTTCTTTCTCTTTATTCTCTTTGTTCTTGTTCTTATTTTATTTTGATTATTTTTTAGGAAAAATTGCTGTATTTGTGGGGATAATTCTGAAAAAAAACAATTTCCCGAAGGAGACCTCCTGAGGTATCAATAAAGTTCTACCTTACCTAACCTTACCTTGATTTATTCGACAAGTATATACAATAAATCTTATGGAAATTTGAATTTTGTTCACAGAGAATATAGAATAGAAATCAAGTTTTAAAATATAATAAAATATAGTGCAGGAACAGTGCAATATAAGTGGAGATGAAGTTGAATTATAAGTAAGTAAGTAATTTGTATTTGTATAGCGCTTTTCCAGACCAGGGTCACAAAGCGCTTAAACAATCAAAACAATATTCAATAAAGTATATATTTTAAAGATCAAGATAAAACTGATAACACAACAGGAGTTCCAGAAAATCAAGGAAAAGCCTGAATAAATAGAAACGTGAGCTAATAATAATACATTTCTTTTTGAATGAATATTGGATAATATTGTAGTTCTATCTGTTGGTTCAACACAGGTTTTGCCTTCACTACTCCTGACTCGAAGGAAGTGAAACTAGCAGCCATAGTAAGGATATCAAGAACATGCTCTATAATAAACTCAAATGGATTATCATCTGACATAATCTGGTGTCACCGGCGGGTTCGTCCACCTCAGCAGAACCGGTGCGCCAGTCCTGCAGGAGTCTCGTGTTGCAGGGATAATAAGACAAGATATCTTACCAGGTGGCTGAGGGTTTTGAAGAAAGAGTTGGTCAGCATGAGTTTCCATCGCTCCTCAATCTCCTCGGGAATGGGCTCGTAGATGTAATAGGCGGAGAGCGAGCAGAGGGCGATGAACACTATGATGCTTCGCAGCCTCATCGTACCACACTGGACGCTGCCTCGGCTGCTGGAAGTGTCAACAAGTCGCTCCCCTGGTACTTGCCGATTCCTCGGGACGCGGAGCTAGGAAGCGCGCATGTGTTGTTGTTATTGGCTGCGGCTGTTCCGGGCGCATGTTCGGCTGCTGCTCGTGCGTGACGGTCCCGCGGAGAATTAATTGTCGGTGATAAGAAAAAAAAAAAAAAAGGGTAGACGCGTGCGCGCGCACGAGGCAGCAGGACCCGTCCCGCCGTGGCCCGCGCACTAAATTCCTCAGGTGCTTCCTAAGCACATAGGAGCAGCTTAGGCACACGTGCACGGATCCAACTTTAAAAAAAAGTATTTTCTCACGCGCACGCTCTTCAGGGAGGGGGGGGGGTGGGGGCTTGTTGCAAGGCAGTCCAGGCTAATTATATTATTCTAAGAGCCAGATGAGGGGCTCGAATCCTGGCAAGCGTGAACGTGAATGCAACATGACGCCCCCCCCCTCCCATCCTCACCCCTTCCTCACCCCTCCTCACCATTCGCTCTGCACGAGGACAAGGTCTCGTGTTGGACTAGTTTGGTCTATAAGAGCTACACGTCTAACACTTTTATTCTCCCTTGCAACAACTTTAAAAAAAAAAAATTAAAATATTTTTTTCATGCACTGAAATTGTGTCGCTTTTTAGTTATTTCAGCAACGTTTTTATTTTTTTTATTTTTTTAAGAAAAGAAAAACAGCCCTCGTCCTGTATCATAAAAGTGTTTTACAACCAACTTATGTGATTTATTTCAGTGATAATAACCCACTATTACAGAATCACAATCTGATTTTTCTTAAATACCATACTGTGACAACAGTGCTGTATGGTGAAAGTTAAACAATACATAAATAAATGAGATAAAATGTGAATATTATTTTTTTTAAAAACAACAAGTAAATAAATCAACTATAATTAAAATGACCAACTGATGTATTAAAGGGCAGATACTGTGTTGATTTAAGTGTGTCTTAAATAGAACTTGGACTCTATTGTATCATCAATATATCTTTGTTTGTACAAAACTATCTTTTCATTCAAATATTTATATTAGAAAAGCTGCTTAAGCCCCGCCCACTGAAAACACTTGGTTTTCTGGAGATTCAATCTTGTTTACCATAACCACGCCCACTCTGCTGTGATTGGTCAAGCATCAAGGTTTGTCACCGCGTGTCATCAATCATGGAAGTCTCCGCCTCCAAAGTACTCGTGGTATAAACAAAGCGGGCGTGATTACAGCTGGCTGGAGGAGGAGTGAAGCCCATTATTATGGACTCCACACTTGTAACCTCTCGTTCGCCGAGATTTAAGACGATGAAGTAATTTGAAGTACGTTTAAAACATGGTCATGATGAGAGACTTGGAGAGGAAGACTTTAACATTTGGAACATGTGAGTGAATCAGGAGAGTTAGAGTTTTGACATGAGTTAATCTTAAAATATTTTAAATTTCAAAACATAAAAACGTAAGCATTTAAAATAATAACAAGTAAGTAAACTCATTTTCTGAAAAAGTGCAACATTTTGCAGCAGAAGTCAATTTTTATTTAATTATAAATTCACACAAAAAACAAACCAACCATGTACAACATTCCATTATTTGAAGATGGAACAAAAGGTATAAATGGAACAAAGCCAGGTCGCAATAGATGATGAAGCTTTTGTGCCGAGTATGGCGTTTATCGATTGATGGTGAGATCAGGAAGAAGGAACAGAAGAAGCTGGAAGGGATGAAGGGAAATGTGGAGCAGATGTGGGGTGTGAGAACAACAGTGGTGCCAGTTGTAATCGGAACACTGCGGGCTGTAATTAGATCAGTAAGTTTGGGTGTCGAAGATTACTGGTCAGGTTACACATGGACTTTTATCCGTTATTTATTCATAGACAATCCAATTTATTAGTGGACAACCAGGCCGAGGTTCTCGACAACTCTTATTCACGCAGTTTTACATTAAAGTAAATAAAGTGTTTTTCATGCTTTTTGGTCCAGAAAATTAAGACAGTCGGGACTTGTGTTTTTGTTTCAAAATGACTTTTGCTCAACTAGGTATTAGCTCTTATTGTAAAAATACATATATATATGTATTCTACATTTAAAAACTTGTTGGAAAATATCTCACTGAAGATTTTTGTATTCATCTTAATTGTTTGATTGTAATGTGTGCAGGAATAAAATATATATATTTTTATTCACAATTAACAAATAGTCCCAGTGTTTATTCCTTTTTATGTTGCGATTAAACTTCCGAGTGCAAGATGGCCACAGTTATTACATCCTTCTGCAGCTAAATGAACAATGAAATCCTGCGAGATCCTGGTGATGACTGAGGACAAGAGGATACAGTCGACTCCAGAGGCTTCAAAAGCCCATGTTTGGACACATTCTTCAAAACAAACAAAAGCAGTTACCACCTGAGGTCTGTAAATTCTGCAACGCCAGAGTCACGTACTCGTGCAATACTACAAATATATCCTTGTTCCTACAGTATCACGATATATTGTATCACTGCCTCAACACTGTGACACGTATCGCCAGAATCTTCCCAAAACACATTCCTACCATAATACAGATTGTTTTTAAAGGGGAAATAATCAACTATACTGTGTGAGACATGTTGTTTGTGTTTAGGAAATTGTCCAATTATGATAGAAACATTAATGTTATCACTATGACAACAGATTTTTAATAAGATAGACAACTCATACCTAAGTTCCGTGCGGAGAGTAGTGAGTTTATCAAGAAGGTCATTTTGTCATTCACATTCAGACTGCTCTGCAGGTATGATTCATGCAGTTCCTTTCTGTGTCCTTTACACTCAAACTTTCTTTAATGAAAGTTTGAATTCCTAATCAGGTCGTCCAAGACAAGTGTCTCCTTCCATCAGCCATCAAGCTCCGTGAAGATGTGCCGAGCGGCTGCAGGAACCACCGGCTCCTCACCGCTGAGCACTAGAATATTTAAGCACTTCGCTGAATGCAAATTGGTACTTCTGACACTCAGGGATTCCCTTCGGAACTCCCCCCCCTTACTGATTCCCCTCATGCTGAATGTCCTTCACACAACTTCTGAAGGGGGACCACCCCGGTTGGTTTGTGAATCTTTCATCAGACTCTCTCCGCTCTCATGTGTAGCGTCAGCAGAAAGGAAAGGGTGAGGCAGGGTGTCAGAGGGTGTGTTGTCTTCATCTACGTCGAGCCCCTGCTGTGCAGCGCTACGTCACGTGGAGGCCAGCGTACCCCGCTGCGTGAGACAGATGTGGGTTGATCTGAAGACTCCGACGAGGCGCATTGAAGTGGGAAAGCGTGCGGCAGGATTAAAGTGGTTGTACATACACGGCACATGCATGCCAATGTGTACTTCTGGTTTTTTTTGTGTATTACATAATTCAACCACTTGCAGGCATCCACTATTGATGAGGTCTGGCTGCAAACTCAAAAGTAACTCCTTCATTTGCAGAACCCCTGCAGAGGCATCACAGTGGGTACGACCGGCATCTGAAGGCGCCGCAGATTAAGAGTTCAGTGTGAAGTTTGTGGGAAGATTTTGTGATGTACTAATCAAGTTAGCTAAGTTCTGGAAACTTAAGAACTTTGAGACACCCCCTTAGGCACTTGTTACACTTCTCTTGAATAACTTTGTTTCAAGGGTCATGGGGGGTCGGGGGGGGGGGTGACGACTATCCCAGCTACATAGGGTAAAAGGCAGGGGCGTACCAGAAAACATTGCAATTCCATCACAAGGTACAGTAGGTACAAGTACACATCCAACGGATCATTAAGTCGAGTCGAGTTAACGACACAACGTCAGTGCTTAGGAAGCTACACGCGTCACAGCTTCCACGACACTGGACGCGTTGAACAGGTGACACGTTCATGTCCTCTGATTGGATAGCACTGGACGTTGTTAAGAAAGTTATGCTAACTCCGAGACGAGTCTTTCACAAGTTTAAAAGGATTTATTTATTTCCTCCATGAACTACGTGAGTAAATGCATTTTTTTCTTAATAATGTTGCGCTTTATAAGATCAATAGTGGTGCTTAAAGTAGTTATTGAGAGGTGGATTCATTCAAATGTGCGCCACTGAAGGCCTATGTGTGAAATGCACGGCTCGCCACTGTTGTACTGTAAGATAAAACTCAAGTTCCTAGAGCAGGAGCATAAGAAAGATTCAAAATCATACTTACAAGAAGTGGTAGTTGTGAAGTTCACTTACATTAGCAGCTGCTACACGATTTGCGAGGTGCTAGCTTGTTAATCCTTAGTCTATATAGATATGTCGTGGCTAATTAACACAGAGTATCAGGAGCAGAAGACAAGGTGAAAACATGGCTGGAAATAACCAAATAAAAATTAATTGACAGTCGCAAAACAAATACAAAAAGCAATACTAGAAAAATCGAGAAGTCTTAGTCTTGAGTCTAAATCTCCAATAAACCATTTAATTCAACAATCGGTGAAGGTCTAAACAATGGTGGCAGCAAGATGCATGAACCGCTAAAGAAAAATAGAAAAGGGAAAGTCAATGAACAAATCTCACCAATCAGAGAGTAACCCAAAGTGCTGACAAAAAATGTGTGAGAAAATCATGAAGCCAAAATATTGTTTAGAGCGTTTATAAGGCAGAGCTGTAAGACGAGCTAACGCCAGTCTATTGGAATCCAACGTTGGCTCATTGCAGATAGAGGGCAGCCGTGCCTCATCTGCAGGTCTTGACACTTTTTTCTCTTCATCTCCTCAAAAACTGTACTTTTTAAATCATCCTTTGCCTGGTTCATGGTCACAACTTCAACAGAAAACTCCAATGTATCTCTTTTTTCCAATAAAGCTTCAAGAAGCAGCGTCATTATGATCTAAGTTCATAAGATGGCGCTTTTGGCTTGTAAAACAATAATGGAGGGTTTCATTGAAAGACAAAGATTATACAGCAAAGAGAAAAGGGCAATAATTCAAGAAGCCTCATCATCCCATCACTTCACATCTATAATATTTTAAAATCACCTCAAGTTACTAAACAAATCCTCTAAACTCGTTTTTTTTTTTTGCTTTTTTACTTTTGACTTGTTTGAGATATGTTTTATAAATTAAGGCATTGGCAAAAAAAGGTTATAGGTAGTTTATAAGTAACTGAATATCAATTTTAAAAGTCTATGTTGACAACAAAAACAATGAAAGCATTGATTGCCTTTCCCTGGTATACACACATGAGCCTTTCCTCTCGGGCTCCTATTACGACACATCATGTACTTTTCTTGTCTTGAGATTTCCTTTTTTCCCTGTGAGGCTCAGGATCACGGGACTGGATGTAGGAGAAGTAGAGGATAAGCTCTTTATCAGTCCTTCGCCTATGCAACACTTCTATCACCAGGAATGTTGGCCTCTCACCTCATTCCATATATACTTCTAAACGTTATCGCCGACAAACCTGGGATTGGATTTAGTTATTCATTAATGACACATCCAGGTATTAAGACATCTTTCTACTTGTCAATAGTTTGATGTTAAATATTGATGGTGTTCAGACACCATCAGATGCTAATGGCGACTTGAAATATGTATATGTATATATATAAATAAAATATGTAATAAATGTTTCAAAGGACAAAAAAATGTATTTTGGAAAACTCATAATGCCTAAGTGATGTCATTAAAATGCGTTCGCCTATATATTTTATCCCGTTTACATAATTTGTTTTTTAATATATATTTTATTCCTCTTCATTAGGGTGGTAATATATGCGTAATTTTCCGCTTCACCGACAGATGGTGCTGCCGCTCAAACTAAGAGCAGAGAGAGTGCGCTTGAAAAAATAGTTTCTTTTCGTTTATTTTGGTTTCTACGTGCTGTAAACTCCACACGTCATTCAGCTGTTACATATTCGTAAGTAGGGAAGCATTAAGAGCTTTACTGCAGTTGAATGTCATGTCTGACTCAGTTATAATAACACCTCGTCCTAATCTCGAATAATAGGCTCAACATTGTTAGTCATTTGATCTGATTTTGAACAAGTATGTTCCCTGGCAAGACTTTCCCTTTCCTAGAAATCCCAATAGACTTTAAAAATTACACACAAGTCAAACGCTAAAATCACGTTTCCGTCTGAAGGTTTCTCGCAAGTCTGTATCTATTACTCTGGCTCCCTCTACTGGCGAGTTACAAACGTCATTGGCGATGTTTCGAAGCTGAGATAATGTTTTAATAAATCAATAAGTCTAGGCTTTCCCTCCGTGGACTAGTGAGTCTCGACATGTACAGTTATGTAATATACCGTTTTTAATGGATTTATCTTTAAGTGTTTTAATATTTAATGATACATTTAACATCCATGATTTTCTGGGACTCCTGTGTTTGTCTTAAGTATATTGGCCTTTAAAGGATATATTTTAATTGTGTATTGTTTTTGACATTTAAAGCGCTTTGTGACCCTGGTCTAGAAAGAAGCTTTACAAATAACCTTTACTTACTTACTTACATCTGCAATGATAGCTGTTGCTCATTAACAAGATCCTCCGTCAGCAATTTCACCCGCACACGTGTGTACAATGTGGTTCTTTTATTGTGGCGCAGATGAAAGACGATGAGGATAAATCAGCAAAGCTACAGGACGACCAACAAGACCCTGATTTTATTGGGACCATTAGGGCCGAAAGGGCCACTAGGCACGGAACAAGAGCCAGATGAAAGAGGCACTTTCATTTTCACGGTCCCGGTTCACCCAACTAAATGTGAGGGGGCGATTGGACCAGAACCACATGTTGACATGTTTGAACAGGCTCGGGATGTTTGTGGTTTTTAAACACACACAATAAAAGCACGATTTTCTCGCCTGTTTCTTAAGAAAAGGGTGTTTTTAATGAAGTAGAATGACTAATCTGTGGTGACCAATGCTGCAATTTAAGCTAATTATAAAAACACTAGTTACACACCTGAAAGCTGATGTCGTGTCGTGAAAGTTTATTGATCTCTTCAGTTACACATCTTAACTCTCATCAAAGCACCACAGCAGGAAAAGTGACAAGACGAGGAAAACACTCTTGTCTATTCCTGACAGCCTCGTGAAACTCGAGCACTAAAAATCAGTGAAGTAAACAAAACTGTAAACACAACTTTAGAGCTCTGTCAAATAACACTGGGTGGCTGATGGGAAAACAAACGCCAGAACAGCTACGACTGGCCACCTATGCGTGTACAGATCTCAAACCGGAGGAGAAAAACAAAATGTTTTTGTTGAGTGGAAAATAAAAGCGAGTGCCTGACCTCTTTTTGTTACTTTGACAATCGATCAGAATCTGACTCAGAGGTTCCAGGCAGTAGAAAAGTGACGGATGTGTGGAAAACAGTTAAACCGTTTGAGTCGAAGGGGGTAAGAAATGGATTTACAGCCACAGCAGTTCCAGGATTTTGAACTCCTCCTGAACTGTGAGTGGCTGAGGTGTGCGAGGGCTACCGTGACGAGTGGGGATTAAATTTATGAGCAGAACCAACAAAGGATGAGCTCATGTTTTCATGAATATAACAGAAAGTTTGGATCTTTTTACCGGATTCATATGAAGGTAGGATGTCTAGACATTATTAAACCTAAAGATTATAGTGTTTAATGGTCAAACTAGGTTACAGATAGACAGATATTTTCTTTTGTAATCAGTATTTTTAAGCCATTAAGTAAAAAAGTAAATAAGTAATTCTTAAATTGAATGAAATTGAGATTAACAATATTGTGTAAAGTTTAATTCCATCACCCATGATAATAATAATAATGATAATTCCATCAACTTGACCTGTTGCTCTCGTAAAGAGTCAAAGGTCTGTATTTCGGAAGTATTTGGATTTTTTTTATAATGAATAGCTTTTGAAGCCACAGTAGATACAAATAACACATCTGTATTTGTATTTGCAGCATAAAGCAGCACTACATAAGATTTTAATTTACTTAAATTCAATTAAAGTAACTTCTTTCTCATTTTCTGTGACCATTTGTTTTATTTTGAACAGTCTCCCTCACAAACTGGTTTCACAGCTGTTGGTCAGTGGCAGAGTTTGCTTTCATTTCCATAATACCTGATGGTTGCAATTAGACTATTCTTACATTGGCCGAAATCAGAAACAAATATCTTTGTATGTAGTGTCACTATAAAGCAGCATAAGGAAACATTGAACACGTTTGATTTGGGGTCCCCTAGTGTTAGAATAGTGAAATTGCAACAGTGAAAACTTTTTTCCAGCTAATGTCAAAAGTGCATTTGTTTACAAAACGAGAAAAAAAAATTTGTTAATAAGGTTTTGACTACCTGAAGGCTTCAAAAAAAACGTTGTACTTTAGCCTTGAAGGAAATGCAGAGGAATGTAGTGCAGTGAAAATGTCCAAATAACTATTTTAAAACAAAAAACTACAAAACAGACAGTTCAGCAACACGTCCACAAGATGGCAGCTGGTCCAAAAAGTCCTATCGCAACACATTTAATGCAGCAAAGAGTCCCGATATCTCGATCCAACAAACACAAAACAGGAATTCCAGACGGAGTGTCTAACAACACTGATGAAAAAGACAAAATTCCAGCAACAAACAGGTGGTCGAACAAACTTGAGGCACGAGGAGGAGTCAGGTATTACTAGGTAGAACTTAGCAACGAGCTGACGCTGGTCTGCAGGAATCCAGCTTAAAAATAAGTAAGTAAGTAAAAGTTTGTAAAGCACCTTTCTAGACCAGGGTCACAAAGAGCTCTGAATATTGTTAAATTGCTGACAACCGTCCGGCTCCAAAGGACCGCCCAACACCGCATGGAACCAGAGGGAAGAACAGGATGTAAAAGTAAAAAAGCAAAATAAAATTAACCAGGAGGAAATTGAGGAAGACATCCGAAACCTACTTCTTGAAAGCAATTTGGTTCTCAGGGTTGTACCAAGCCAGGTCGGGCTAAATTGTGTAGTCAGTAGCATCGTTAAAATGAAAGTAAGAGAGTTCCGATGTAAACATAAATAATGTCACATTGTAATGCTTTAATAATAAAAGAAGGTGACTAGTGTCCGACTAAAGCTTTTCCCTCATGCTAGAAGCATCTCAGGTCTCATTCCCAGTAGCTTAACGGAGCTTCTGATTTACAAGCTCACTGACACCAGTGACTCACGGTGACGTATAGCTCAACACTGGGTCAATGTCAAACGGCGTCGTGAGCTTAGAGAACACCGACGATGACCTCAGGTATATATACGACCCCAACTCATGGTTGAGTTCTCCGGCTTTGTACCTTGCTCGTGAGCACATCAGGACAGAAGAGAGCTTTAGTGATGCATCGCGCCACATTATAACCATCATATAATCACTGTGTTTAAAATGTTTAAGAAACATTTATCTTCTTTATTTCACAGTAAATGCCAGACGGCTCCAAAATAGAAGTCATGACAAGCCAAGGAAAGGTCAAGCCAGAATGGGCAGCTGTTTGCATGAATGACTAAAATGCATTTCAAGACTTCTTGGCTCCTTGTTTACAATCAACTGAAACATAAGCTAGAAAATATAGAGCAATAAACTTGCCTCACAATCGCCATGATTGTCGAGTTAATGGTTGGATTCAAATGATTAAACAGATAAGGTGGTGGATATATATATATTTTTTCCAACTATTCTTGTCGCTCACCTCCCTGAGGACCGGGCCCCCGCCTCAGAACCGGGTGCTGAGGCCAATGCTGTATGTGTCTCTAGATTCCTCAGAGGCTCCCAGCTAGCTGTGACTTTTAACAGTCAAGACGCACGTCCACATTTTTTGTTCCCGCAAGGAGGCCAGGAGAGGAAAAAAGGCAAAAATGCGTTTACAGTCTGCTGTGAGAAGATTAATGTGAACAAATAACACCATCAAAACAGAAGTAATGTCTGCGTTTACAGCACCGGACAAATGAAACGTTATAATTGCTTCCCTTGCAGGCGCACAAGTGGGACTCAGATCATAACCTCCTGTTTCAAATTATGAAAATATGCACGGGTTTGATCTTGGCCAAACGAAATGGTGGACTTTTAACCAAAGCTATCATCGTAAAGACACGTGAATAATCACTTTGTTTCTTATTAAATTTGATCATTTTCACTTGCAACAGGACAGGTTGGGTTACTATGCATTCATTTAAAGTCTTCAGGTTCAGTCGCGGGTGATTGGGTGGTATGCAATGACAATTATCTCGTCTTAGCCTGTGTGGGGCGCTGTTACCTATGTTTATTTCTGAAATTTAAAAATTAATTTTCAGTTAAATTAAGCATCTACAACTCACGGAAGATGGAATGACAGAAGATTGAACATGTTTTTTGTCAGCTCCCTCCACTGGTTGAACGGAGAAACTGCATTGTTGTGTACTGTATGAAATATTTATATGTAATGATGTCGTCTGAATCACAGTTTTGACGCCAATTTGCGGCCATCTTGGAAATGCCTTTTTTTTTAACCAGACAGCAGTTGGGGGGAGTACAGGTGAATTGTGATTGGTTCATATACATACATGTCAGTCAAGGTGATCACACCCTTACAATGCAAATTTATGAAAAAAAAATCAAGAAAAAATTATGAAAAAAATCAAGAAAAAATTATGAAAAAAATCAAGAAAAAATTATGAAAACAATTCAATTCACCCCTGTGAAATAAGAGTTTAGGACACTGGCTGTAAATATGTCAGTCTTTCAGCAGCAGGCCTCAAGTGGACACTCAATGAACTGCAGCTTTCTTCACAATTATTTAATTTATTTTTATAAAACACGTATAAGATGTTGCCCAGTGGAATGTTCATGATACTGGAAACTCCAAAAACCACTTCAGCCATAATGGAAATGAATGCAACTGCCGCCCCTGACCCATTAGAGTAGTTTGGTGGCGACATGTTGGAGTGAAATGATAACAAAACAACATATCTTCACGTAAATATGAAAGGTACAAACATAGTGTTGTATATGCTAGTAGTGATAATCCAGGATAATAAATAAAAAAATGTATTAAAGGCTTTTTGAGTGATATTGAAAAGACATTATCATGTTTGGCTACAGTGTAAGACACACACGTCTCTATTCCCGGGACACTCACCTCCACAACAAACTCCAAAACAATCCTTAAACAAGAAGCAGAGAAACACCTCCCAGAATCCTCCCCGGCTATGATATCACAGTCCCTTAAATCTAAACCCAACAATACTACTTAACAAGTCGCAGCAGCAGCGGAAAATATCCTGTCTCTGTTTGTCCAGAGCTGATGTTGCTGATGAGAGCTCCGGTAAACACGCATCTTTAGGAAACAGAACCTAATATTTAGGAGAGCAAGACACGCACGTTGCATTAATTAAAGAGCCGGCGGGCCAGAGTGCTGTTTATGAAGTGTGGCACTCAGAAATGTTGAGTCATCTCCAAAACAAAGGTTATGAAAACTATCTGCTGCTGCTTGTTTTACACTGTAGCGGCGGACGGGCTGTATATTTAGGTCACCTGGTGACATGTCTTATAAAAAACATTCATCCACAATGTATTTTAAAATGTTTTTTTAAGTTACACATTTAATGAAGAATCCCATCCAAATGCAGGTTTCCTTGAGGAGAAAATGAGTTTGCTTTGTTTGAAAAATCTTTAAATATTCCTTTCCAAGTTTTACCTGATATGTCAAACATCAAATGTTTCCAGCAGACTCCTTCCAGCATCCAGCGTCACATTTCATGGGATTAGCGAGGGGGTGGAGGGTTCTGGAGTGAGCTCTCGTGCCTGCAGACGACTTCACACACATCTGACAATCCCAGCTCAAGGAATATACAACATGTGGGGCTTTTTTTTTTTTGTTGACCGGATGTTTCGCTATAAATTTTAAGTGATTTACTTTCTACTCAGAGTGTGTGGTAAGGAAGACATTTTCCCTTTTGTTTATTTTTTTTTTTAATAAAATAAACATAAAAGGTTTTCGCTTTTAGCAGAATGTGAAGTTGTATTTTAGTTAACTTTTTCAAATATTAACTGAAGGTCAGTTTTGGTACAAGATGGTTTTGAGCGGCGTCTGTGGTTCATACCTGCGGAGGTGGCTGCTCATGTTGATCCTGGCCGCAGCGCTGTCTGCAGCTGATGGTTGTCCGAGATCCTGTGTCTGCTCAGTTCCCTCAGAGGTCCACTGCACCTTCAAATACTTGAACACAATCCCAGACCAGATCCAGACATCTGTGGAAAAAGTTAACCTTGGGTGAGTTCAGGTTTATTAACCACGAATATTCTAAAAGCAAGGAAAAATGAATGATTAGTACATTAAACTTTTGGATTATGTTGTTGTAAATAATTTGTGAATTTATGATGTTAGAAAATAAAAGCATAGAAATACTTACTTCCAAAATAATTTACAACTCATAAAAACATTTATTTATTAAACAGAGATTTGACATTCATTATATTAATTAAACACAATAATTGTTCAGCAACCTTGAGTTTTAATTCAATCTTTGTCTGATAACAAAAAATGCTAAAGTAGTTCAGTAAGCTATACACTTGTGTGAATTAAAAATCAGTTTTTTTATTTTGTTTCTTTCATCAGCTCAAGTCTTGTTAAAATGATAGACATAATACTTGAACAGCTTTATTATCTTATTATTAGCCGCTCTGGTTGGCTAGTCCAGAGGGAATTATCGCCTTCAGCTAGTCAAGCCAAATTTTTGTTACTCAAAAATGGTCCCTTATCTTTAGTATTGGTTGAGATTAACAATATCGTGTATATTTTAAGTATGTTTACTCTTGAGTAGGAGATAAACAAATATGATTCTAACTTGTTCAGTAAGAAAAATATGCTCGCATATGACTTCCCCATATTCTATGAGCCTTCAAATACACATTTAAAATAAGATTTAATTTAATTTAAATCTCAAATTGAGAAATGGATTCAATCAAACCACATACATAAACATCAATATAAAGCTTTAGCTGGAAAACTAGTATTAGATGAGGTAGGTACTCAAAAAGAAGCCAAATATTAACATTCCAATATCATTAAAGCATTTTAACCGAGTTCAAAAGCAACACAATATTATTAAACAAACTGATAATACATCCATACTTTTTAAAAATGTGGATCATAATTGGAAACATTTCCATATAGTAAGTGAGAGTAAAGTACAACCAAAAATTAAATGTTGTTGAGAATATAATATGGGACAAACAATGGAATTTGAAATGATGATATACTGTAAACTTATATTTTAAAAGTTGTTTATTTTTGCTTTGGGGTAATTATAGGTACAACAGTGTAACACTCTTGAGAGTGGGAGACTTTTCTGGACTGAAGAAGTTGGAGCAGCTGTTACTGCATAGCAACTCAATCCACAACATTGAAGACCGAACTTTTGAAGACCTCAAATCTTTGCAGGTGAAGGTTTTTACGTTATAATTTTAAATAACTTTTTAGAGGTACTTCTTAAAATAATCATAAAATGTGTTTTTTATTCTTCCATGGTTCTTTGAAAACAAGCATTTGTTTCCTCTTTTCAGGTCTTGAAGTTGTCATATAATAAGATAAAGGAACTTAACAAAGACACATTTAAAGGCCTGGACAACTTGCTGCGGCTCCACTTGGACCACAACAACATCGATTTCATTAATCCAGAAGCTTTGAATGGTCTCAACCACCTACAGCTACTTAATCTTGAGGGAAACCAACTCCAGCAGCTTCATCCAGACACATTCACCACATTGAGGCACAGCCAAGTCTTCAAAGTCTCCTCGTTGAGGACCATCCAACTATCAGACAATCTTCTCACACGTCTGCCTGAGAACATCTTCTCGGGCTGCATTCAGTTGGAGAACCTTTTTCTCCATGGCAACCGGTGGAGTTGTGATTGTCACATGAGCTGGTTTCCGGCGTGGACACAGAGAAACAAAGGTAAATAACAAAGGAGACAGTTTAATATTCAACAACGCTCGTGTTAATATCACCTCCCTGATTCCAGGTCTTCTCAAATGCAAAAAGGACAGAAGATATCCAAGGGGGCTGTGTGCTGTCTGTGAAAGACCCTCGTCACATCACAACAAACCCTTGTCTCTCCTTCCGATGGACGCCTTCAGCTGTTCCAGACCTTGGATTCGACAACTCACAAAACGAAAGAACGTCAGCGTCGAGGAAGGGGACTTTTTTACACTTCACCCTAAAGACTTTATTGCTCCACTTGGCTCCGTGCAGATGAACTTTACTGACCAGTTTGAAAATGATGCCAGCGTGTCTTGCACTGTGCAGAGACCGAGTCATTTTGAGAACCTGACACTTACCCCGGAGGAGGACGGAGGCACCAACACAACCCGGCTCACTGCAGGAATCACAACCTTCCTGGTGTGCAACATTGACAATGACAACATTCAGCAGTTGTGGCAGATCCTGGCTGGCTACAGCGACTTCCCTTTGAGGTTGGAAAGAGGCTCGATGCTGGCCGGAGGCCCAGAAATGGTGTACAGGTACACTCAGAGAAAACCAAAGGAAGCACTCTTTGCCAGTATTGAAGCAGACATCAAAGCTGTCCCAGCCTGGCTGATGCAAAGTGGGGTTGACTTGCAGCTTGATCGCACGACAACAACATATTCTACCCTGCACATCAAGTACCAATCTGAGGTCAACCTTCGTGTGGAAAACTCATTGCCGAAGAAGGACCACTATTCCTGGGCCATGATAAAGAAAGATAACATGACTAGGACAGAACATGTGGTTTTGTCAGGTAACTCCAACAATGGACTTTTTTTTTCAATTGTATCTATTAATCTCCACATTTTAGTTATATCTAAATCACTGTCCATTTTCTTTAGGAATGCTTCATTGCTCCTGTATTGTCTCTACACAGGTGGTGTGGCACAATTGACATGCCAGTTCAAGGGTGAGCCAACACCGTTTCTAGAATGGATATTACCGGATGGAAGTAAGGTCCGCGCACCTTACTCGAGCGAAGACAGGAGGATCATCATTTCAGCTGAAGGGAAACTCTCGCTCCGGGGTGCTGATACCTCAGATTCAGGCCTCTACATGTGCATCACCACAAACTACCTGGATGCAGATATTCTCAGTTACCGGTTAACAGTTATGTCCCCTTATGTAGAGGATGAAGAGCTAAATGGAATTCAGGTCTTAAAGCAACATGGTGGAAATATCCTTCTTGACTGCATGACCACAGGAAGTCCAGAGTCACCAGTGCAGTGGATACTACCTGACCAGACTATATTAGACACGTCCTATGGAAACAGGAAGGTGTTTAGTAATGGATCGCTGCTCATAGAGGGACTAACAGCAAGGGACCAAGGATTTTATAGGTGTTTGGCTGTAAACTACTTGGGGGTAGACCTGTTTGTTTCTCAGGTAACAGTGGAGGGTTCAGATAAAACGACAAGCAGCCAAAGAGAAGGATCAGGAACAGAATTAGCTAATGAAGATACCGCTAAGAGCAAAGAGGACTTCACGTCACCTGTGCACTCTGAAGGAATGAGTGAAGAATCAACCACCATCGCTTCAGACCACCCATATCCCAAATTAAGAGGTAAAGGAAGCTCTTCCAAAAGGTTGAGACAGAGGGGCAGGGGTACTTTTAGAAACAGACATAACTGGAGAAGAAGAGTCTTTAACAAATCAACTACAAATCTTGATCATGAGACATTTGCAAAGTTTATGAAAAAGGCTGAAGATACAGCAAATGCAAGGAGTGCCAAAGAAAAAAAGCTAAATGAGGAGTCAAACAACACTGAGGATGATGTTGGCTCCGGCCAAGTTCTTAAAGAAGATGATGTATTTACTATGCATTCAACATTGAGGCCAATAATAACTACATCACAGGGGAGGATTGTGGGAGAAACACAAAAAGGAAACAGCGCATCCACAATATCAACTGAAGATGTTGGCATAAGTGACCAAGTTACAGAGAGCAGACATTTAAAAGCAACTTCCCATGTTACGTTACAAAAACCTACAGTCACGCAGATGGAAAAAACGAGTGATATTGATGTGATTCCCAACCTTGATCCCCAGCCGGTTTCAGATAGAATATCAAACCTATATGAAAGGGATTATACAACTAAGCCTTCCACTTTAAATTCTCCAGCTGGTCTTCACCCAATTCTGGTGGTTACATCCCAAAATACACAAAGTATGTTTTCAGGAGAGTGGCCTTCACAACCAGACACAACTACGCACTCTGCAGTTACATTTGCAGATGATCCTCGTGTTACACCGATGATGGACGACCCTGGCAGAGTGAATCTAGTTGTGCACACAGACCCAGCGAGCAAAAGGACTTTCACAGCTGTTACCACAACAGAGGGACAACAAGAACAGATCACCTTCCACACAACCCAAACAATAAAATCCTCACGTCTACCTCCGGGATCCACCATCATCTCCCAGCAGCAGATTCACATAATACCTAAAAAGAGTAGGAAGCGCGGAGGACGGAGAAAGTTGATCCAAAGCCAAAGACGAATCCTTAAGCCTAACAAAACCTCCGACATACAGTCCATTATAAATAAAATCCAGCAGGCTGCAGTAAAGGAGAGGAACTCTACTCTGACATATACAATCCAACTGACCACGGGTGAGTACATTGTTCAACTTATCTTCATTGTACTGCGATATATTTAACACAGTCATATTTTATTTTAGATGCTGCCTATGATCATGTGAAGACAATAGCGGAGAATGGCCAGAAGACCAAGACAACTCCAGATGCAATTTCAGTAGCAGCACCCTCACAAACTACTTCAAACCTTATTACACAGTCCATGCCAACTAAGGTATACATCACATCTGCATATTCGAGGCCGCAAAAGCAGCTAGTAATTTCAGCGACACCTGCCACCACAATCCTCCCAGAGACCAAGAGACCAGTTTATGTACCTAGTACAACAAAGGCTTCGGCCCTATTGACTCAATTCCCAACAGCTGAAAAGTTGTCCACTGAACCAAAGGATATGTATGTGCCAAGAAAAGTAGACAGCATGGAGATATCATCAGGTGATGATTATGGAGATTTCTCCATGGCACGTTTTACAACAGATATGACGGGAGTTGAGTACATCACCACAACAAGTTCATCTGCAAGATATACAACAGTTGAACCAACATCCAAGTTGGAGACTCTTCCCTCCCCTCCTACTGTCAAATCTTTGACAACTGGATACCCTGATGAACCCTCAGCTTCTGGATCTGGTGTAGTGCCTGATTATTGGTTATTTATTAGTGCGAAACCTGAAAAGAAAGAGGGGTTTGAAGGACAGAAAGGCAAACTCAAGAGTGGAACACAACCTCCAATAATACCACGATCAATAACCACAGAAAAAACATTTGTGGAAACTGAAAAAAGGCTGACAGCAATACCTCAGCAGGGAGTGATAGCTGCAACAAACATCCCATCCACAACTACTAAAAGACAAGTGGAACTCATTTATCCAAAACAAATGCCAGAGCAGAAGAAAGACACTGAAGAAACAGACGTAGTTTGGAATAGAGTAACCAAGCGCCCATTGGATTACACAACCACAATGTTTCCATCAACCTCAAAAGGCTTCCACACAACAATTAGGAACAGGATCAGCTTCTATAACAAGCCAACAAAACAGACGGCCTATGGTAAAACAGATAATAGGAAATCCATAATGAAAAACACATCGTCAGCTCAAATCATTAATACTTTAGGCAGTGCAGACAAAAGTACCTTATCTAAAACAGAGCAAGGACGCACTAGACACTACAACAAAAAAGAAATGAACAATGGGATCTCCAGATTGACTGGCAGTCCACCGACCAACGCACATGTGTCGTCATTTGAAACCACTACAAATTCCATGACCAGCAAGCCCAGAATAGTGGGAGGAAACGCTGCCAGCTTCACAGTGTTATCAAATTCGGATTCATTCCTGCCATGTGAAGCAGTTGGACACCCCAGACCAAATATATCCTGGAAACGCTTTTCTCCGAGAACAGGTACATCTTTATCTTCTATCAATGAGTCAAAAGCAATAAATGTTTGTTTGGCATCATCAATAGAAGTTGGTAGAAGCCAAGTAAACACTGTTATTTTGAGATGAGATTATTGTTTTAAAGGAAAGACTTCAAATTCTAATTTAAAGTTAAGGGCCACTGTTGGAATATTTTGCACTTACAAATGTGTTTGTCTTTTCCAGGAAGCACCATTGCCATTGATTATACAAAGGGAAAGTATTGGATTTTAGAAAATGGCACACTATCAATCCAGAATACCAACATTCAGGATCAAGGACAGTACATCTGTCTGGCTGAGAATAACTATGGATCGGATAAACTTCTTGTCACCCTTTCTGTGGTGGCTTACCCCTCACGTATCCTTGAGCCAAAAATGCAAGAAATGAAACTCCACACTGGGAACACAGTGAAAATGAACTGCAAAGCAGAAGGACGTCCTTCCCCTGTGATATCATGGATTTTGGCCAACCAAACTCAAGTCAACGAGCAAAGCAGGTCTTTTGGTAGAACATCAGTAGTTGCTGGAGGGACACTTGTGATCGAAAATGTGTCTGTTTATGACCGAGGCCTGTACAAGTGCATCGCCAGTAATCCAGCTGGAGTGGATACTATTACTGTCAGGCTTCAAGTGGTGGCAGCCCCACCGGATATTTTAGAGGACAAACGACAGCAATTAAAAGTTGCTGAGCATAAAAATATTTGGCTCCCTTGTACAGGCAGAGGCAACCCTTATCCTGCTGTTCATTGGGTGCTGGTTGATGGAACTGTGGTTAAACCTAACGGATCACCAAGAACTGGAAGAATTACAGTTTATAACAACGGAACTCTCCTCATCAAAGACATCAATCAAAGAGACGCAGGAAAATATGAATGCATTGCCACCAGCTCCACTGGATCAGAGCGAAGAGTGGTTACTCTGTCAGTAGAAAAACAAGAAACTGCACCACAAATTGTGGGGATATCCCAACGTGTAACTGAGTTATTCTTCGGGGACCAGTTGAAACTAGACTGCTCTGCTACAGGGGACCCTAAACCCAGAATAATATGGAGGCTTCCATCGAAAGCTGTAGTTGACCAATGGCACAGGTATGATTGGTTTATAATATGCAAAGAAAAGGTGAATTAAAACATGCTTGTAAAAAGTCAAATGATAAATACATGGGTAAGCCAAATTAGTGAGACAGATATATGGTATTATCCCTTTAAAGGATTAGGTTCTTTAATTTGTTATCGTGAGAATACCTGCAGTACATTAAAACAAGTATAGGGTAAATGGAAATGGAATGGAATTGACTTGAATTTGGAATTCCATGTGTCATATCATTTCAATTCTGTTTCAGGATGGGGAGCAGAATCAAGGTCTTGGAAAATGGCACATTGGTCATAAACAATGTGATCGATAAAGATGATGGAGATTATCTTTGTGTGGCAAGAAGTCGAATTGGAGATGACCTTCAACTTTTAAAGGTCAGCGTGTCAATGAAGCCCGCTAAAATCGAGGCCAAGGTCCATGATAAGAAAGAAGTGACCTATGGCAATGACTTAAAGGTCGATTGTAAAGCTTCTGGCGCTCCCAAACCTGAAATCTCCTGGGGACTTCCTGACGGGACTGTGGTCAACAAGGCCTTCCAAGAAGATGCCAGTGCTGGAGGAGCACGGCATCGTCGCTACACTCTGTTTGACAATGGAACACTCTACCTGAATCAGGTAATAAAGCATGAACCTTCGTTTTGGACCAAATGTTTAACCATTTTTCTGTCTCACTAGGTTGGTATGTCCGAGGAAGGAGACTACACCTGCTTTGCTGAAAACCAAGTAGGAAAAGATGAGATGCATGTACATATTACTGTGGTCGCTGCAATACCAAAGATTCACCAACCAAGGCTGACAAATTTGAGAGTAAAACATGGTGGAAATGTTAGATTTGACTGCGAAGCTGTTGGAGAACCAAAACCCAAGATTCTATGGACGCTTCCTTCTAATGACATAATCGCAGCATCCAATGAACGCTACCTAATGCACGTGAACGGGTCCCTGGATATAAGAGATGTAAAGCATTTTGATGCTGGAGAATATGTTTGTTTAGCTCGTAACAATGCAGGTGAGGCCAAAAAGGTTTTTAAACTAGATATAGATGGTAACCCACCAGTGATCAATGGTTACCAACTGAACAGAACGGTCATCAAAGAATACGCCATCAAGTATTCGAGAAAGCTTATAGACTGCAAGGTTGATGGAAATCCCACCCCCAGCATTACATGGATTATGCCAGATAATATATTTTTAAAAGCCCCCTATTTCGGAAGCAGAATCATTGTCCATTATAATGGAACTTTAGAAATCCGAAATGTTCGTCCTACTGACACAGCAGAGTTCATTTGTTTAGCCAGGAATGATGGTGGGGAGGCGGTAATGATTGTTGAGCTTGAGGTAACCCACATGATGAGGAGGCCAATCTTTAAAAACCCATTTAATGAGCGCGTCTCTTCAAGTATTGGGAGATCAACCATTCTGAACTGTTCCGCCGATGGACATCCACAACCAGAAATCATCTGGACCTTGCCAGACGGAACACGACTAACTGGTGGACGTGTTAATACTTCACATCACCGCGTAGGACCTGATGGTAGTTTAGTCATTAAAGAATCGCAAATGAGGGATGGCGGAAAATATCGGTGTGGCGCCAAAAATACATTGGGCTACATAGAAAAGTTGATCATTCTAGACGTTGGGGCGAAACCTTACATTCTGTCACGACCAAGAGGAATCATTCGCAGTGTGTTTGGAGAAACTCTGGTTCTCCATTGTTTGTCTGATGGGAGTCCCAGGCCGAGTATATCCTGGACAATGCCTGGAGGACACACAGTTATCGCGCCCCAAGTTTTTGGACGTCACCAGCTACTTGAAAATGGCACTCTAGTAATCCAGGATAGCACTCTTCGTGACAGAGGTAACTACGTCTGCAGGGCTCAGAACGAAGCTGGACAGGCAGTGCTTACGGTTCCAGTTATGATCGTCGCATATCCACCGCGCATTACAACCTCTCCACCATCCAATGTTCAAGTCATACCTGGGACACCGATACAGTTAAACTGTGCTGCCAGTGGGATTCCAAAGCCAGAGATTACTTGGGAGATGCCTGATCATTCTATTTTATCAACAGCTGACCGGGCTAAAGCATTGAGTAACAAAGCTATTAACCCTTACGGTGCTCTTGTTCTTCAGACCTTTACTGTCTCAGACATTGGAACTTACAAATGCGTTGCCAAAAACCAACTAGGCACTGATTTGAAGACCATTTATGTCCATGTACTTTAAAGAAACCAAATCAATTATTTCAATAAATAAGTTTTGGTTAACGTGAGTCAGTCCAGAAAGTGGAGAAAGCAACATGATAGAAAAGTATCCAAGCCAAAGAGATTAGAGGGAATTGTGAACTTTTTTTTTGTGAACCATATTTGAAAGGCATTTTAACTTATTTATAGATACTTTCAAATACGATTGAAAAACATTTGAACGGGGTATAAGTTGTTTAGGTTTCACAGAAGTATTTAATATGAGCATAAATATACATTTGACAAAAGAAAAGTCACAAACGATTATTTAAAATAAGGAAGATCAACAGCTTAGTCATTCAAACGCACATCTCCTTTTTTGAAAAGCTATGTCAAAAAATATATTGTCCTGTTCAGAAAGCCAATAGCATTGTTTGTTTGAATGTAAGTCTAGCAGGCCTTGTTGCCCCCTGCAGGAGCGGAGGAAGTTTTGCACGAGCATGCGCTTCACTATTTAGATTTTTTTTAATTATATAAGTTGGAAGATGTTTTAGAGGCCAAATGTAAAGTCTTGGGGAGAGGCGTGGTCCAAAAGCCACCTTTTAAGTCGCCCTGATATCGATGGTTTATTGTAAAGAATTTCGTTATTTAAATGTAATATCACAATTACTCCTTTTGAAGATGTTAACAGGTTGTTTTTTTTTCATTTTTAAACATTTATTTACAGTTCATACAAAGGTATTTATTTTAGCTTCAGGATTTGCTTCTGACTTGTTTTTTCTATTCACTTCTTAAAATCAATTCATGAAATCAATTCAAATATTACACTGGATAGATGTATTATTGAGTATATAGTTTGGTTAAGAATAAAAATGATATTATACTTTTTTACATTTGTTTTAGTTTTATTGTGTATGGTTCAGATTTAAATGCCCATATGTCCACTCAACATGTTATTCACAGCTTCCATGCTATTGTGTTGTGCACAAGAATCTACAGTAATGTTATACATTATGCTTATTTGTAAAAATGTTTTGAGTTTTTTTTGCTTTTGTAGAACGTACTTTTGTATGGGACGAAATGTGTCAAATAAAAATAGGAATAAAGCTCATATTTCTTTTTAACAATCATTTTATCGGCTCATGAAACTTCATTTTGTTTTTGTAAAATATCACTTTCAGAAAGGAATTATTTATACTCATTCTAAGCCCTTGACTTTTATGCAGATTCAAAACATGTGATTTTCTCATAAGAACGAAACCTCTTGAGTGTCGAAAGAAAAATAACATGAAGTTTGACACCGTTCAAAACACTTTTCTAACCACACCTTCTGAATAGACTGCTGTGTTTTCTCTGTGTGATTGCAGGAGCACATTTCCTCTTAACCCACAAATTAATTTTAGTTTTTCGACAGCTGTCAAAGTGTATTGGTATTAAATCTAAACTGCCCCTTCATGAGATGGATGGACAGAATATGTGTGGGGGATTTTTTAACTCCAGACCAGGCGAGTGTGCTGATTCGTTCCCGCCTTAAATTGGTAGAAAAACATTGGAAACGTCTTGCTGTGAAAGTGGTCCTCATTATCCCAAACCCCTCGGAGACCATTAGTCTGTACTTGAGACTTTTTGAAACTTTTTTTTTGAAACTTTTTCCTTTTGATTTGGGCAGCAGAGCTCTCTGGAATGTACAAAACGGACTAGGAAGTTCTTTATCCAATCCTAAATTGCGCAGTTCAAATTAAACAAAGGTTTCTGGGTGAGTCTCTGCAACAGGCTTTCCAGTGTGTCCTCCGTCTCTTGCCCTATGCAGCTGGGAATGGCTCCAGCTCCCTAGAATAGTGGTCGCCAACTGAGAAATTTGTTACTGGGCCACACAGAAAGAAAAAAATGGATTATTACTGCCTGAAAGGTGTTTCATTGTGAACAGATTTTCTCAATTTCGCAATAACAATGACTTGTGAAAGTGAGTAAAACAAAGACTCTTGAGAAACTTAACTTCTGTTACAAGGTCCTCATTCCATATAAAAAAGGCTAAACACACATTGACGCAAAGTAAACATACATAGATGCAAATACACTTAAATATTTTTGGTCCAGAGCTCTTGCTGATTCAGCGTTATGTCATAATGTCATTTTCATGCACTTAATTGTAGTTATTTTGCAGATCACGCTATTATATTTTTACTTTTTCCCATTTGAACATCAGTCCATGAATATAATCCTGAAATGTATCCAGTCCGCGATAGAACGACATTGACCTAGATCCCAATTAAGCAATGAGCAGTTGAAAATAAATATTAATAGTGATGATGATGATGATACTTTCGAGGCAGCTGAAGCGAGCATGTGAGAAACCCGGGTACAGTTGAGACATATTCCTGATCTATGGTCTAAATTCCATATTCATTGTTGATTGTTCGAACATGGAAACTCTGAAGGGGGCTGCTTGTGTAAGAAAATACTTCTCTCTTCACTAAAGAAAGTAGTTTTTATCTTCAAAGGCAAGCTTGTAACGACTTGGTTTCAATTTCAAGAATTCATTTTTTTAAATGTTAAAGTGGGTGTTATGAACGTAGCACTCTCTGGGATACAGTAAATCAGTGTGTTTCAGAAGGTAGATGGAATTTCACACCACTAGTGTACAATCCACACCTCGGCCGTCCAGACACTTGTAAGGAAGATTCATTTCTGTGTCGCCGTGGACATGAAATCTAATTTCAACTCGGGTTCATCCAAACTCAGAAATAAAGGTTAAAGTGGACAAACTGTTGAGGGTAATCTTATTCAGGTATGTCCACCCACAACTGAATCATTGGTGTTTTCTTCCAGGTTGTCACAGCAACTGGATAAACGTCTGGCTGTTTCACGTACAATTTGGTCTTTTACACCAAACATGTGCTTGTCAAACTGCCCATCAGCCTACTCTTTGGTCTCCTGCTGCTTTCACCTGCTAGTTTCCTTTTTTCTTGGATTACGGGAGGGTTTAAGGAAAATCTCCTCTTCAACATTTACTGTTTTTAAACTCCTTGAAGTGGTCATCACTCACTCCATGAGCTCATTCTTCATCATTTTTAAAGTTTCACTGAAAACTGAAACTTTAATTTTTTTTCCCCACTTAGTGGACGGCACAATGCTTTTTGAAATTCTGAACTTCTTAGTAACAGTTAATCTATATGATATCAGTGTGTAGAGCACTTGATCATTAATCATAGAGATTTAATCAACATGCTTGCCTGCTGCTGCCACTGGACATAGTCATCAGTTAGATTGAATTCACTTTATTAAAGTGATAGTTCACCCAAAATCACCCAATTTCTACCCACTCTCATGTTGACTTGGGGGTTGGAATTACTGGAAGCTCTCCCAATGTCTCCTGTCTATGTAGCATGTTAGCCTTTAAGATGATGCTACAAACAAGTTAAAAATATAAACTTGTTTAAGTTTTTCCGAAAAAAAATGTCATGTTGATGCTTCAATACAAGATGGACGTTACAGACGAGCATCATGGAAGTGATCTTTTCGGATGAAGATGAAGACAACTGAGTTCCAGTCGCTACATTAAAATGAACATTTTTGTCTATAACTCTAAAAAGCAACAGATTCATCTGAAAATAATCCCAACCCTTAGTCGACATGATGGCAAGTAGAAAATGAGTGATATTGTATAATATATTTTAAATTCTTTATTGACAATAAAAAGAACATTTCACAATATTTAGCATATCATTAAACTAATGAAAATACATATGATTTTTTTTTTTAAACCATTATTTTGTTTGAACCAATAATCTATTTGTTTTTTAATAGTTATTTTAATTATTTTAGGGGAAAGGGATCAATCAAGGGAGTTGAAAAGGGGTGTGCAGTCAGGGTCTTACAGGTAGAGATGACATGTGTACTGTATTGGGAGTGACCAGGACAAGATTATGAATGAGGAGTATCTCATGAAGATGAGAGATTCAGAGACAAAGTTTGGGACGACACAGTGTTGGACAGTGAATAATAGTATCAAATAAAGAAGAAGAGGAAGTCAACCAATGACGGATGTGGTGAAACAGAACAGATGAAGAAGAACACAAGCTAAAAACGTGCTTAAATCAACATTAATAGCATGTTTTAGACATCAAAGATCAGCTTCGATTGTATTTGCTGTTGTCAACCATTGATGTTTTCTTTTTAATTCTTCCCATCAGCCCCACAGAGATCGTCAACGTCAAATATAATTGGTGTTAAGCAGCCAGAGGTCACTCGAGCAATATGTATGAACAGTTGTTGTTTTTTTTAAAGGGCCCCAGAGCTCTGGAAGTACACCAGTAAGGGGGTCTGCTTCGTGATGGAGTGCAGATGTGGCTCTATGAAAGTAGCCAGGTGAGTCCTCGCTCCAACACCGCTCCTCTCCAACACCAATCTGAAAACACATCAAAGAAGATGATGAACTCCCAGCAGGGGGCGGGGGGTTTAAACAAGCCAGCTCTTCCAATTAGCCAGAGTCAACAACGTGGCACTGCTGCTTCGATCCAGATGTCCATGCTTGACAGGTTTACTGCGTCACTGTCAGCAGGTTGTGCACTTTTGAATCATAAATTGGATTTGAGGATTGACAGGAGCCGCGATTAAAAGACAGAAATCGACTGTGTTTTTCGTTCAATTAAATACAAAAGCGTCACTAGTTTGTATCGTGGAAAAAAAAAGAAACTTTCTAAGATCAAGATCTTTTTTAGATGATCTTTGGTGAACAAAACTAAATCATTCATCGGGGAAAAGGTAAGAAAATAATAGTTATTTGTAAAGCGCCACAGTTAAAAATACATATACATTTAAAAACTCTAAAAGGCCAAGACAACATAAGACGAACACTGAATTCCCAGAAAAAGCCTTCACAAATAAAAATGTCTTAAGATGTTTCTTGAAGGAGTCAGTAGATCATCAAACACAGAGGTAGAGGAAGATCGTTCCAAAGCTTAGGAGCAACAGCCTGGAGGGATTTCTCTCCTCTGGTCCTGAACCGTGTGCGTGGAACCATCAGTAGATTCTGATCCAAAGACCTCAGAGCCCGAGCTGGGGTGTAAGGCTGGATCAGATCACTGATGGAAGGAGGATCCTGACCATGAATAGATCTGAAAGTAAGAACCAGAATTTTAAAATTGATCCTGAAAGAAACTGGCAGCCAGTGAAGAGTTTTAAGGATCGGAGAAATGTGAGTTCTTCTACTAGAGCAGGTCAGAATTCTCGATGCCGAGTTTTGTATTAACTGCAGGCGAGACAACTCCTTCTTGTTAAGACATGAAAATAAAGTGGTACAATAGTCTAAACAAGTAGAAACAAACGCATTGAATATAAGCTCCAGATCATGTTGTGACAACATTTTCCTAAGTTTAAAGATTTAGTCTTAGTTGAGGTTTTGGTCAGTTTTTTGCAGTGTTGAACTGGAGACAAAAGGGGAACCCAGCAGCCAGCTGGACCCCTCAATGTGTATTTTCGTGAGCAGTTTTTGGACAGCTGGAACTCATGAGAAATAAAGGGAAACACCTCAGTCAGCACTTTTTTTCTAAATAATGTATAGTAAAACAGGTCGAAGGCCCGAGAGATGTGTCTAAATATTTCAGTTTCATGTTTTTGGCTTTAAATAACGATCCAGCGTTGAATTAAATAAACACTTCTACTCGAGCGTCTCTTCACTCCCTCTCTCACATGTGCGTCTCGTATCTTTCGCCAGCGTCGACGTGCATGTGGGAAACATATGGCGGCGGATACATGGTGACATGCCAGAAGCAGTAGCTGCAGAAACCTTACACTGTCAAAACACGAAGTGCGGCTTCACACATTCCGGGCGAGAGCGCGATTTGAAAGAAGCCTGAGAAAGAGAAGTGTGTTCCTGCAAACAGAAGAAGGCAAAAGACGTTCTCGCGTGGACCTCTGTGAGCGTGTCGCCCTGTCGTAACCGCTTCCTGTCTGTCTGCCCGTCACGTTGACAAGTTGTTCACGGGTCAGGCGAGCGGAGGTCACGCTCCGATCCGTCTTCGGGTCGGGGAAGCTTTTCAGATCACAGCTGTTACAGCGTCGCTGATTGCTCTGGGACAATGGAGGTGCACCTTCTCAGAAGCTGCCGCTGTCCTCCATGATCGTGACGAATGGTCGCGAACACAGAGCTTGATTAAAAGGGCTGAAAGAATGAAAGGAAGCAAACAAGTCAAAAAGCAAGACATTGAGGCAGTGAAAAATAGAGCTTAAGACTCTCACAACCAAAGATAGTAATGATGACAAGATTGTCCACCATCACCACCGCATCCTGTAACGCCTGGAGGACGTTGACCACACTGGGTCTGGGTCTGCTCGAGGTTTCTGCTTGTTTTTTCCTCGCCATTGTTGCACATTTATGATCCGCTGGGATATATTTTCCTCTTCTCCGACATGTTGTTATTTAAACTTTTAATGTTTTGAGATAATTATGTTACGATTTGACACTGTAAAGATTTGAAGAAACCTTCAAAAATGTATGGTCCCAGATGGTAATTCAGTTTGCCCTAAGACAACTCATACATCTCCTCGATGAGTGTTTAATTATGTCAAAACCTTCATTTAAAAGCTAATATCGCTACACAGGTGAGGTGAGGTGTTGAAATGTGATGAACAAACTAGATCTGACAATTAAGTTGCATTGTTGACCCAGAAATACATCTCAAATCCCAAGTTTTAGCCAATTTGTTGTGTCCAGCTCTCTTTTTTCCTTCTTAAATTTTTGAAGCTCGGAGCTGACCCAAATTACCTAAAGAAGCCCAGGAAACAAATGAATAAAAAAATAACCAGATATATCAAGAGACCATATGTGTGAAGAGACACATTTCTATTCATCTATTTCATATTTATTTATTATGATTATATGTTTGTCTGTGATGATGTATTGGGGTTCATTTGTTGCCCTCAAATCAGTTTTACTTCAAACCTTCTGCTGTGAGAAATATCTTCTTAAAAATAAATATAGATTATATTGTGACATTATTCCCTCAGTCAAAAACGTATTAAACATGTTTCCACCATTAATAATCCGAGTCTCACAGCGCACTACAACAGTTGACATTCTAAAAAAAAGACACATGGTGCTGGATTTCTTTCATCTGAGGAGAAATATCAGGTCGAGTGAATGATGAACAGTAATGTCTCGCGTTACCATGTCTGAGAAAGAGCTTGGTGTGTGCAGCTGATGTGAGTTTACTCTGATTTGCTTCCAGGACTTGGTTCATCCTGAGAGATATTGATGCAGAAAGAAGGATGAAATAAAGTTGGAATTATTGAGTCACTGCTCCGGTGCTCGGAGCTGAGCAGAAGCAAACACTATGAAAGAACCTGAGAGACGGTTATTCTTGAACAAAAGATCTTTGATAGATTGAAAACCAAACTGAAACAAGGACCGGGGATAGAGACTAGTGAAAGCAGACGGAGAGGAATCGAATATTGCTGACTCAGCAGCGGCGTAGGAAGGTTGACACGAGAAGAAGAGAGAAGTCATAGAATCACGATATCAAGAAAAGCAGATGGTGTCGGACAGAAACAATGGTTCACAAAAGAAATAGGTTTTGATAATATACAGATGCGAGTTTAAAAATGAGGTTTAATCAAAGACCTGAAGGAAAGAAACCAAAGAGATGTTAATGCATTTCTGGAAAATAATAATAGAAACTAATTTATAAAATCATGAAACTCACACAAACTCAAAATTAGAAACTGAAGAAACTTCATTGAAGCATTAAGTTTGTACATTTGCTTCATACTTTGTACTTTTTTCCCGAAACTTTGTGCATTTGTTTTGCAGTTCCAAGCCAGTGTACTATATTTGCTTTTACAATATATTTGTCACTTCATATTTTTAAATTAAATATATATATATACTCAAAATAAACATTAAAAAAACACTTTCAGTTTGGTTGCTGTAAGACTTTCCTATAATCTTTCAGTGATTATTGCACTTTAAGGTTGTAATCGCTGCAGTGGAATCGAAAAATCTGTTTCACATGAAACTTTTTTCAGACATGAAGCGAGAGCCAAAAAGTCTGGACAGGTATTGGATGAAAATACTGAATTTATTGTTCGGAATTATATTACCTAAGAGCAGAGGTTATTTTGATGGAGAAAAAACTAAAAGGGATATTCGTGAAAAACATGACTCTTTATAGTGTTTGTCTTTTAAAAAAAAAACATATTTCACAACACAGAAGTGAAAGGACTGTTAAAGAGGAAGAAAGAATATCACAGACGTCAAGAAACATATGCTTTTTAATTGTTTATTGTTTAACTTCTTTTTTTTTACATGTATTACAAACATGCAGTTTTTAAGTTTTATAAGAGGATTTATTGTTCATTTTATTTAAAAAAAATGGTGTTTGCATGTCCTTGATATCCTCAGTCTGCCACACTTCCTCCTGACAGGAAGCAGAAAAGGGAAGCATCAGTCGTCTTAAGACCTTCACTGAAAGTGTGAGGACAGAGAAGTGGGAAGAAAAGAGACTCGAGTGTTGAAGCCGTTTTACCCAGAATCGAGTGTAAGTTTCGTGTCAGGAAATTAAAACTTTTTTTTTAATGTTGTTTTCTTGCAGATGGCGTTCTCCACGGACAGTAATGCAACTTCCCAAATCCTCTCCGGCAACAGCACGTGTTCCCGCGACAACGTCCTGAAGACGGTGGTTTTCCCCGTCCTGTACTCTGTGCTGTTCCTGGTCGGGCTCGCGCTCAACAGCCTGGCGGTCTGGGTGTTTCTACGAATCCCGTCGCGATCGCACTTCATCATATATCTGAAGAACATCGTGGTCGCAGACGTCATCATGACCTTCACCTTTCCTTTCAAGGTCAGACACACAAGACTCGACAACGTTATATTTCATGAAGTCTTCAAAAAAAACCTTCCTGAAACAGAAGAATTTTTTTTTTCTTTGAAGTGACAGTTAAATGAATCGTCCCCCGCCATCTTGTAGAGACGGTAGCACAACATTACAAACATTTTAGTGAAAACGAAATGGCAGAAATGTCAGCAAAGGACTTCTAAAGCAGGTCCAAAATAAAAAGTGCTCACAAAGAAAAAAATAATATCATAGTATTAAATTAATTGTCAGAAAAATTCAAATGTTTAAAAATCTATAACAGTAACATATAAAATTGGACTCAAGGTGCGCCAATAAAAATGAACAAAAGTATTAAAAATGTTAAATAAAAGAAATAGTAAAACTAAGAAAATACTGCTAAGACATCGCTCAAAGAAAAAAACATTAATTTCTATACGTAGGAGGCTGTCGCAGGCAGCTTTTGTTCCCTGGAATGGCCAACAAAATATTTAATTTTGGTTTTCAAGCGAGTTCAACTGGAGTAAGATTAGAATCCCAATCATTTAAAGGCATCTAATGTATTCACACTGTAAAAACTAAAATCTTAGCAAGTTTAAAAAAATAATTTAAGTTAAAAAATTATTATGGATATTTACAGCTTCAGTAATGAAATCCTAATTTTCTTCTTAGTAGGTTTTTATATCGAGTTGCAAGCTATATTTTATTATGTTATCTTTAATTATTAATCAATAATATTAAGCAGTCAATGTGAAATGTTAAGTGTTGATTTAAAGATTTCCAGGTAGATTTTGGTCGAATTATTTGTGTACTGGGGTGAAGATCTGAAGTTTATTGTGCCGTGTGTGCAGGTGTTGTCCGACTCCAACATGGCCTCCACGGGAGTGCGTCTGTTCGTGTGCCGGGTCTCCTCCGTGCTCTTCTACCTCACCATGTACATCAGCATCCTCTTCTTCGGCTTCATCAGCATCGACCGCTGCAGGAAGACCCTGGACCCGTTCAGGGGCACCAACGCCACCATGCTGGCTCGTCGCAAAGTCCTCTCGGCGGCGGTCTGGACCGTCCTTCTGCTCCTGTGTCTTCCCAACGTCCTCCTGACCAACATCCCGCCTCAATCCCACTACTTCAAGTGCAGCGACCTGAAGACCCGGGCCGGACTGTACTGGCACGAGGTGGTCAACCACGTCTGTCAGGTCATCTTCTGGGCCAACCTGGTGACGGTGATCGTCTGCTACACCCTCATCACCAAAGAGCTCTATCGCTCCTACTCCAGAACCAAGTCCGAGCGCAACCCGCGGCAATCCAAGAGGAAAATAAGTGGAAACGTCTTCCTGGTCCTGGCGGTCTTCTTCGTGTGCTTCGTGCCGTTCCACTTCGCCCGAGTGCCGTACACCATGAGCCAGACCCGCGGCCTCCTCTTCGACTGTAAACTCAAGCTGTTTTTCTTCCAGCTGAAGGAAAGCACGCTCTTCCTCTCGTCGTTAAACTCCCTCCTGGATCCTCTCATCTATTTCTTCCTCTGCAAATCCTTCAGGACCACCTTGTTCAAGACCCTGCGGCTGCCCGCGGGTACTTGCGCCTGGTTGGTGGGAAGGGGAGGGGATTCGGAGTCGGGTAGCACTCACCTCAGGGACTCCACTGCCTGAAGAGTCTGTCACATTCAAGTCGATCGGAAATATTCTGTTTCATGGAAACTTTTCCTAGTATTGGTACGTTTTCAAAGCGATAAACTTTTGGTTGCCATGTGATATTTTTGGAGAGGGACGCCCCCTTGTGGTCAAAGTTCGCTTTGCTCTCGTCGGTTGTTTCGTTTTTTTTAAGATTTTATGTGACTTTAAATGATTGGAAATTATTGACTATGTCTTCTCTTGCTGCTCTGAAACAAGAATATTCTTGTGTTGTGTTTTTAAATATTTCCGTGATGTACAAATATTCTGATGTTTTTCTTTTAACCATCTGTGGAGTAAAATGAGGAGTGAAATCAATTGATTCTGACTAATGCTTTGAAATTTCTATATTTATTAATTGAAATAAAAACACCAATTTTCATTTTTATCGTAAGTTAACGTGTGGCTTCTTTTCTTTTCTTTATACTTTATGTTATTGCAAGTTAAGAGCTCTCATTAATTCATCACTCATTGACGTCCATTTGAATCCCACCACAGTTTACATTTGCATTTATAAAGGTAAGAGGATCGTCACTCTTTCAAAGCAGTTCCTGCAAAAAACCGAGGAGTACACCTCCCTGGTGAGTAAAGTTCTATTGTACTTTGCACATTTCAAGGGCAATTGTGAAAAATTCAAGATTTTCTCGTTCTAATTTCATCTAGTTTGCAACATTTTGATGAGAATACTCTACAGTATGAAAACGTTTAAAGAAATATTATAATAATTTAGATGTTTTTAACATCATTTTTAATCTTCTTAGTTTAGCAGATTGTTGAAATTAACTACTTACCACATGCTCTTTATATTTATTTCTATTATAAGTGTCAAACACACAAGGTTTCCCATTCAAATTCTCCTCATTCAGTAACAAAACATCTCCGGCCATGATGATCAATGCAAATCACCTTCAACAAGTTAAGACGTTTAGGGAAATGATCTTTACACTGTTTGTTTGTGTGTTTGTGGGTTGAGTCTGGCTTAAAAAAAAGGACCTTGAAAAACACTCATAGAGTGCAGACTTCTGCCAGCCATAGTTACAGCCCTGAATCCATTTTATCTATATAATACATTTAAAGTTTATTTGGAATGTCAGCAATACCGCTGAGCCAATCTTATTGTCAGTATATTTTTAAATATTAATTGACTTGCATAAATCAATTATTCAAAGATTGTTTTGCCTGCATTCATACATACAATGTCACATGTTCTCCTGTTTTTCTTAGAGGAAAATACTAAAACCTTTTCTATCTGCAAAAGTTACATCATAATATCTATTCTGTAGCTTTCATAGAATGAAATCTATTAAATTATGTTGATAAAAGGTTTTCAGACACACAGGTTGACTTGAGTTGGATCATCTGCTCTACATTAACTCGCTCAAAAACATGATCTGTCATTTGTATAATAATAAGACTAATATTTCATACCCAGATGTTACAGGGTTATTTAAAAGAACGGTGATTCCGGCAGGTGTCTGTGCGCCCCCATGAGGGCACGCGGCGCAATGACAAGTGGACGCAACAAGTTAAGGAGGAAAAAGAAAAAGAATTTGCTGTCTTCGCGAAATAAAATTGAATTGTCCTCATTTCAGGTGTCTACGAACGCAGCACATTTCAATAAAATATGTGGATTTATTCAATCAAAACAACTGTTCGCCCCTCGGAAAAAATATAAAAACTAACAACCACTGATCTAATATGTCGTCACGAACATCGTGATCTTAAGAATCTCGATAAATAGAGATTGATGTTATCTTTATGCTCCCGATTCAGGATTCGGACGGCGATGTTTGGCAACTCTTCGGTGCTCCCATGCGGCGACCTGGTGTTCGTGAACCAGACCGTGGCCTACCTTCTCCTCATGATGTTCCCCGTCGCTCTGCTCTTCAACCTGACGGCCGCCTGGGTTTCCCTCCAGCTCCGGACCACCTCCGCCTTCATCGTCTACTTCAAAAACCTGATCGCCGCCGACCTGCTCGTCACTCTGGCGATCCTACCGATGGCCGCCAACATGCTCCCCGGGGCCTCGCTCCACTTACGGATGTTCGCCTGCCGTTTCTCCGACGTGGTCCTTTACTGCGGGTTGTACACGAGCATTTGTCTGATGGGAATGATCAGCCTCGACCGCTACTTTAAGATCGTCCGGCCACGTGGGATGGAGTCCGGCCAGAGCCTGGTCTTCAGCGCTGTATCGTGTTCCGTCATCTGGGTCTTTATTTTCCTCGGCACCGCTCTCCCGACCATGATCCTGACCGACCAGCGACCCGCGGCCGTCGACAAGAACTTCTGCATGAACATGAAGAGCGAGGCCGGCGTCGTATTCCACAAGACGGTGATCATCATGATGGAGTCCGTCTTCTGGCTGGTCACCGTCTTGATTCTGTTCTGCTACACCTGCATCACCCTGACCGTGCTGAGGTCCTTCAGGAACTCCGGCAGCAGCAACACGGACGGGATGAAGAGGACGAAGCTGCGAGTGTTTTCCATCCTCACCGTGTATTTCGTCTGTTTTATGCCGCTGCACATCATGCGCGTTCCTGACGTTCTTTATGAGCTGATGGCGATCGATGACCGCTGTGTAAATCTGCTGCTCTCTGTGCTGCACAGGTCGGTGCTGTGGATCTCTGTCAGCAACGTCTGCTTCGACCCGCTGCTCTACTTCTTCGTGTGCCGAGAGTTCAGAGAGAAATTCACCAAAACTATTGGTGGAATCTATGTTTGCTTGTTTGCAAGTGGAAGTGAATGAGTGCAGTGCTAATACTAGTGTCCTGGTTGTTTATGTTTAAAAATACTAGCATATTTCAATAGTTATTTAGCATTCATTTCTTTATTGCTTTTTAGCAACTTTTCCTTTTAATTTATTCATTCATAATTAGCTGTAGATATGGTCGTTCATTTTAATCCAACCAATAAAATAAATTATCCACAATTAGCGATACGTTAAAAGGAAAACGTACCCATTTGGTGGATGTACTTTGTGGCCCATATTCAAAAATAATTTATTTAATCCTAGTGTAAAATCAGGGTCAAGGTAAACAAATGTGTTTGAGGTATCCCTTGTGTTGTCTCTGGGTCAAGGTGAACAACCCGCCAGGCTTCCATAAATACATATGCAGTGGTGCAGGTTAACTATGTGTAGACTCTGTATTTATTAAATTATTTTGTAATTGTTCAGTTGTTTTTTTTTATATAGATATTTTTTCTGCGCTCAATGTTAAAATGTTTTTGTTTTTGTTTTAATTCATGTAAAAGTGTCATATTTTAGAAAAAATTACCTATGTGTGTGAAGTTTTATCAAAACGTATGTTGAGTTATTAAAAATATCATCAAAAATAAACAGCCTTTTATTATTACCTTTTTATTCTTTCTTTTCAACTCTTCTCTGTGACCTGATTTTTAAAAAAGACATTCTAAAAAAAATGTGAATTGGATTATTGTGTGTTGAACACAACTGTGTAAGATCTTAAAAATAATTAAAGTTTTCTGTCATCATCTACAAATTTTCGTCCACACATTATTTCACATGTATTTCTCCGCTTGATTTTATCTACAATAATATTTGTCTCATGTGCAAGATTTAAATACTAGTTTATCGTCATGATAGTTTACATATCCTGATTGTAAATCTATTAAAAGAGAAAACAGGCTACGCACTGTTAACTGAAAAGCAAACAATACATTATGCAAATACAATGAAACAACTTGTTCATGACATGCAAAGCACATCAGCCAGAAAACATCTCAACACTCTTTCCAAAGCAACATAAAGTCCCTGTTTCATTTTGCATATTTACTTACTGATTGTCAGTAATTCACAACTGAAATGTTGCGTTTGAGTTTATGAAAAGCAGCAGTTTTTCTTTAACTGCTGCCCCGAGGACGAGGTCGGACACACTTGTCTTTCTAAGAAGACGACGAGAGAGTGGTAAGTTGTTTTTGATTTATTTATCCTTATATTATCCTTGTTGACTAATCCTATACAATGGATCTCAGTTATGTTATTGTTCATTTCAAATAAAGTGTTAATACTCATCGCTTTACAACAGAAATAATTGCTTTACAACAGAAACACTTGTGCAATTGTCTATTTCTAAATCACCAAACATTTACGCAACAAGGTTCAACAAAAGGTCCAAATTTAATGAAATGTATTTCATGTTAGACTAACCATAGAAACATTTTACTGTTCAAATGTATTGATTGGTTGATTAAAACGGATAAAAATGAATGATCTTGCAGAAGTTGGATCTCAGTTAAAAGACACATTTCAATAGTGATCAAGAAAGTTGAAAGTTTTTTCAGACCAAAAGTAAAAAATCTGAAGTACTTTCTTGTATTTTTCTTCTTTAAAAAGAAAATCAAGATCAGCTAGGGAATCGTCGAGACGTTTAATATATATTTGTATCTTTGTTAACGTCAAAAATGAGAATTAAATGAAAAAAAGTAGATATTATTTGTTTTGACCAAAAAACAAACTTACAAATTTGTAAAATATTTTGCTATTTAAGCTTTTAGCTTCTTTTTTTTTAATATATACATTTTTTTTGTTTTCATTTTTATTGAGCAGCGCTCTGGTAACACCTTTTATGTCAGAACTGGCACCATCATGGTACTGACTATAAGTCTCTAATCTTTAAACAATTGGTGGATCCAGATGGTAGTGGAACACACTACCAAAATGTTGTAAGCCTTGTCCGTTAATTTAGCTTTTCTTTGTTTTTTATAGTTAGTAAGTTAACCCTTGTGTTATCTCAGAGGCACTTAAAAAAATGTGTTTGTGGTATCCCTTTAACAGACACATTTGTTTTCAGGTCTCCGGATCACCTTGATCCTGAGATAACACAAGTGTTAAAGTAAGACAAGAAGAGAGTTTCTAAAATGACCTCCTTGGCAGTGGTAATTAATGGTGCTTAAAATGTTTTCTATGAATGTGTCGCTCCCTCCGGATCATAAATATCAATATATCACAGCAGGGATTGAAGAGTTGCTTTAAGAGGACACAAAGCTCCAATCTCACATTGTCACCTCCACAGGTATCATGATGGCGTACAATGTAACATCCATCAACGCGTCAACCTGCCCCGGTGACGCTCATACTCCAGTCTTCATTCCGATCCTCTACTTCCTGATGTTCCCGATCTCTTTGGCCCTGAACGGCGTTGCAGCTTGGGTGTCTCTGTACCTCAACTCCAAAGCCACTTTCATCGTCTACCTGAAGCACCTTCTGGTGGCCGACCTCGTCATGACCGTGATACTCCCCTTCGACGCCATGAAGGACCTGAGAGAAGAGACCGGGTGGCTGTGGATGCTCATGTGCCGTTACTTCAGCACCGTCTTCTACAGCACCATGTACACCTCCATCACGTTGCTCGGGCTGATCAGCGTGGATCGCTGGTTCAAGATCATGATGCCTCGGCGAAGGCTAATTTGCCACGATATCCGCTTCAGTAACTTCATGTCAGCCTCAGTGTGGGTGTTGATCTTTGGAGTCACGTGCCTGCCCAACATCATCCTAACCGACAGGTCACTGGACCACATGGGGGCGGTCAAAAGCTGCATGAGTTTGAAAGGACCGGCAGGAGTTGAAGCTCATGAGCGGATCATCATCATCCTAAATGTTTATTTCTGGATCATCAGTGTCCTCATGGTGGTTTGCTACGTGAGCATCGCGCACAAGGTCCTGAAGTCCTTCAAAAAGTCTGGCAGCAGTAACAAGCAGGGCAAGAAGAGAATGAAGCAACGGGTCTTCTCCGTGGTCGTGGTGTTTTTCGTGTCGTTCGGGCCGTACCACCTCGTCAGGATCCCGTACACCTTCCAACAGGTCCACTCCGACTACAGCAGCTGCTCCTTCATTCAGGGGAGGGTCGCGAAGCAGGTCAGCCTGTTCCTAGCCACCGTCAACATCTGTCTCAGTCCACTTCTCTACGTGTTCCTGTGCAAAGACTTCAGGATGAAACTGGTGTCACTCCTTAAAGATCTCAACATTAACATCGATTCAGTGGACAGAGCTGACAGCGTTTCTTCTCGGTTGTCTGACAGAGCACAGGCCAAAAGAAATCCATAGAATTCCCTCTCTCTCTCTCGGTGAGGGAACGTCCAAGCAGAAGCAACAACTACAATACAGAACATTTTTTGTCCATCTCTACCGTGACCTGGGCACGACCTAAGGTTTCTCCCCAATAGGGTATTATCTGAAAAAGCAGGAGTCGCTTCTGAAAGACTGAGTTCCAGGACTAAGTCCATATACCCTACAGAAAAAAAAAGAATTCCTTCCACACTTGCGTCTTCATGAACATACATCATCCTATAAATCTAGAGCTTCACCTTCTGGCTCAACTCTTTTATAACCCCACATCAGACTGACTTATACGAAAATATCCATTTACTCATATTTGCATTTACTCATATGTTACTTATATTTTCCATGAATAATAATCTGTCCAGTAGTCATGGACTTGTTCACTGATGACAAAGTGACCTGCAGCTCTCTTGTCTAAATAGAGGGTTAAACTAGTTAAAAAATAATGCCTGTAAATTACTCTTTAGGTCAAACATACTCATGGCTGCTACTTATTCAATTGTTTGTACATTTTCCTTTCTATTAGTGGTAGAAAATTATAAAATCAAAAGACAACTTTCTAGTCTCATATGTTTCAAATATTGAAGTCTTCCTCTCCAAGATGGAGTAAGTCTCTCATCATGACCATGTTTTGAACTTTATAAAATTCCCCCGTCTGAAATCTCGGCGAACAAGAGGTTACGAGAGCGGAATCCATTATGACGTAATAATGGTCTTCACTCCTCCTCCAGCCAGCTGTAATCACGCCCCGCTTTGTTTATACAACGAGTCCCTGGGAGGTGGAGACTTCTTGGATTGATGACGTGAGGTGACAAACCTCCAAGCTTGACCAATCACAGCAGAGTGAGTGTGGTTATGGTAAACAAGATTGAATCTCCAGAAAATCGTAGTGGGCGGGGCTTAAGTATATTTTCCAATGTAAATATTTCAATGAAAAGAGAGTTTTTTACAAACAGACACATACTGATGATACAATAGAGTCCAGCATCCATTTAAGACACACTTAAATCAACACATTAAAGTTTGTTTTTTGCTGTAAGTGAACACAGTTCTTAAATCATGGTTGTAAGTTTCATCTGTTTGTATGCTGTTTTTGGATCATGTGGAATTAGCTCCTTTGGCGTGGGTATGTGCTGTCTCAGTGATTTTCTACTTCAGTAAAATAATAATAAATGTTTGTTTTGCTCTATCAATAATGTGATATATTGTGTGCACAGCTAGCCTAAACCTGTATTTTCTGCTTTTAATTTTTGTAAATATCGATTGATTCTAAATCAATGTGTTGATTCACTGCAAAATAAAGTGTTTTCTTTGTGTACGTTTTCTTTTTTCTTTCATCCTTTTCATCAAGGTCATTGATGCTGATGACAGCAATGCTCAACAAACCTATCAACCCACTTGGTTTCAGTTGCGGTTCAAGTTCCTGTGTTGAGCTGCTGCTTCTGCAAACCAAAGATCTGTCATCTCTGAAGCAAACAACACAACACTTGATTTAAAGTGCGATCAGGGAATTGTAACAAACATGCAACATCTCATCGGTTGTTTACCCATCTGTCAGCATTCCTGGTCCATATCCAAGGACAGTCACACAGGAAACACTTAGTTAAAGGACTCACTATTTTAGTCAGGAATTTTGCAAAACAGAATCAAGAGATGATGAAGTAGAAACCCTGAAAGACGGGAAATTAAGCAACAGGCTCTCTCTACTGTTTGGAAAGATGCATCGAAGGATTGGAGCGAGTACAACATGCTTGCTAGCAGGGGGAGGAGGGTACAGATCTGTGACATACTAGAGACCACGGCCTTGGCAGACGCTTGTCAAAAGCAATCGAGGCAGGCGGAAGTCGAGCAGAGGCAGAGGGACTGGCACGGAGGAGGACCGGCTTCTCGGCGGACAATTGGAACAGGAAGCAAGGAAGGAAAGGTTCTTTCAAGCAGAGGACGACTGGCAAACTCGCTGGAACCGTGACAAGACAGCTACACAGTAGCTCCAGAGACCACCCATTGTAAGATCACACACACACACACACACTCTCACACACAGTCTCAAGCTGGTCAAGAGTAGTATTTCTTCACACATTGACCAAGAATACCACTCAAGGCGTTCACTACTTTGGGTTTTTCCCCTTTTTCATCTCTTTTCTACATAGAAAGAAATTCCAGACTTTGTCATTTTCACTTCTTCCTTTTTTCTTATAAAGTGTCTTTGAGTTATTCATAAATCCTTATACGGACAGAGCTGCAGCTCGGGACGACGCCATCAGAGAGTAAGTTCTAAATATTGCTATTTAAACCGTTGTTTTAAATCATTTAAAGACACAATCGTAAGTTACCATGATGACGATTATTTATTTCAGTCTTATCTTGTACAATCTCTTATCTTCTGCCGTCTGTTTTTTACTTGTAAACTATATTTCAAGAATGTCACAAAGTTTAAATAAAATATAAACTTGCCCTCTATCGTCATTCAAAAAAATGGACAGATTTCTTAATTAATTATCTGAATTATTTTTATTTTCATTCATGCAATTATTTAAGAGTGAAAACAAACGTATGTTTTTCTTTTTATTAAACTATATTTCATGACTGGAAGCTGTCAGAGCAGGAGTGGATGATAACAATTCCTAAGGGGCCACAGTAGTGTGTGAGGGGCCGTCGAGCCAAGACACAAACGGACAAATAAGAATTGGGCTTAATATGACGGGAAAACATCAAAAATATAAATTAACACAAAGGAAACTACAAAGAAAACATGACTGATTTGAAGAAAAAAAAAAACTCATAAAAAAACAAATATTTTTAAGGAGTAATATTTATTTGTGGTTGTCAGTTGTGAGAATAATGTCATTTTTATAGTTTTTCTCTACGCTGTGATTTCACACAAATTTTAATTTTAATTTTTCAATTTTGCACTTCAACCACATTTTGGTATCACCAAAGCGCAGCTGGGTTTTTTTTTAAATAAGTAAATGTAATTTCCTGCACCACCAAACCTCACTGCATGTGAAAGAAAAAACAAGTGTTTTCTATTGAACTTTGAAGTTCTGAAGATCGTCATTTAGTACATGTAAGAATTTTACTTTATACTAAAACAATAATTTGATGAGTAAAGAGAAAAAAAGGCAGTTTTGATCTTTTAACCATGATATTATCTCAGAGTCAAGGTGACCCGGAGGCGTGTGTTTGAGGTATCCCTTGTGTTGTCTCTGGGTCAACAACATCCATCACTGCATATGCATTTATAGAAGCGAAAGGTTGTCCACCTGGACTCAGACACAACGCAAATGATACCTTAAACACATTTGTTTTCGGGCCTTCGGGTCACCTTGACCCACTTGTATTAATTCCAATTTCAGATACATGAACAACTCACAATGCTAAAACATCAAACATATAAATAAACAAAAAGGAAATTAAAAAAAACAAATCAGTTTAGTTTATTTCAAACAACAACAACAACTAAATTGAAAACAAAAGAAAAAAAAAACTCTGACCTCATTAGGGCCACATGTACTCTTGAAAAAAGCCAAATGCCACTTCCTGCACCACCAAACGTTGCTGCAAGTCATAGAAAAAACACATTTTCCATTGAACTTAGCTGACTTCTACTTGTATTAAAACATTAATTTTGCAGTGAACGATGGAAAATGTGTGATCTGATCTTTTAATTCCAGCACGATGAACAACTCCCAATCCAACACTTCCACGAAGTGTGTTCGTGACACCAGCGTGACATCCGTGGTGTTTCCGTGTCTGTACATTCTCCTCTTCATCGTGGCTTTAGTTCTGAATTCTCTGGCCGCCTGGACCTTCTTCAGAATCCCCAGCACCTCCACCTTTGTGGTGTTTCTAAAGAATGTGGTGAGAATTCTCTCACGTTTGTTTAAAAAGCAACGCAGGAAATCATGTTTTTTTTGTCTTTCAAAGGTCGTGGCTGACTTTCTCATGACTCTGACGATCCCTGTGAGGATTTTAAGCGACGCCGGCGTTGGCTTCTGGCAGCTCCGGGCCTTTCACTGCAACTACTCTGCGGTTCTGTTCTACATCACCATGTACATCAGCATCATCTTGCTCGGCCTCATCAGCCTGGACCGCTACCTGAAGATAGTCAGGCCTTTTGGCAAGAGCGTCCTGCAGCGGGTCCGCGTTGGTCAGATGATAAGCGTGGCCGTGTGGGTGGTCATGTTGTCACTGGCTCTGCCCAACGTCATCCTCAGTAACCAGGCACCAAAGATCTCTGGAGGAAAACTCAAGTGCTCCTCAATGAAGAGCCAACTTGGGCTAGACTGGCATGAAGGCTTCAACTACTTCTGTCAGGTAAAACCTGTTTTTATATTTTAAACATGTTGATGTTTTAATGTTGTTTTTATCTAGGTTATCTTCTTTGGGACATTTGTTCTCATGGTGGTTTGCTACACCTTCATCAGCAAGAAGGTTTATGAATCATACAAAGCCTCAAAGAGCAGCTCGAGGGCTGCGAACCGCCGGACCAAAGCGAAGGTGTTCGTGGTAGTGGGCGTGTTTTTCGTCTGCTTTGCCCCATATCACTTCGTGAGAGTCCCTTACACTCTGACCCAGACCCGGATTTCGACGAGCAACTGCCAGGCACAGAACGCTCTGTATATCGCCAAGGAAACCACCCTGTGGCTGTCAGCCTCCAACGTTTGCCTGGACCCGCTCATCTACGTCTTCCTGTGCAAGGTGTTCAGAAAGAGACTGACAGCCGCCCTCAGTAGGAAGCCTCAGCAGAAAGGCGGGATGGACTCTCACACGGTCACCTCCACTCAGCTGGAGATGACCCAGATTACCAATGGTAGACTTTCCTAAATGTATCAGGGACATTCAGTAATTGCATCAAAACCTTCTATTTCACGGACTGTAAATATCCAGAATGGAGGCAATGTATGTCAATGGACAAAGGTTGTGTCAAAGAGGAAACTTTGCCAGGGTTCATGAATCCGAAAGTGATGACTATTCCTGGTACTGAGAACAGCTGACGTCCAACACGTTTCCTCTTGCTGTCATCTTCAACTTCCTTCTCCCTAATCTTGTTAAAAATGCACTTTCCCTTTGCAATGTTTTGGTCAACATCCTGTCAATTACACAAGATCTGCAATCCTTAAATACTGACTCGTGAAAAATGAAGTGTAAATATATATATATATATATATTCATTACGGACCCCAATTTTTTATTACAGGATTCATTTTTGTGACGTATAAAATGTAAATATTAAAATAAATAGCTATAACACATGTTAATCTTTTAAATCATAATGAATTGTTCTGTTTTCATATATTTCTTTCATTTTAACATATCTGAATATATATAGATTAAAAAGCAATTTTGGTCTGCTGTTAAATTTTCGTGTCGAATTAAAATAAAATCAGTATGGTTAATAATTGTGTTTTAAATATGCAGTCATAATCAATTATTTATTAATTGACTAAAAAATACGCCTCCAGCTCCTATATTGTCGCACATTTAAATCATTTTTCTTAAACGATGCATTCATGCAAATTAATGTCACAATGATGAATAATCCTGGCGTTCCCCGAAGGCTTCTGCAAATGTTTATTTCAGGCGGGAAATTAATGTCCAGATTTGCTACTATACAATTCATCATCCATATATGAAAATTTTATTAATCCACAGAGAAGTTAAATGAATCCTTTTAATTAATGGATCAATCTGTGAAAACTAGTGACTTTGGGTTCCATTTCCTGCTTAGCCTAAAATATATTAAAACTAAACAAAAAGGTTAACTACAGTGTTTTGATTCACACAATGGATGTTTAAATGTGATTGTAAAATTAAATCCAACACTTATTTACAATGGCCAATTTCCACATGTACAGATAGTCCCACATTGATATCAGTAAGTCATATATTTTAGCTATATTTTCATTAATGTATTCATTAAACATGTGCTTTCATAATGTAATATATTGTGTTTTTTTTAATTATTATTATGGATTGATGCTTAAATGTCTACCTTCCTCCTCTATACATGATCTGATTTAATAATTGCTCATTTCTGTAGCTACACGTAACCATATCTGTAAATCACAAGAAACCATTTTTTAAATTAGTTATTTATTTTTCAGCAAAAATGTAAAGTGTAGGAAATTTGAAATAAATTCTGAGGTACGTTCCTTAATCATTCTGAGGTGAAAAATATATATAAGTAAGGATACATTTTCAAGTATCGTATTGGTTGAAGAATAAATTGTGTTGCTCTACAATAAAAACAAATGTAAAGTTATCCACGATATCAAAACAAGAACATTTAAATAACACTTTTTTTTTTTAAATAAATTCATTTCCATGGTTTTGGGGCTATACAAATTAATGTTGCCATTGCCAATATTTATTTGTGGTTGTTAGTTGTGAGAATAATGTCATTTTTATAGTTTTTCTCTACGCTGTAATTTTATTTTTTAAAACGTTCTGCACTTCAACCACATTTTGGTATCACCAAAGGACAGCTGGGTTTTTTTAAATGTCATTTCCTGCACCACCAAACCTCACTGCAAGTGTTTTCTATTGAACTCTGAAGTTCTGAAGATCCTCATTTAGTAAATGTGAGAATTTTACTTTATACTAAAACATTAATATTGATGAGAAAAAAAAGGCAGTTTTGATCTTTTAACCCTTATATTATCTCAGGGTCAAGGTGACCCGGAGGCCCCCAATAAATGTGTTTGAGGTATCCCTTGTGTTGTCTCTGGGTCAAGGTGAACACATTTGTTTTCGGGCCTTTGGGTCACCTTGACCCTGAGATAACACTTGGATTAATTCCAATTTCAGAAACATGAACAACTCGACAATGCTAAAACATCAAAAATATAAATAAACAAAAATTTAAAATTTAAAAAAAATCAGTTTAGTTTATTTCAAAACAACAACGACTAAATTGAAAAAAAAAAGAAAATACATTTATATCAGGGAAACACTTTTATAAATAAATTCTTCATTTCAGTGGTTTTGGGTTTATACATATTAATGTTGGTAGTTACATTTTTTCGATTTTTTTATTATTATTAATTCAGAAGTGTGTTGACGTTTCCATTCAGACATTGGATCTAGGTCAGAGTTCACCAAAGTGCTGGTGTCGTATTAGTAGACTGTTTGTTTTTTTTTTGTTTGTTTTTTTAAATGTAACTGTGAACTAATTCAAAAACTTAAATAAACACGTTTTTTTCTATTCAGTAATCGATGTATTTTATTTTTACTTGGATGATCTGAGAAACATATTAGCAGTTGTTTCCAACCCGCCAATAAAACTTTCCAAACTGACACCACGTGACTTCGCTTCCCTGATCATGTGACCGCGCGTCTTCCTGGTCGCTGCTGTGTTTTCGCTTCTCCTTCCCAAAAACAAACGACCATGGCGGACGCCGAGGAGGAACGCAGCCTGCTGGAGAAGACGGACGACGGTTCGCCGAGGGGACCGGGTCGACCCTTGTCGCCCATATGCGACCCGAAACACGTCCTTCACCGAGTGGTCGTCCTCGTTTTTATGTGCTTCCTGGGATTCGGTAAGTTTTTTTGTTTGTTTTTACCGTATTAACGTATGTTTTTTTGTCTATAAATGACAACTAACGACATTTAAACGTTGAAATACTGTCACTTTCAGGGAGCTACTTCTGCTATGATAATCCTGCTAGTCTTCAGACTGAACTCCTTCAGGTACACAACTTGTACTGCAATACATTTATGTGTATTAAAGCCACTTTGAATTGAAATAAACGTGTATTGTTTACCGTCAGGACTTGGACCTCAACACGGCGAAGTTCATGCAGCTGTACGCCTGGTACTCCTGGCCCAATGTGGTCCTCTGCTTTTTTGGGGGATTCCTCATTGACAGAGTGTTCGGGATCAGGTATGTTGTTCCAAACTCTCCCAGGTACTGGTGAAGTAACGTTGCCTTCTGTTGCAGACTGGGAACCATCATTTTCTCTCTTTTCGTGTGCGTCGGCCAGGTGAGAACGTCGGCATCCAATGGCTTTTTAATAATAAAATATGTTCTAAATAAGATGTGAGAGATGGAGACAGAGATTGAGGATAATATATCTAGAAAGGGAATTATTTTTAAGTTTATATTATAGAAATTCACTTAGTCTACAGCAAGCAAACTTTTTTTTAGAGGGCCACATTTTTGATGAAGTGAAAACAATTGGGGGGCCAAATAGGAACCGAGACATCTAACCAACAACCTCGCTTAGAAGTTCAAAGTGAAACCTACTTAGTTACTCAGTATTTTCCATTTGACTTGTGTCACATTTATTTTTAAAAATATCTTTGGTTAAACTATAAAGTTTGGGATTAAACTCTGCTAAAGGACCACAAATGCCCACCAGGCCTGAATTAGCACATTATACGTATGTCTGGGAATTATAATAATAATAATAATTTTTAGTACATATATGATGTATTTATAGGGATATCTGGTTAGTATATGTATATATATGATACTATATTAAGGTAAAAAGTGTTATCCAGATAATATGAAACAAGATGTATGTTATATATTCCTATTAGTGCTTATTTATTATGTTTTTTATGGATATATTTGGCAATTTTGTTGCAAACTGTAGAATAGCAAAAAAGGGGAAAAAAAACTCCTTTTCAAACTACAATGTTTTGTTTTTATTTGTTATATTTATATATTTTGTACGTACAAATAATTACAGATTGTGTAATGTCCTAAAATATAAAGCATTCATGATATTTTAATTGTCGATATCCTGTGTTCAGGTTATATTTGCCACCGGCGCTCTCGTAAATCGCTTCTGGCTGATGGAAGTCGGCCGTTTTGTGTTTGGGTGAGAAATGTACATCAATGTGTTACAACAGTTTTAAACACGGCATGCTTATGTTACATACGACGACAGCTTGTCAACACGAATCCCTAAATGCACTAAAACTGTGTAATTATTATTGTTTATTTTTATGTGTAGTATCGGAGGGGAGTCGTTGGCCGTGGCTCAAAACACGTACGCAGTGAACTGGTTCAAAGGAAAAGAACTGAATCTGGTCTTCGGTCTTCAGCTGAGCATGGCCCGCCTGGTAAAACGAGACTTTCAGATTCAAAATGACTTCCGTGTCGGGACATGTGATCTGTAAATGTGTGCTTCGGTCTGTTCGAAAGGGCAGCACAGTGAACATGAACATCATGGGCTGGGTTTACGGCCAAGTGGCAACTGCAGTGGGATCCACGGGATACACGACCCTGGGAATCTCGCTCATGATAGGTGAAGTATGACTGTTTGCTGACACAAGCACTTTTGAACAGGAACTAAAAGTGCAGCGAGCGCTGAATCACAACGACAACAAGTCTGCGTCTTTCACTTCTTTTTTTAAGTTTCTTTCAATCTCCAAATAGTCGATGTAATCAGTGGTCATTCAACTGTGATAACCTTATCAACCGGGTTTAATTATAATGGCTTGTCTACCGCTTTGGCTTTTAATGTCGTCTTATATCTTCTTATCTTATCTTTTAGCTGCGGTCACCTGCATATTCTCCCTTACCTGTGCCTTGGTCTTGGCGTTCCTTGACAAGAGGGCGGAGAAACTTCTCCCTGATGGTCGTAGACCTATAGGTAACACATTCCACACAACTTTTTGTTTTTATCCTTTGACCACAAACGCATCAATAGAGAGATTTTCACAACCAGTGAGGATCTCATCAGTTGTTGTTGTTATCTTCCTGTGATTGACCGTCTGTGTCTGTTGGAATTTAGTTATCTGGAGCCATAGCAGTCGTGTTCAGAGAAGAAATGGAATTATTTTCTTGATCTTTATGTTAATGTATGTTGTGTCTCAGGTGAAGTCATTCAGCTGACCGACGTGAAAGACTTCCCTTTCCCTTTGTGGATCATCTTCATCATCTGCGTCTGCTACTATGTGGCCATCTTCCCTTTTATTGGATTGGGCCAGTGAGTGTTACAAAAGCTTCTACTACTTCGGGTCTCCTCGTGTCCGGATGTTTTGTGACTTGTGAACCTTATTTATAGATTTTAAACCTTTGTTTTTGTCACCCTTTTTATACACGTTTGCTGTAGAGCTAACTTTTGACCAAGGTGTTGACCATAAGAGCAACATTTATATTATCTTATATCATTTTCCTTTCAAAATAAATAAATACCATATCACATTTTTAATGATCGTTAACAACTGTTATTAACTTAAGTTTGTTACAAACATAATTATCATCAATTAACTGAATTGTAGGATCAAGGTTTTTTTTTTTTGTGCATAAAAATGTACAAAAAGGTATTATTGTAACATTTTTTGCAGAGCTTTGTTAAAATCAAAATCTAAAATACATTTAAGAATGTAGTTTTTGTTGCAGAAGCCAACTATAAAAGCACTCATAAAGTGCAGACCTCTGCCAAGTCGCTTATTTACATCCATATTGTGATTTTATTGATTAGTTTGTTTATTAAATACGCTTTTTCTGCTCTGAATCTTCTTTTATTTTATCTATAATTCAATACCTTTGTTGCATTTTGAGCGAGGCACTGGCACATTAGCGTGAGCGAGACCTGGAGCTAGCGCAGCCACAACTTCTGCATTACAGAAACCTAGACGTCATTGAAAAAGATTTGTGGCTCCGGATCCTGATACTTCTCTTAATGTTCTTTTAAAATCGTCTTTTGAGTCTGTGTCATCCAGATATGTGAACATTTTAAATGTTAATCTTGTTATTTTTCCGGGATTATCCTTTGAACTGCCATCTTTGTTCGCTGGAGAGGTTTTAAATCCAGCACATTCCATCATAGTCGAGTTGGTGATGATATTTTCCAAAGATATAAGGTGTATTGATGCCTATTTTTTAATGGAACAAATAACCTTTTTGGATTAAACTAAGCCATGGCTAAGATAGTTTGAAGTCATGTAAATAAATATATAGGAACTTAAATAAAGTAAATGCAGGACTGACTGAATTGTTGTTCGATATGAAATATAGCTGTTTCCAGTAGGAATCTAATCGTCCCTCTTGACTTACGAATGAACAGAGATCGGATCAATAATGTTATAAGTGGGTGCTGAGTAATGGAGTGTACTATAGTACGGTTGAATATTGCATCTTAAGATTGTTGCATTGTCATCAAATGGGCTCACAGGCGGAGCGGCGATCAGAAATGGTTTGACGAAGCAATAAAATGAATCAATCGAAGATGTAATTTCAACAAATGACTTGTAGGTTCTTTTGCTTGTTCTGCACTGCGTCTTCAGCAAGTCATTGCTGTGTAAATGTTAGACGAACAAAATACGACACAATTTCACTCGGTGTCTTCCTGAAAATGTGTTTTTCATCCACAGAGTGTTCTTCATTGAGAAGTTCAACTTCTCTCCGGCTGAGGCCAGAGCTGTCAACAGGTAACGCACGTCTTTTGAAGTACATTATTTTATTTATAACGTCACATATGCTTGTATTCTATACGTATCGTTAGTGACGTGTAGTGGCATGATTTTAGTTGTCGTCGCGATGACTACTAAACTACTAAATATATTGCAGCAATTTTGTTTATTTATTTATTATTATTAAGTTTGTTCCACCCACAAGCTGTCCTATAGCACAAACCCATCTTTGCCAATGTGTTGTTTTCAGTTAATTAAAACGGTGTGTAAATGTCATTTGAGAAGATAAAAATGAGTTTTATGCAACGATAAATGCATTTGTTATATGTATGATTCACCCAATTGGAGGTGGAGCTGCGTCACATTGTCTTCTTGTTTGTATAACTGTTGTATTCATAGCAAATATGTGGTTTTAAATAATGTTTACTTCATGCAAAGTAAATCCGGCAAGGCAAATACATAACGCACATACTGTGTTTAAACTGGAATTATCGTCTTGTTTTTACTTTATTTTTTGAAAGTTCGTTTTTTTTTTTTCTTTTGTTTTCTACAATGGCAACCAATAGTTTGCACACAAATCTACTCAAAAATGTTTTTATCTTAATTTTAAATGGGCATCCACCTCAGGGAATATTTTTGGGTAAAACTCACTTTTATTACAATTAGGTTTATGGCAGTAACCGTGTGTTTACTCAACTAAAACATTTAATTATTATTTATGAGTCATTTAATAAATGAATCTTAAATATACAAGGTTGACATTTATCGTAATATTAATTATTTTAATTATTTAAAATATCAAATGTTACGAAAATATGTTTTTTCCTACCTAATCCTAATATAATCTGAATAACACAAACGATCATTGACCTACACATTCACTCACCAACCATATTGGTTTTGTCTTCCACAGTATTGTTTACATCATCTCTGCTCCGGCCTCTCCTATTATGGGATTCATGGTTGACAGGACGGGGAGGAATATAATTTGGGTGATGTGTGCGGTGACCGCCACGCTTTGTGCCCACATGATGCTGGCCTTCACCTTCTGGAACCCCTGGATCGCCATGGTAAATCCGGATTTACACAATCATTTTTATAATCCGGAGTTAAAGTTATTGACTGAATGTTGGCAGACCAGTCGCATTAAACTAAATACATCCATAATGGGTATTTTCCAAGGAAGTAATATTACAAATGTTTGTTATCTACAAACACACAGCAGTGCGGATTAATTTATTCTCACTCTTGAATAACCACCTTTTAAAACTTTTCAGGTGATAATGGAGTAACTTTTTTTTCACGCTGTATCTACACTGGAAAAGAAATGCGACTCTTTCATAGTGAAAACATTTCCAAATGTGTATTTTCCAGTCACTTCTGGGAGTTGCTTACTCTCTGCTGGCGTGTGCTCTGTGGCCCATGGTCGCCTTTGTGGTGCCAGAGCATCAGCTGGGGACGGCGTACGGCTTGTAAGCACAATAATTACACCCACGGAAGGACAATACATATTGTTTTTCCTCAATTACAACAAATATATAATTTAGTTTTTGTTCCTCAGCATGCAGTCGATTCAGAACCTGGGCCTCGCTCTTATCGCCATGGCAGCAGGAACCATCCTGGACTCGAGAGGATACCTGGTACTGGAGCTGTTTTTCTGCGCCTGCCTCTGCAGTGAGTAACTTGTTTGTTTACAATCGAATTGCATATTGTTTGCAGCATTCTAAGCCAAGTAACAAACGTTTGTATTCATGTCATCTCAGTCGCACTCATGGCCGTCGTGACACTTTACTTTGTGGATTACGTGAGAGGTAAGAGATCATTTAAACTACAGTTTTAGTTGTCAAACGAGCTCGTACATCCATAAAAATACAATACCATGACCATTAATGAAGTCTTGTTCACCCAAGCCGCCCTCTCACCAAAATATTTGTTCTCCTGATTGTCCTGTCAGGAGGAGAGTTAAACAAGTCGGCTTCTGTCAGACATGCACAGCAAGAGGAAACTACGTCGGATGCTGAGTGAGTACTTTCGACTTCTCGTGTTGTCTGATGTGAAGGAGGTCGGATACTAGACCAGGCCTGAGGAAAGTGTGGCCCGGAGGCCAGATGTGGGACACTTCCTGTATTTATCAGTCGGATCGAAAACGGTACCACAATATAAAATTAAACATGTTGGATAGTTTTTAATTTTGACGTTGGTATTTAACACTTTTATTAATCTAATACTTTTTTTTTTTTTAAAGCTTCATCATTTGTACAATCATTAGATACCTCTGTACTACATCTAAACGGCATGACTTGATTAGAGGAAGCATTTTCATCCTCAATATTTTGTCATTAAAGAGAAATATGCTCTTTAATTCTGTATATTTTAATGACTCGGCGTCATCTGTATTGGCTCACAGTTTATTTCAATCGTATGATTGATGGGTCATTCTACATAACAGGAGCCGTTTTCACTTTATTACTAAATCCTCCATTTGTTCTACCTTTGGCATGAATAAATATAATTTTCTTGTGACACTGTGTCAGTCTTCACCACCCTATAACAAGAAGGTTTAATACAAAATGCTTTCATACATTTTAAAACGTTAAGTTGTTTCCTGTTTATTACTTTATTGAAGATTTACAGAATTCAACTTCAAACCGTCAAAGCATGAAAATGTTCAAGGGTGTAAATGTCTCATTAAATGGGTCATGTTTTTCTTTTTTTATATACTTTTTTTTAGTAAAAAATGTAAAACTTTGAAGTTAAATTGTTTAAAAAAAAAAAAGTAAGCTTGATTTAAATCTAACTTCAGCAAATAATTAATGTATTATAATGTTAAATCAAAGGTCATGTTAGTGGTTTGCTACATTTGTTTAAAATCTTTCGCCATCATAAAGGTGTTCATTAAGTCTTGCCCACAGGCTTGTCTCATGGTCTCTTGAGGGTCGACTGGTGCCTTCAGGCAACATTTTGAAAAACAAGCGTTAGAAAATTACTATATCAGGTTTTATAGATCATGGTTTTGAACCACATGAAATGTTGTGGGTGAAAAAATAAAAATAAAGTGATACTAGGGCTCTTTGTAGGTGTGTAAATTCCAACCAAGAGTTACAAGTGCGTTCACACAGTTAGACTCCTGCTTTAAAACAAAATACTAAAAATCACTGAAACCACAGAATTTAATTGGTCGGAGAAACCGCTCAGACTTGGGACTGCGTAGATTTAGGGAATGAAATGGTTCAACTGTGAGGATGATTTGAGCTGTCAAATGGTGACTCCGCCACCCGTCGTCCACCTGTTCACACTCACCCATGCAGTAGGGCCACATGAACTGAGTCATATATTTAATATATCATTCATATTTTTTAAAACGGCTGCGAATTGAAGTGTTAGAAATAAAATGAATGAATTGCTTCATAATACCAGATACTGAGTCAAGTTCAAGATGACGTTGAGTTGAATGAAAATAAGATGTGAGCTGTAATTAGCTGGAAATAACTAATATTATTTCAGGTTTCTGCTCTCTGTGATTGAGAGAAGCAGAAATCTTGGTATCATTTATTCAAACTCCCCCCCCCTTTTTTCTCTGCCACTAATCCAATAATGTCCTTGACTAACACAATAGTTCCGTCAAAACACAGACTAATGTGTGGTGCATGCTGTAATTGATATTTTCCAGATGATGATGATGATGATTTCGGGAACACACATGGTCCTGGGCTGCAGAGCCAGCAGGCTGCCGGGCTTGCGCTCCTGTATCCACCCAGTGCTCTCATCTGTGCCTCTTCCCGGCAGAACTGATTGTCTGGACCAAATTCATGTTTTATTGTGAAGTAACTGCTGGTTGTGTTACGATCAGGAAGCTGCCATCACTTTTAAAAACTGGCTCTTTTACTCAACCTTCCTCAGAGACTATTCAAGTTCCTGATGTATCGACTGATGACAAAGTTGCTGATTTATAATGCGTTTTTTAAGCCACTAGTTTTCAACATTTTAAGGGTGTTTTTAAAAAAATATGTTTTGTCCTGTAAAAAGAATAGTTTATATTTCAATAGCACTCAAAATGAAGCTTTCGTGAAGCGTTGTCCTCATTGTGATAGCCCACTAGATGGCAGTATCATCTCGTGCCCTCAGTGAAAACCTCCTGCCATTTTTAGTTTTGGACAAGAGTCGCCATCTACTGAGTTTGGAAAGTAAAGACATGAGTTCATGAAGCTCCATCACTAGTGTGCTCCATGGTCCACTTTTTGTACAACAGAATCATTCTTATATTCAAAAAAAAAGTGAGCATTTATTGTTAATAATGTACTACTCAGTATTTGCTGCCTGCTATACTTCATGATTTTATTCAATCAACGCTAAAGTTTGCTGTTTTATCAACTGTATTTGTTGCACAGAAGTTTGACATTTGTGTAGCTAACCAAATATTTTACATTCAATGAAAAAAGGGATTTTAATTCGGCGGCGTCTTCCAATGTGTGGGCTCAAACCTTGCCCAACGCCCCCCAAAAATGTAAAGTGCCTACTTTAAACTCTTACACTTTAAACTCGCCCACTAACCTGAAGATACAGATCTGTGTCACTTTTCTGGAACACGCACACTTCAGCTACCTCTCTAAGAGTCAGGTTTTCTATTCAATGCTACTATGCTAAGACCAAGACCCTGACACGTGTGATACTGACTTAAATCTGACGCTTATTTTGACGCCATTCATGTAAAATCAAAGATGCTTTTCTACATTCTTGTTAGCCCAAAAATATTGCAGTAATTAAAACAACTGTTTGACAGACTTTGTGTTTTTGTTTGTTTCTTCACAACTGTTGATGCCAGTAAGTAAAGATTCTACTTGATGTTGAGTTGTAATTATTATTGAATATAATAATGATGTTGATTTATTTATTTTTTCTTCAGGGCTGCAAGGACGGAGGAGAATCTGACATCGGGTGAGCTAGCGAGACGCACCCCCATGTCAGCCTTTGGTTTGCGCAATCGTTACCTCTCCAGACTAGGAAAACGGGTACGAATTAAAGGGATACTTTTGTTCCCTCATGTGATTTATCTTCCTCTTACTAAATGACACGTTTTTTCAGCTGCCGGACCACTACTGTACCCACCTGTCGTCGCTGGCCCACAGAAGTGTCCTTAAATGAATGTCTCGAAGACGTTGAAGAATCCACTACCTCACTCAGGAATGTGCCTATTTAATTCAATTTTACAAATGTATTTATGGATGTTTACAAATGTTTCAAATTGGTTGAGTTTATTGTGTAATTTATTGTAATTTATAGAACTGTCTGTGCTCAAGAAAGGTACAAATTGACTGCTGGATTCTAATATATTTACTCAGTCCTTGTTTTAACCTCCAGGGGGCAGTAATGCGCTCAAATCCTATTGAGTGTTTTATCAACATTTTAAAAATGGGTCTTTTAATTTGATTTCGATTTGACTGCCTTTTGGTATTTTTACTTCACTTGTGTTCGTTACATTTGACCAGAAATGCTATTGTTTACAAATAAAATTGTTACAACAGTTCAATTTTGGATTCATTTTTATAATATTATTTTTTCAAGATGTTCCCTTATTTTTATGGAAGTGCATCAGAATATTGACTAGTTAAATTTTAAAAGAAAAACTTTCCTTTCATTGGAAAGGTTTTATTTTTATTAAGCATTGAATTATGTATTATTAATCGTTTAATTCAATAATGAGGCCCATGGTGGCTCAGTGCTAACACGATGCTCACAGCAAGAAGGTTGCAGTTTCACTTCCAGGTTCTGTGTGGAGTTTGTATGTTCTCCCTGTGCTTGCGTTTACTCTTGGCACTCTGGTTTCCTCCCACAGTCCAAAAACATACAGATGTTGATTGGCTACAGAACTTTGGGGGGAAATTGTATGAGTGTGTGTGTGAATGGTTGTCCATCTTTGTGCATCCTGCAATAGACTGGTGTCCTGTCCAGGGTGTCCCCAGCCTCTAGCTTGAAGAAACTTGGATAGACTCCAGCCCCCTACATACCCCATAAGCGGTTTAAAAAAAAAAGAAAAAATAAATTAAATAATTTTTATATTGAAAGGTTGAATTTATTTTTGTTGAATAACCAAATAAAAAATATGAACATTTTTAAAACACAGTTTGATATTCTCTGGGTCAAGGTACACAAGGTATTCTTCAAACACATGTGTTCCACGCCACCAGGTCACATTGACCCAGAGATAACACAAGGGATACCTCAAATGTATTTATTTTGAGGCCACCGGATCACCTTGACCCAGAGATGACACAGCTGATGGATCTACCGACTCCTTCAAGAAACATCTTAAGACTTTCTTATTTGTTTCAGGCCACTAGCTAACCTTGACCCAGAGACAACCGGACACAGATTTAACACAAGGCTTAAGCCTTGAATTATTACTGGGAGAGGGCATTACGTATGGTTGGGTCCTCTATCTCGTGTGCTCGACTTGGACTGATCCAATTCAAATTTCTGTTCAGAGTTCATTACTCAAAGTCCAAACTGTCGAGGATCTACGACACCATTTCTGATGTATGTGACAGATGTCAGAGCTCTCCATGCAACCTCTCACACATGTTTTTCTTATGCCCAAAAATTCAGATTTTTTGGTCCAGATATTTTTCAACCATGAGCACAGTGCTTGGCGTGCAGTTGAAACGTTGTCCATATATTGCTCTCTTTGGTTCACCTAACATCACCAGTGGACTGAGCACCGCACAGAGAGAAATGGTTGCATTTACTTCACTGCTTGCCAGACGCTGCATCCTCCAGAGCTGGAAATCATCTGATGCTCCACCAATACCAAAATGGCTGAGAGAAACAATGTACTTAAATTGGAAAAAATTAAATACACATTAAGAGTCACTACAGAGTTATTCTATGTCAAGTGGAAACCTTTCATCGAATATTTGACTGAACTTCAGGCACTGCCTGACTGAGAAGAAACTATATTTTTATGTGTCATTCCATAGGTGCTGTGAGATGAGCCAGGGAGGGGTGGGGAGGGAGGGGGGCACACGGGTATTCATATTAAATTCATATTGAATTCAAATGCTCAAACCTTTTTTTGATGTATACACTGCATTTCAAAAGAAAAAACTATTTTTGGTTTGCTATCTGTGTGTTGTTTATTTTTTTTTTAGTTAATGTATTACTTTACTTTATTTATCTTTATTTTTATTTTTATTTCTATTTTATTTTCTGATTGGGGGGAAAAGAATGGGGGGAATTTTTTTCTGAATTTCCCTGGTCTGTTAAAAAAACAAAAAAGTATAATACATGTGTGAAAATGTATACATTGTTGAATATGTCTCAATAAACATATCTGGAAAAAAAAACAAACAACCTAGAATTATGTTTTGGAATAATTTCATTCCAAAACTTGATACTTGTATTGAAAGGTTGAACAATTATAAAAATAATTTAATCTTCTCTTTTTTTACACATATATTCTAATTCCAATAATTGCATTTTTTTTTATTTATCCAAAGCCGTTTTGAGGCCACCGGATCTTGACCTTGACCCGGAGATAACACAAGGGATACCTCAAACGTATTTATTTCGAGTCCACCGGAATGCCTTGACCCGGAGATAACACAAGGGATACCTCAAACATATTTGTTTTCAGGCCACAAGGGTCACCTTGACACTGATTTAACACAAGGCTTAAACCTTGAATCCTTGAACTTTTCAATAAATATATTATTGGATATATTTGGTTTAATAAAGGGATTTAATTTATTCAACATTTCAATAATAACGATACAAATAAAAAGCTTCAAAATTGTGATGATGACCCTGATTTTTTTCCACATCTGCTACATATGCAAAGTCATAAAAAAAAAGGTATATTGGTTGTCGTCACATACTGTCAAAGGTTCGATTCCCAGAACAGGTTGAGAGAAGCAACAGCACACACACACTCACACACACGCTCACACTCACACACACACGTTCTCCGGCTCGGCCTCTGATTGGCTGCCGAGATCTGAAAGTCTCCTGCTCCAGGAGTAACGACCGACTTCATCCTCGTCTCTCCGCAGACACACACACACACACACACACACACCTCGACATGCTCGGCAGCGTCAGCAGCCCGTACAGGTCAGTGTGACGTCACCGCCAACTCACGCCGGATTTTTGACACATTTGAACAGTTTTTTCTCTCTCTCTCTGTGGCGCTAACTTGACGTGTCCTCGTCCTTCTAGAAACATGCAGCAGCAGCAGCAGCAGCAGCAGCAGGCGGAGGAGGCGAGGCGGCGCAGCGGGAGTCTGGCGCGGGAGAGGAAACACCTCGCGCTCTGCATCCACAACCAGGTAACGTCAACCTCGTCTGCCGGGAACCGTAGTGCCCTCGAGCAACACCCAACACCGTCACCAAGTTTCTGCTGGGAGAAAAAAGAGAGAGAAGTCTCTCATAGTCACGACATTTTGTTAATGCTAACTCCGCGCTTAAAAAAGGTGTTAATTGCTATTAGCTACAATGCTAACTCCAAAGTATGCAGAAGAAAATAAAAAATATATTTATTTTTTTAATACACCCCAAAACTATATTTTTTTTTTACAGATTTTCTACTCAAATATATGTCGACTAAGGGTTGGGATTCATTTTACAGTAAATTGTGTCTTTTTTTGGAGTTTTAAGTAAAAAAATTGAATGTCCATAAAATGGACGTTTCGTCCAAAAAGACAACCAAAAAGCATCCAAATACCTCAGTACTGCTTGTGTGTAATGTCCCTCTTGTATTGAAGCTTGGACATGAGGAATTGTTTAAAAAAAAAAAAAGATTTAAAGATTGTTTTTTGTCTCAGTGAAAATCTTCAGACACTGGGAGCTGTCGCTACAAACAAGATTAAAGTGTAGTATAGACTTTTTAAAAATTTAAATTTTAAATGTTTTATGTCTAGGGTTCAATACAAGATGGACATTACAGATGAGCAGTATCGAAGTATTTCGGTGTTTTTAAGTATTTTTAGTTGACAAAAAAAAGAAGTGAAATTCTTGCTTGGTCGTGACAGTCATATGGACATACATTTCTGCCTTTAACGTGGATTAATGGACTATTATTCCAACCCTTTATCGACAAGAGGGTCAGTAAAATTTGATTTTTCCGTGAATAAAACTATAATTTTATTTAATTACGCACCAGGTTGTGCTCCATCAATATATTCCGGAATAATGTAGTTTTGTAACAAAGGCTATATCATGAGAATGCAGGATTGAATTACTTTAAAATGTTTATCATTTTGTATTATGTATAGAACTGTAAATAATAATAAAAAACTATAAAAGAATAAGTAAGTTGTAAAATCCTGTAGCATGAATGATCAAACTACAGTGACTCACACACATTTTATTTTAAATTCTTGCTGGGACACAACAATTATTGTTGGAAGTCACATCCAAAGTAACAAACGCCCCATTTATAGGTGATAGAAAAAGCTTTTTTTTTATGTATAGTCACTGGAAAAAGACACTTGTTCTCCTCATTTTCTTGTTGATTTCAATGTCTAGTCTACAAATATAAGGATAAGAACAAGAGTAGCTCAAAATACTGTAATTTAAGAGCTGATATCTAGAGATTTCCCATGGTTTTCTTGGTAATAACCAAATTAACCAGTTCTTACCAGTTCTTACATTAATAGCTATGACAAAATGCATAACTTTTGTTATTCCTGAATGTGCAAGTTTAAAACATACTTTTTTTTGTTGTTTTTAAGTTGAATCTAAAATGTGTTTGTTTATATTTCTTGAGTGAAACTCATTTAAAAGTAACAGAATATAGAATTATGATTAAATTGCATTAGTTCTATGAATAAAAGGTGCCGAGCGTCACCTGCTTGTGTGTCACTCTTGAATGTCGGATTTGACTGATATACCATTCTGAACAAGTATCAGGGGATCTTAAGCTACTGATCCTCCTCCACAACTCTTTGAAACATTCTTCGGCACATTATGAACCTGCAACACACATACGCTTCTCCGTCTATTTCCCCCCGTACATTTTTTTTTTTTTTCATTTTGACTCGGCAACCGTTTCAATCAGTTTCTGTTGCACCATCTGACAGTTGAATTTCATTATCGACTTCAAGAAATGACATTCCCCAAATTGATCCAGCTTAACTCTGTGAGATGTCTTGTCAGAGGAGATCCCTGGAAGACTGCAGAGGACACATGGAAGCTCGGCGAAGGACTTAAGCAGTAATTGGTGTGTGTGAAATATGAGCGAGGGTAGAAATGCAAGTTATTGGATAAAGACGCCGCTCCACTTGCTGCATCCGTATGAGATCCAGATTCATTGCTGAGGCGTACACCCCCGGAGAATTCATTAATCTATCCTACTATTACCCCTTAATCAATGGGACAGCTGAATTTTACGGCCACTGGCCCACGTTGTTAACCATTTTGCACATGGCTTATTTAAACAGCATGTCAGAGTGAGGAGGGGAGGAGGGAGGGAGGTTTTTAATGACGTTAAGCATTGGATTTACAGCGCAGTTGACATCGCCTTCATAAAATTATTAATGTTTACTCAGAATATCTATAAATATAAACTAGTTGATGTAGAGGTGTCATCTGTTTTTGTGTGTTTAAGGTCTGGGGTTCTTAAGGGGAACAAACCAAAATACTACTATAGTACAGAGTACTAGGGGTGTAAGAAAATATAAATATAACGATTTTTGTTCATTTAAAATAAACAATATATATTGTTGCTTCTACAGTATCATCGTGATACCAATCCAATCGCCAGATTGCCAATACACTGCACTACTACTGAGTACTTTGTTGGTCGTCTGGTGCCAACTTTCTGTAGACCTGCTTGATCAAAACATGTTAATGTGTGTGATAATGTGACTTTTCTGAAGATTTATTCGTCACTTTGTAAGCAAGTGTTTTTTGGCACTGGAACCTGGAAGAAGAAGACCACAATAAAAATTCAAATTTATGCAACTTTGATTACATTTAAAAACATTTGTATTGCATGATAATGAAATGAGATTTCACTTTTGCTTATTGTAGGGGGGGGGGGGGGTGGGGCGGAAGGAAGGCAAAATACCCCCATGAAAAAATCAAACGTGTCGAATTTCAATGAAACATATTAAATACGGATGATTTGCAGGTTTATACCCTTTAACCAGGCCGATAATCTATCTTTATTCTCTTCTCTCCTGGTTATTTGGCTTTCAAATGTATTAGAAATATGGCCATTTTTAAAGCCCCCAGTTATATGTTTTTACCTTTTTTTTTCAGACCCTTACAAAAGCAAACCTTTGTACCAAATGAACAATTTATTTATTGTTTTATTATAGCTAATAATCTTAAAAAAAAAATGAATCTGTTAAAAACAATAAACATAAATGGTAATTTTTAACTAATATAATTATGAAGCAAAAAAAAAAGAAGTGCTGAACAATATCCAGGGAAATATATGATAGTCTGTATAAGAAGGTCATATTTCAGAAGTACATTATCCTCTCTGGCCCCGGTGGGACCAAGATGTGCTGAGTGTTGTTTGCTGCTGCTCACTCAAACACTCCTCGATTGAGTCGTAATAGCCTGTGTAGGAGCGAGATGAGCCCACACACTGACAGATCGCTGTCTCTCCAGCTTCTATGTTCACATGATGAAGAAATGCATCCTTTGATAGTATATATATATGTGTGTGTGTGTGTGCAGCGGTTCTGGTTCAGAGCCACAAAACCAAAAAGAAAAATTCCTTATAACAGTTTTTACTCACATAGATGTATTTACTGTACCGTACACACCCTTTTATTTTTTCTTTCCTGTCACTTCCATCCCATTACTTGAGATCATGGACGGCTGATTCTGTCCAAGCGAATGAGCTCAGCCTTTGATCTCCAGTGCACCCCCTCACTTTAGTGTGTATCTTTGAAATGTGTAGCTGTGCATATCCTGGGTGTTTCTCCCACCTCCATACGTGTGAACCAGCCAGCTCTCTAATGGTTAAATGTAGACGCAGCTCTCCCAGGTGCACGATTCTGCATTCGGATAGAAAGTATAATCACTTTTTCACTCATCACATTCACAGACTCCCACTTATAGCAGCTCCTTCCTCTGCTTCTTACCGGTTACTCTACACCATCTCGCTTGAATTGTAGCCCGGTGCTGCTTAAGTGTTCATTCCTCACATCAGGTTTCATCATGTCTTGACACCCGCACTCTATTATGGATCTGTTTCGTCTGCAGATGTGATTAATCTGAAGTAAATGAATCCTCCTGAGTGTGTGAAACTCGGGGACATTTCCACGATGTCACTGATGCTGTAGAAAATGATCAATTAAGAAAAAGAGCAAAACTTGAAGCTTCGCCGAATTACTTATACTTTTCACTTAAACTTCATCTTAGATTGAATCAGCCTGTTCAGGTCACTGCGATTAAAAGGTAAGAACAAGAACAGAGAGAAATAAAGAGAAAGAACAAGATGATACAATCTAAGTCTAAAGATAAAGATAAAGAACATAGATCAAAGAAGAAAAAAAAAGACAAAGGATACAAAGACTAATATAGAACGGAACATCATGATACTTTTACTCCACTCCTGCCCCCGAACTCAGAATGAGTCCTTGAGTATAATAAAGTTTCTCCCCTAATTTTACGCCCTATATTGCATGGTAGAGCTTGTTATGGTTTCTTCCTCTTCAAGGTTTGTCTTGAATAACATTGCAGTCATTATGGAAGTCGGTAGAAGCAAAAGAAAGTAAGGAATGTTCGTTGAAAAGAGACGGATGAGAGGTTTGCCGGGAATAGAAGTAGAATAACAAAGACAGTTGAAGCCTTTGATTCAAGGGAGGTGAAGAAGAGAGTGCATGTAGGGTGGCACATGTTCAAGTTCAAGTTTTTTTATTTGTCAAATATGTGTGTATATATATATATATATATATATGTGTATATATATATATATGTATCAAGACATAAAGCATAGATGAAATTGTACTCCTCTCAGACCCAAGAGGCAAAACATGAAGTAGACGATGAAAGGACATTAAAAATAAATAATAAATAATCAACAAAAATTAAATAAATAATCAACAATACGTAAATGTGATCTAAGACAAAGAAATAAATGCATTGTGGTAGTGGAGTAACATCATTCATGAAATATTGGTTATATAAGAAAAGACAGGAAGCTTAGTTAGAAGTAGTAATAGGTTTACATTTTCCCCTATATTTGTGCCAAATCAGCACTTATGAAACAGTACCAGTGCTTAAACTATGCAATGAACGCAAAATTTGCCGCAAGATTTAAACAAAATTTTAAACTACACATTTGAAAAATATAACAATTTTGAATGTGTTATAAAACAAATACAATATCTGAAAATATTTTTAAATGAATTTCCCCCCCGTTCTGACACTTCAGCGAAAAAGAGGTTACAAGAGCGAAGTCCACTGCGATGTAATAATGGCTTCACTCCTCCTTCAGCCAGCTCTAATCCCGCCCGGCTTTGTTTATACAATGAGTCCCTTGGAGATGGAGACTTCCGAGATTGATGACGCGCAGTGATAAACAGTGATGCTTGACCAGTCACAGCAGAGTGGGTGTGATTATGGTAAACACGATTTTATCTCCAGAAAAACTGTGTTTTCAGTGGGCGGGGCTTACGATCATTTTCTGTTTAATATTTCAATGAAAAGGGAGTTTTTTACAAACAGACACATACTGATGATACAATAGAGGTCCAAGATCGATTTAAGAGACACTTGAATTAACACATTAGTTTCACTTTTATACATGTTTTAACCCATATCAGGCAAGAAAATATGTGTTGCTTTTCGTTCTGGTTTCTACCTTTCATGTCAGGACCAGTGCCATTATGGTTCTGAGTTAACAACATACCAGCTCATGTGGGGAACTTGGTGAAATTGTAAGTGAGGCCAGATGGTTTGGGATGTAAAGAATGTGAGAGATGGAGGGAACAGGTAAAAGAGGAATATAAAGGAAGAGGTTCATGGATGCAGTAAATGAGGGCTGGAATCGGTGACCAGGGTTGAGTTGCAGTGGCATCCCTTAATGAGAAACGCTGAAAAAAAGACATTTATTGTAAGCAGTCGTTAACATCGCTGCACACCCTTCATCATATCTGTAAATTAATTTGATGGAAATATTTCTCAAGAATGAGCCTCTGTCTTTCACTAATCCACGTTGGCGTCAGTTCAATTTAAGATCATTTATCTTGAATGATAATGCAGGTAAATTAGTCACTTTTATTTCTGTCTGTCTGATGCTGATCTACTCCCGAGCCTCTAGGGAGGTAACTTGATGCATGCTTCAATTTCCCACTTGGAGTTAAGCACTTATTTTAACTAAGAGCAATTGACGTTTCAAAACAGATAGATTTGCATGCATACATTTCACCTATCTGTTCTCTTTGTAACGTTGGTGTACTCGCATAGATAGATGGACAGATGGATAAACTTTATCGATCTCTCTGGAGGTCTCCTTCGGGAAATTGTTTGTCCAGCACAAAGCAACACACACGATAGATTCAAGAAACATGAACAAAGTGCAATAAAAAGAAGGTGCAAGATGACACAATCTAAAGATAAAGAAAAATAACAAAGACAAAGGATACAAAGATTAACATGGAACAGAACATGTAAATTGATTTCCATGAAACAAATTAAGTGTGTCACTTGATCATAAATAACAACTACTACATTAATAAGAACTATTGTTGAATAATATACAGTCAAGGTCAATGATACCAAGTGTGTGAGGTCAGGTTTCATTAGGGTTTTTCTTAATTATTGATCCATGCAATAGTAAATGAATCTGAAAATCGTACACATTTTAAAAAACACTTATTATTACTATATTATTTTCACCATTCTATCTCTCGCTGTCTATTGACGCAGCACTTATTTCTGTATTCCTTCACCTACTTAAGCTCTTGTATCGATCACCCTTATTATGATTTTGTTAATAATGTGTACGCTTACATGACCAGTAGTCCTGCGTATAGTGACCATGTTTTAGTAATTAAACTCTGCTTTTTATTTGTAGTATAACTGGAATTTTATCTGTATTTTGAAATTTGTTCTCAAAAAAGCTCTTTAGATATTGGGAGGTTGGAACAACGAGGTCTCTGACCTTGACTGGTATCTATTGTCCCCATAACGCCTGACCTTTATGACCCCTCTGTCTGGTAGTGGGTCCACAAGAGAGAAAATGCAGTTTGTCCAAACTTACCTTAGAGATAAGGTGAGGAGGTCAGTCATCTGGGGGAGCTGCTCCTTCACATTAAGAAAACCCAGTCTCAGGGTTTTTAAGAAGCGTCTTTTGTGTGGTATGCTGAGCAAATCTGAAGGGAAAATGCATGATAATAAGAGCAAGATCGGGGAACCTTACATCTACATTTACAAATATTATTCTGTTTTTTACTCTTATAGATTGATTAAGGTAAAATGTGTGTTATCTTTTGTTATTTAACATTTAGTATATTTTATAATGATGTATGTGAGCTATTATTCATGCCAATGATTTTACAAGATGAACCAATCAAACCAAACTATCTAGTGGGGGGAGCAGTGTCTGGGGTGAAATCTCTGGAGGATGATAGGATTCCTGCCTCTATAAGGAAGCAGCAGCCACACACCTATGGAAAGCCATCTGAAAATGCAGTGATGCAACACTGCGGTCACTGAACTGAACACCTTACACTTTTATCATCACAAGTAGCCTCGCTGGCACTAGTGTGACAAAAAAAAATTTGACTTCAAGTAAGAACATGGAGCAAGCTGAGAAACATGAATGGATTTGAGTGATTGAGCGGCTCGTTGCTACCGAAGCACATCCCTCGCTCGACTTCCAGAAAGCTTCACGGCAGTTCTTTCCGAAATGTACTTGCCGTTGCGTTCTCCCCGGCTATGAGCTCCGAATGAAAACAGCTTGTGGTGTGGCTTTGATACGCTACCGTCTGTTTGTAAACATTTGCATTTATATTAACAATCACGTAGTCAAAATTTAACGAAGATGATAGTCAATATTGTTTCCCTCTATCTGGACTCTGTGTAGATAAGGTGGCTTGCAATTTAACTCCAGCAGTCACATCTGATTAGTTTCCTTGCCAAAGACAATTAAGAACTTATTGACATGTTTGTGTTTTCATTTCTGCAGGAGGAAGTGAACAGATATCATCGCTACTGCAATCATAGCGGAGGGAAGACTTTCTCCAAGTTGGAGAGGTAATATGTCTTTATTTTAATCAGTGGACCTACCGTTGTTTGGAAAGAAATCTTCGGTCGAATCGAAGCAACACAAAAACAGCTCATAAATAAACATGAAGAATAATGATGTGAAGCCTTGTTCAGGAAATGGCTCCTCAAAGTTTAAAGAATTTAATGTTTTTTTTCCTCATATTGTTAGGATTCATCCTCGCAAGTCCGACGAGGACGATGACAACAGTCCCAAACGAACTGGACAACACCAGAAACTGGAGGTCAAGGCTGTTGTGTGAGTGTCTTTCAATTTATTTTGTTATGTATATAACTAATTCAATGTAACAATCTTTGACTCCTGGATTTTTTATTATTCAGTTTAATTAATTTTGCAATGTTTGGATTTAACCCTTGTGTTATCTCAGGGTCAATGTTACTCGGCGGGCAAAGAACAAATGTGTTTTAGGTATCCCTTGTGTTGTTTCTGGTTCAAAGACCTCCCTGGCTGCCAGAAATACATATGCAGCAGTGGAGGTCGTTCACCTTGAACCAGAGAACTACAAGGGATACCACAAACACAGTTTTTATTTAGGTAAGGTTAGGTAGAACTTTATTGATTCCTCAGGAGGTCTCCTTTGGGATTACCCCCCCCCCCCCATTATTTTAATTTCCATTTGGACCACCCTATAACCTTGACCCTGAGATAATACAAGGGTCAAGATGGTTTGGAAGGACTTGAGATGTGGAACTTTGACTGAATCTAGAGAAGCCTGCCTAATAGTCTTAATTAAATAACCTAAAAGGCATTACTTTCCTGAATTAAAAATTAGGTCTTAATAGATATTAAAATATCTCAAGTTTTTAAAAGTCTTAAAAAGGTGAGTAAAGCATGTTGAATTAGAGACTTTTATTTATTCTCTTTTAAACTGTAGAGACACTTTGTGGTGTAGAGGGGCCTTTAATTTCTACTCTCTCGTCATCTGGCTCCCTCTCAGTGAACCCAGAGCTTCAGCTATATTTGTTTTTTCAATTTTTACTGCTGTCATGCAGGCATCTACCATTTATCAGAATTTTCTACTTCCAGAATTCCAATATTGAGTTCATATTCTGTTTAATATAATAATAGTTAAGTATTGTTGACTGTTTTATTTATTGTCTTGTTGATGGTATATTTGACATAAAAAACTTGTTTTATTTTTGTAATCACGAATTTTTCAAGTAATTGTTCTGACTCTTGATGCAGGTGTATAATTATCTGGTCTGGGTTTAGTTGCTTCTGTTGAAGAAGATTGCTGCTGTAATCGTGTTTTATGAGCGAAAAGACTAGACTTGTGAATTTTCTAAAGTGGATAATCTTTTGTGGAGAAACGGCAATTTAAAATATCATGTTGGCGGGCGACAGGATTGTAAGAAAATGTTTTGAAATTTAACCTCAAAGTAAAAAAGTGAAAGCAATTACTTGACACATGATAGAGCTGAAAGACAGGTGTGGGTTGGAAAATGTGAAAATAAACTTGCTGAGAAGGTGATTGTTTGAGGGCCGGAGGCAGCAGGAGGACAAGTGGTGAGAATACCGGCTAAAGAAGGCTGAAATGGAAAGCTATTGGTTTTGGTGCTGGAGGGTTATGCTCTAAATTCAATTTGTCTCAATTGTCTCTCTTTCAATCTGTTGACCCGTCATGTCATCGATCCTTCACTCGGAACAAAGAAGGACTGAAAAGCTCTCAATGAATGTGATTAAGTTGGTTAAATTCTTACCCAAATTTCTCTTTTATTGAACACTGTTATGAAGTCGTAAGGCTGAGTTATTTAGGCAAAACTCTAAAACTAAAATGAACCTGTTTTAAAGGCATCGTAACTAAAAAACCAAATCACTAGTTTACTATTCACATAAAACTGCTGACAAAATGATTACCCTTCCATCCTTCCCCTGTGTGTGAGAGTAGTTTACACCCTGACAACAGTGCAGAGAGAAGTTGCTCAGAGGCACTGTGTAAATCAGGGTAGTTAAAGTATCGCAGCTGTAAACTGTCTAACCAGTGCAGACCCCACCGTCAAATCAGACCTTATAAATGGAAGCTCAATTCCATAACTTTGCTCCCATTTACAAAATATTGATTGTTATTTTTAATTCATAATAAAGTTGGGTTTATCCTAACGGCTTTGCTAAGCATTTTATGACTCAGTAACCGTGTTAAAGTTTCATCATTTTAATAGCATTCTGTCATAGATAATAAGTCCTCTCGATTTTGTTTTTCTCGCCAGAATTCAGCGTGCCTGGCGAGCAAGCGTGTCCGGCAAAGACGGCTGCGGCGAGCAGATCGAGCGCGACTCGAGCGTCCATCTTCGTGACCCGACAATTACGGAGAGCGACCAGGCAGCCCCCGATATCTCGCAGGTAGGAAGCAGACACGAGCCGGCGAGCGGAAAAAAATCGGTGACAGGGTGTCGGCAGTTTAACAAACCAATAAAGTGGATGAGGGAGGAGTGTTTACCTCCACTGTGATCGGGGGGGAGACCACTAGGTATTTGTAGGGCCGGATGCACTGCCAGCTGGCTCGGTGCCCGGGTTGGTAATTGGCAGTTAATTAGGTCAATTTTCAAAGCTGGTTGATTGATTAATGAAGTGGCTCTAAACTTGTCCTCCACCATCTCATCGTCAACCTTCTCACCACACTTGTACCAACTCGAGGGTGGAAATTCAAGTGTTGAAGGGGCACCGGGAGAAAGAGGAGCAGAAAAAAAAGAGGTGGTGATGAGTGTGTTGATATAGTGGACCTGGTTGTGGCACAAAGAAACGCACCAAGTGAACAGTCCTCCTGGTTTTCTAGTCTGTGTTGGCTCCAAGAGTTGTAATCACATCAGTGTGCACAATCTCTCTGCCCACGCAGAGACTGCACAGAAAAATATGATGTCATGTCTGCATAGTCACCGGTTTGTGTGTGTTGGTGTGTGTGTGAGGGGGAGATGCTTTGATATTTCTCTATTTCTAAACAGTGAAGCAAATTCCCTGAGCAAACAGATGGGATGGTGTCATGTTGAGGCAGTGTGCGTGTGCGTGTGCGTGTGTGTGTGTGAGTGTGTTTGCACTTGCTTCGTTTCGCAGAATTTTCTCGCCTGGAAAGAAGAGTTTGTTGTTTTTTTTTAAGCATATAGTGTCTGCGTTATGGGAAAACAAAACTCCAGATTGAAGTTAGAGACATGTCAGAAACACAGGTCCAAAGTGCAACCCAGACATTTGTGGCACTTTAGTAGATTTCCAGCGGCCCTGGTCTTTGATATTGACTGTATTATTCATCCAAAAAATACTAAATAGAACCTTTTTTTTATACAAATAAGCTCTTGTCAAGTGTCTAAATACTGAAAACATTTTCTTCTCTGTCCGTGAAGAAGTTCTTTTTTTTGTGTTAAACAGGATGGAGATAAATGTGGTTTTTATTTTGAACTTCTAAATGAGACATTTGTCCTCCACCCCTTTATCACTTCATCAAATGTCTCCTATCATAAAAATGTTTGGACACCCGTCGTCTAGGTAAAACGAGTGTGAATAAATCTGTTTCAATCTGCAAACAGAGTGAAGCTTTCAGTGTATTTCAGATAGAGGTTAATTAGAGATGATTGTTCTATTCTAAAGATGTGAGTTTATAACCTTGATTTGTACAGATAAACAAAAAGAAAAAGCTAAGAAATACACTTTCCAAATGCTGGATCTTGTGTTAAAGGTGTGTTAAATGTATTCAAACGTATTCCTCAAACAGACGGGCCAGAGAACCATATATTGTATTCTGTTGCATGTTGGTGTGTGCGGGTTCTTCAGGTTTAGGCTCTGAGGATTGTGGTCCTGCCCTTAAGGTAGGAGAGAAGGTTCATGCTCATGCATACTTCATGACTCCGTCTATTGAATGCAGCTTGTATATTGGATGCAGAGTCAGAAGAACGCATACAGTAAGATAAGAAAGACACACTTATTCTTCTGTGTGGTTCTGTGTACAGCCAATACTGAACCTAATGTTCTGTTAACTATAACTGGAAGAACATTTTCTTGTACTCTAAGGGCTTGCACCAACATGCAATTTGAGATCAGCTGATAGTAAATCGATATCCCTCACTCTCATATTGGCATTCCTGCAGGGAAAGATTTGTGGACTTGGTATGATACCAGGTTTAGAGATGTTTGAACATCACCGAAAGGCATTTCTACAAAATCATTAAAAAAACACCCTCAGGGAGCCACAGTGGACACAGTCAGTCTATCCCTGCAGCCGTCCTTCTGTCCATCCTTCCAGGACATTGTAGCACAGATAATCCACTAGTGTGATCTGCATTTCTTTGTATCAGTCTAGTTTATTTTTAGTAAGCCAGGACAGTTTTTCACCGCTCTGTGAGGCTTTGAAATGCTTTCTTCATCATCATATGAGTCATCTGAAGTGGATCCCATGATGAGCTCAAGTGTCCCCCCCCCCCACCCCAGAACGGTTAGACAAGCTTGAGTCAGAGACACAAACTAGTGATCAAAGCTGATTTGAAAATGTTTTAATGGTGTTTGTTATAAGGAATCTTACTGCGAGCCTTGGTACTTAAAGCATCAGCGATGATGTGGTAAAGAGACCTCAGAGTTTGCTAAAGGAGCGATTGAAGAATTAGTGCCAGAGACAAAGCAATGTTTATCAAAGTTCTTGCTAGATTTGGGATCCCTATGTCACCCTCTGACTGTGCCACTCGCTGAAACCCCATTTCTTTCCTGTGGAATAAGTGAAAATGCGTGGTTGTAAGCATTCCTAAACTCCCACTGAAGATCGTTCTTTTATCGTTCTCCGGCACGAGTCTAACAAAGCAAAGTGATGGCTTCATCCAACTTGTCTCATCACCCATTTTCTCCCACCTCTTCCCACACACACACACACACACACACACACACACACACACACACACACACACACACACACACACACACACACACACACACACCTTCAGTTTGAAACACAGACCACTACCCATGTTCTGCAGATGGTTTCTCACTGATGCGGCCACATATTCAATGTTCATTTGACAAAGAGTGTTGATCAGCAAAGAGACCAACGTGACTCCTTTTGAGCATTTTTACTTTAACTCTAAAGATTATTTAGACAGATTAATTTTTCTGTTTCATCAAAGAAGCCACTGAGCCATGAATGTACCTCAGCAGGACACGGTGTCGCATGCAGTAGAACTCAAACTCAAACTAATTTACTTTTTGAAATAGACAGTTAGATCAAGATCAGGACAGACGATGTCTTTTTTCAAATGTTTTTAGAATCTTTACCTGCAAATATATCCTGAGATATATCTAACTGATGAATAGATGTTGTCTTCACTTATTATTTGGATTCTCTGTTGATTTGTTTAATTATCATTATGTGGTTGAAACATATTTTTATACTGGTTAAAATAGATATAAACATTTGTCACCTATTTTATCTGGATTTTCTGGGTCTAGAGTTACACACAAGCTTTTCTCACTTATGCGATGCACAGAAATAGCCATTGATTTTTAAAAGGCCGGCGGGAAGATATCGTGAGATTTATCATGTCTACACTATGAGGTCAAAAGAAATGAGGCGAGAAGATGACTTCTGGAGATAATAAGGGTAAAAGTGAAATTACTGACAATCTACATCGACCTGTGTGTCAGTAAGAACATCCTTTTTTTCCCAGTTGTTACTTTTGAACTAAATACAATGTTGGAATATACTTTTTATGAAGGTCATGTGTATAATACCTTATCAGCATATAATGATTTCATTCAGACTTGAAGAATATGCCAACTTTTATGATGATGTTGATGTAATAGCATATACCATAATATGAAATCCAAAGACTGCATACAGTTTTATTTGTAATTAAAAACATTTAAGTGAAACAAAGGACACAACTTTGGAATACCCATGACAAAAAGAAACATCGATCTAACTTGAAGTAATTTGAGCAGTCAACACTGCACCAGTGTCAGCTTTGGAAGGGGAAATCAATTGCCTCATTAGGGATTTAATACCGTGAAACCAATTCCTTTCTTTTGGAATCTGAAAGCTGAAGCTACCTTTGTCTCTTATATCAGTACCGGCCAGCTCCATCTGCTGTTTGAATTGTGGCTACTGTCTGAAAGCAACGGCAAAAAAACCCCTAAAGAAGTCTACAAACAATCGTGCCTCAGGGTTCAGCTTTTCTTTTATCCTTCCAACATGTTGTTAAGCTACCGTTGTTTAAGCTAAACAGGTACACAGCGACGGAATTGTAAACGTCTCATGCATACATGGTGGTATCACGTGTATGCGCCCGTATAACAAGGTATAAATCCGCTCAAAGATACACCAGCCATCTGCAGCGGCAATAACAATCAGACTCCTAAAGGCGTTATGCTCGACTGTTCTGTCATCCTCCCTGCATAATATTCGGCCGTTTAGTTTCTCCAAACTACATCTTTGCTACTGTTTCATCTCTAGTTTATTACTCTTCCTATACATTCTCTCACCCTCATCTAGAGTCCATCGTACACAGATCTTGGCTCAGTTCTTATAGCCAGTGTGTCTACCATAATGAGATCCCTGGAGGCTAGAGACATAACGTAAAGACTAGAGAAGAGCAGGAGAAAAGGAGGCGTAGAGTCAGTGGTATAGCTATTCTCTCAGCACCTGTAATGGCCAACCCCCTGCCTTCTTCCAACTTGAGCCTCTTACTATGATATATGTGCTTTGCATAAGCCAACATTAATATGGGTTATAAAGATCAGAGGTAGGATAATGCACCTCTGACAGGGACCCTGCTGTGCCTACAGATGGAACCCTACAGCGCTCTTTGGAGAGATAAAGCCAAGAGGTTTGAACCAAAGTTTCAATGGAATATTAAGAGCTTCAGGGCAAATGGGATGCAGAAACAAACTTTATTTGGTGTACAGAGTGAACCCTTTCATATCATGCCTCTTTAAGGTACACAGTACCTGCTTAGCTAAGGCCTCAGGTATTTGAATAGTCATCTATTATGTAATTGGTTATGATTCACGTTGTTCTTGCGAGGGAGGTAGAATTGGTGAGCACCATGTTAGAAAAATTGGTTCATGGTTGGTCAGGCACTGACTCCTTAATGTCAGTTTTACAAGTATATAAACCCAAAAGGGAAGCTTATTTAATTGGCTACTGGATCATAGCTCAACAGCGTTCTTCACACACACATGCACACACACATGCACAAACACACGCGCATGGTCTCGGGTAAAAATGTAAAAGACGATTTAAATGATTTTATTAGACTGATGTCCTTACCTTTATGTCAGTTATAGATATCATACTATCTGTTCTCTTTGACAATATGATATGAAGATGTTAAAAAATAAATAATAATAATAATAATAATAATCTCTCCAAAAGTCTGTATTGAATTGTTATGATATTTAGTGGGATGTTGGTCTACATCCTCTAGATCTATGACAGTATTGGAATGTCGATAAATATTGATTTACAGCCTTATAAACATGTCATATTTGACATTGACATAAGAGTCATAGCTTAAATATTGTGTTTTAATTGTCAATTTATCAAAAATTTATATTCAAAATCTTTAACCTCAACCAAACTTAATGATCTGAGACCTTTCTATTGGCTGAAAATGTAAATCTAAATTTGTTTTAAACAATCACTAGATATAGAAAAAAAAGAACGAATGATAAATATTTTTAAAGGATTAGCAAAAGTGGATTTTAAACGGTATAGAGTAAGACTGTTATATTAAAGGATTACAAGTAAGATGCAGCTGATTCAATGCTCTTAATTTGAAAGCCGAACGATTATTTCCTCCTACTGAGGGGAAGTTACCGTAAAGTTTAGCGAGGACTCTACAGATTTAAATTTGGTTCAAAAATGAAGAATCCCGAGCGATAGTTAGCTTGACAGCAGAATGATGTCAGCGCTGTATTTCTATTAAAATGTTAAGTTACGATGACTCGATCACAAGAAAGACCCGCCCTATGTTGCTTCTGATTGGTTGATATTGCGTGGTGCATTCTGTGATTGGCTAGATTTACGCAAAAAGGACTAGAGTTTATTATCATGAAAATATATAAATTGATTGTTAAATTGGTCAATATAAGCATGAGAAAAACAGAGAATATTTTATTTAAGGCCAAAAACTTATTTTTGAAATATTCTTTTGTATTTTTCTTAGTCATATCTCTTTTTTATATGATTGAAATTAAAACCATTTATGGTCTTAATTTTATCTGTAAATAAAGTCCATACGGCTTTCCTTCGCCACACGAACCTCCGCTACTTTGTTGTAAAAGTCCACCTTATTTCTTTTAGTTTTAAAAGTCTCTCGCCTCAATGGAGATGTGATGTAGTTTGATGAGTCTCGTTTTTGTGTGCCTCAAACTTTGCCTTTTCACTGCAGTTGTATTTCTGATCAGCGAAACTAAATAAGACCCTTACATTAAACATTAAACTCTAATGGTTAAAGACATCAACCAGACTGTGGAAAACCAAGGCAAATAAACGTATCTGTGAGCATTATATTGCATCAATTGCATGTATCAACACAGTTTTTGATGGATTGAGCATTGAGAGGTGAGGCACTGCCTCACCTGCCTACCCTGACCGCACATCCCTGGTGATGAAGTTTGAAGTCAATGTTGGGGAGACCAGATGGTTTGGACGGGTGGAGATGAGACACAGTGTCCAACGAAAAATTGTGGAGATTGTGGTTCCAGACCGAGTAGTGCAGTATGCATTTATATTGTTATTTTCTAAATAAAAGGTAATATTGTAATGGATGTACTGATTTAGCATGTGAAACATGTATTATCAATGAAATGCCAAACCCCTGTGAAAGGCAGCTTAGCTGTGTCAGTGGCAGCAGGATCGTAGCTCTAGTCGCTTGTGAGGAATAGTTATATTTAGCTCCTTATCTCCCAGACGGCCCTCTGAGCACACAGTTGCCTGATACAACAGCCTATTCTAGTCAGAGGCATTTGTCAATCTGGTCTAGACATGACAGAAAATGTGTATTTTTATTTGTTACACTGTACATATGCATATTTGTTTTATCAGGGGTTAAAACTAAAAAAAAAAAAAAATTGGAAATGTGGAGACCTGCACTTAAAGATACATAATTGTTCTTTTTTTTCTGATTGATTTATCTTAAAAATTAGTGGAGATTACACATTTAAAAGTGTTTTTTTTTTTTATCCCTGTGACGCCCTCTTGGCTTCGTGCTTGTGACGAGCGAAACATTGATTCACCTATAGATCCTGCCTCTATGCAGCAAGATCTAAATACAAAATGAATTCTTCTCCCGGTCGCACGCAACGTACATGCATCACTCAAGGTTGCATCATTTCATCCGCAGCAGCTGCCATACTCGACCATTTTAAATCATTTATAGAATTAGAGAACTGTATTTACTTTTTAAATTCTGTGTTCTCCATGTTTTTCTCCTCCCAGGGCATTTTATTTTCTGTTAAAGACTTGGTTTTGAAGACCTTTGTTGCAGATTATTTCAACATGTTTGCACTCATGCATCCACATGTGAAAGGAGGCTCTGCTGCTGTTGGGTGTGAGTGACTCTCATCTTTAATGCATGCTCACCAGTGAGAGCTGAACTAACACCCTTTCAGCTGAAGGATTTCCTGCTGGTTAGGTGCTTGGATTGCTGCTAGACTCACTAAGCACAGTTCCCTTGTAATTTCCTGGATGTAATCCTTCTTTTTTATCAATTTACTGCCGACACCAACTATGCATCCGTTTATATGCAGTAACCGGATGAAAGATTTAAAAATAATCTCTCCTTAATATTAATTTAATTGCTTTGAATGCATTAAAAATGTTATGAAAATTGCCTATTTACAAGATATAAAACCTTTGTTGACGTCAATATCAATAAATAAAAAGCATCTTTTCTGATGTTAAGCGTAAAGTCTCCGCACAAGCCCATAATGAAGATTTAAGTTGTTTTTTTAAATTAGTATTCCATTCACTAGGAATGGAATACAATATGTTACTGCAGCCCACTCAGATGGATAATTAAGAGATGTAGAATTGAGAAATAATAATATTAATAAAGTTTAAATATTCATTAAAGAGATGATTCACTCAAATTTCACCCATTTTCTACTCGCCCTCTTGTCGACTATATAGGGAATATTTTCGGATAATCGGTTCCTTTTTATAGTTTCTGAATAAGAAAATTGTGTGTCCATTTTAATGTAGGACTGGAGCTTCTTCGAAGACGCACGTAGAAACATCCAAATATCTCTGTACTGTCAGGTCCCTTGAAGTAACTATACAACAAGGAAAAATACTAGTAAAAAATAATGTCTGATACGACACCTGAGGGAAAGAAGCTGCTCCTCAGTAAGATTCTACTCTGGATTCTCCGCAACCTCTCCCCAGAAGTAAGATGGATAGGTTGGTGATAAATATTGATTTTCGTTTTTATTTATTTGTAATCTGATTTTAACAAAGAGTGGAGACATACGATCATAAACCTTACAGGCATTTTTAATCCATCTGGTTGAATCCCTGGTAGATTTCCAATTAAATTAACTAAATTGGAATTGATGATCTTTGGGCACATATGGATTTATTTCATTTATTTATTTAAAAACAACCAAAAAAAAAAAAAAATGTAATTGACTGTTAAAAAAAATGAAGTCAATGGTGAGGGTTATTTAATGGGTTCTCACACTGCCGGTACAGCCTGTATTTCATTACAGATAGAAATAATGTAATCTGTGTGTACCAAATGGTATGTATTGTATTAAAATGGAGGCAGTGTGTGGGCAAGTCTCCATCTTGAATATCTGCAGCCCCCTTCAGACTAAAATGACCCCAATTTCTTTCCAAGTTTTTGCACTTTCTTAATTACTATACTTTACAAGCTTTCACTTTTCTCTAGTATTGCAACTTGATGGATGTTATGTGTAGCCAAAGACATTTAGAAAACCCATATAGATTCACTCAAAATCAATTGTGTTAAACACACTCCCATCTAATTTAGACAGCTGGAATATAACTATTGCTGAGAAAAATCATTACTTTTACCAGTCTTTAAACCCTATCTTTGTCTGAACCTTTGACTCTCATTCAATCTGCCCCTCAGTCTGTAAGGAAAACCTTTGTTCCACTCTGATAGCCAGAGGTCATCCTGTTTCCTCTTATATAATAGAATTTTGGTTTATTTGAAGTAAATATAGAAGGAAAAAAAAGAGTGTGAGAATTATTTCCTACTTTTCACTTAACACACACTCTGATAGTATTGTTGCTTTTGTCCACCTGTGCTTCTGGACAACCAACAAAACCATTATACAATCACAAAGGTTGTCAAATACAAAATGGTTATAATCATTACAAAATATCCTTAATATCATGTTATATGCAATTAAATAAAAAATAAAAATCAGAAAATGATTCCTTTGCAATATTCTAATTTAATCTCTATTATACATTAAAACATACAAAATACAGACATTGGCCTAGCAGCTCATTTCCATCCAAATAGTTTCTACCCTGAGTTAAATTTCCCTAGATCTATTTTATTTTTAGTAATTTGCCACGCAAACATTACCTCACTCTTTGTTCAGGACATTTCTTCAGCTTGACAATTTAATCAAAACCCTTTACCGGTTGCTTTTTACCCACGATCAGAAAAACACAAGTATTTGCTCGCATTATATTCCGACCTAATTGAGATTCTGCTCGAGCTCCATCTCTGCACACATGGCTTTTATCAGTGGACTTTTATCTCCTCGCTAGTCAACCTTCATCTTCAAACCTCGACCCAGCAGTCAGATATCAGCGCCTGCCCTCGGCCTGTCGGTGTCCAGGTGCTGGTCCAGCCCCCCTAGCACAACTGCCAACATGACCATATTCAGGATATAAATTGTGTGACAAATATTGTTTGCTCTGAAGGCCTTTTGTGTTTTGTAAAAGTAGTACGAGATCGACCTTGCTCATGGAGATGGTATCAGTTTATCTCTTAGATCTTTCCTGTGCACTCTACTGGTGTGTGGGCTGCATTTAATTAGTTCTGGTCAATTTTCCCACCAGCCCCTGCTTTTGGTAATGGTTTTTATGTCACATTTTCGTAGTTATATTTTATTAATCATGCTTTAAATGTTGCCTTTTTGTAGCTTTTTGTAAGAGAAAACATGCACACATGCCACATTAAGTACAGCGGTGGGAAATAAACTGGCTTCTAAATAAAGGTGTGCAATATTACGGTTGTTTAAAATATGTATAACGGGTCGCGTTCCCAAGGACGTGCCATATTGCACACATTTATCGTGTATGTGTGTTCAAATATTTGCTGACCTAAGCGTGTGGCCTTTAGCCAGCTTTGCTTACGAACCCCTATTAGTGCTCTGAATATATAAGAAGATGACGATAAGGGTCATTTTTCCCCCTTTTTAATCATGACCACCTTTGCAATTTCATCTGTTATAAATGGCTTTTATCTGTAAGTTTTTTATCTCACACCTCAAATACTGAAGGGAAATCCTGATGAGAATTTAAATCTATAAATCTATAAAAATGAACTGAATTCTTTGTCGTATTAATGGCAAAAGTATTCATAGACTTACCGTTTTTTTTAAATATGTAAAAAATCCCCTCTCCAGATGAACATCAGAAATTCACATACACACTGGAGGAAACTAGTTTCCCGACTAAAAGCTTTGAAGAAGGTTCCTCCGAATTGTGAAGGATCCATTTGAAGCGGAGAAGTGAAGAAACGAGATGAAATGACACAAAGGAAAGAACATTTTAACGCCTCCTGAGTCCCTTCCATCTGCAGCCCCGGTCGGAGACATTGTGAAAGAACATCAGTAAGAGTGTGAAAGGATGAGAGGGTAAAAGCCTTCTAGATTCAGATGGGAGCATGAATAGTATCAGCCAGCTGTGAGAAGAAGCATTTTTCATCAATTGTTCTGCAGAATATGGTCTGCGGCTGAAATGAGACCCATCGACTTGACACCAGATACATGAGGTTAGATTGACTTTATGTTCGGGTCTTGGTGGAATAATTTTAAAGCATGTCACTTCTCCTTTGCAGACTCTGACATCTCTCTTTGATTGTAATACTTCTTTTTGTTCCTGTTCTTATTCTGTTTTTTTTTAAGCTCATATCTCCTTATCTCACCTCCTATCATTTTTCTTTTTTTTACCTAAAGCTGTTACCTGGGAAACAGCAGAGGCAACGAGCTATATTTTGTTAAGTCTCTACACCAACCCTCCCATCGAGTACAATTACTTCAATTGTGTTTTCTATTTGATGTTGGATTTATTTCAACTAAAAACAAAACAAAAAACGAGTCAATTTAATTAACGATCTTCCTGAAGGTGACAGTAACAACACTTTTACTTGTGGTGTAAATGTGTGCGTGACAAGTGCTGATTACACACTCCAAGCAAAGCATTGCATCACCAATAACACTCTGGTCATTAATTATTATTATATTTCACTTCAGTAAAAAAAAAACACTGCAATGCAGGTTAGACCACGCAAACTGGCATTTCGGTTTGACATTTTCATTTGTGTGTATGATTGTCCGTGTTATTTCCTACGTACTTCGGCTGTCGATGTTTTTCCAGTCTATGGGGCACGGGTGTAAAAAGGCCGGTGCTGCAGTGTTCACTGTGAGCAACAGTGTGGTTTGTGTTTTTGTACAAACGATGAGAGAGCGCCGAGGGCTTTCTCTGCTCATGTGTTCTCCCACCTCAGTCTAGAAACACTTTTTTTTTTCCCACTGCAACACAAGCTCCATTTATCACTTCTTTTTCTTAATTTGATGGGATTGTAGAAATTATCACGACCTATAACGCCTCCCTTTTACCGCTGCGATCGCTGGCATTTTGACCCTTGTCATATCTAGTCTTCATTACTGCCTGCATTCCAGCTGCATGACTAATGGCTTCATATTAAATTGATCGCAATCTAGTGTGTGGCTATAATTGTGTGTGCCTATTTCTGTTCCCACACACATCTACATTTATTAAAAACCTTTATCTTAAATTGCTGTTATTTTCTATTGAGAATTAAAAAAGCCGTAGGCAGCTCATATATCCACCATATGTTGCAGCTATAGAAGAGACTCAATTCCCGGCACAAGGAAAGGATCTGAGTAAAGGTAAAGTAAAAAAGAAATGAAGAAAACATTAATGAGGAAGGATGTTGAAAAAAAAATAAACATAAGTTAAACATTTTTGAGTTCTTCCAATTATGCTATTTAATGTGTTGAATATCATTAGTTTTCCAGAAATTTGGAAGTATTTTAATTTACAGAGGGTTTTGTGCCTCCCTTAAATCATCTAAATCTGTTACTTAGCCTGTTTAGTCAAAACAATTTAAATTCTAAATTTAGTCAAAATACGGATGTATTACAATTTCCATTAGGTTTTTTTCCCCCTTGACCTGAACATACCTTTTGTATAGAAGCTGTTTGTCTCAGACATATTTAACATTTGTTTGATTATCTTTTGATGTGAACTTTTAAAAAGGGAAAGAAGTTATAGGCATCAATAATGGACATCGCTCAATTGTGTGCTTGACCATTCATGATCGTATAATGGGTCAGACGTGGCCTGCAGGCCTTGAGTTTGATGTGAATTAACTATAGTAAAATCCCGTATGAAGTACTTGCCCAGAGGCAGACATGGACACATGTGATTAGGTCAGACAGCCACAAGAAATACTAAATGAATCCAATTACATAGAACATTTGCTTGACATTGACCCTTTAACCTTAAAAAAAAAGCGTATGATATTAATTTCTATGGACAATTATTCTTAGAAATACAAAAACACTTGATGTATAACGACTTGTTTTATTTAGTTGCTTGTCAAAGCACTGGAACACAAACAAGATTTGTTGACATATTCCTCTTGTGGATTAAAATGATTCCAACCAACTCAACGGAGTTATTATTGAGCAACAGAACAATATTCATTCACCAGTGATAATCACTGGATTCTTTCAATGGTGGATCTTGTTGGAGATTCAATTTAATTCTTTGAAGAGGAGCCAATTTTGCTGCGATGACATCGAGCATGTTTGTGGCAGGGATATTATTCCTGACAGAGATAGAGCCCAGTTGAAGACGGCATTAGTGCCAGTCGTTTTAATAAAGGGAGGTCTAAAGTTGAGAGGCTGGATCACAGTAGCTCATTTCCAAGAAATAATATCCATAAAAATACTTGGGAAATGTATATTTTTAATTTAACAGTTAGATGAAGAGATGACCAACTTAATTTAATTCATTGGAGATATTAACAGGCATATTTTATTCTCACATTAATTCAGTTTGATGAGCCTACAATATGATCAAATCAGAGCTTTCACACCGTCTGTTAAAACTTGATCCACATTTAAACATGTATGACGTACTTTCCAACCGCAGGGATTTTTATTCAATTTACAATATGATCTTTTGGGATTTGCATGAATCCTTGCGAGTCTATTATTCATCAACAGGCAGAAATTCTGTAATATTACATTTTAATGAACATTTATCACTAATTATGCAATCAACCGAGTGTGTCATATTTTGCATGGTTATGAAGTATGAATACATTTACACCAAATTACTGTCTTTTGTTGCCGCATCAGATAGGCCTGGAAACAAATTATTAAAATGAACATCTGCAGTCACACTGGGCTTTGAATCCCTGTAATGAATATCGTCCTAATCCTTGCAGACGTTCAGTGATTTCAGTGAGTAATTGAAAGCTTATATGGCAGTTTTGCATTGACATTCGCCTTGAAGACACTTTTTAAACTCTCTTTATATTCATGGTGCAAAGAAATATTGAATATGCACATGGATGAGAAAAAAATATTTTTTATTTAGAGGGTAATCTGGTCAGGTCAGTTTAAATTTGTGTATTTAATGTTTATGTTTTATGTTTTAATTGAGTTTTAATAAAGGAACCACACATGCTTGTGGTCAGTGGTCAATCCTCAAACCTCCCCCCACCATTTATGTTTCTAAACAAGTCATCCATCAATCTTCTCACAATCACATAGGAGGATGAGGCATATTCACACCCATAAAATATTGACATTTTGTTCATGTTTTTATTCATTTTTGACCATTTCCCTTTTTAAAATGACCGTTAAATCTATAAATTTAATTTTTCCTAAATGTGTTTGTTTTCTTTTTGGCTTTTAATGGTTTTACTTGGTGATGAGCCGATGAAGCTTCATGAAGCCTGTCCCTCATTCTCAGAGCCCACTAGATGGCAATCTTTGCTCTATAATATTTGGTTTTGGCAACTATTTTACGGAAACACCTGTTTGTTTGTAGACCATAGCTCCGTCTACTGAGCTTGGAAAATGATGACACCGTCAAGCTTTATCTGCCTTGTTTTATTGATTCATTATTATTGTTATAACTATTATTGGTCTGTAATGTAAGTAAGTAAGTAAGTAAGTAATTCTTATTTGTATAGCGCTATTCTAGACCAGGGTCACAAAGCGTTTAAACAATCAAAACAATATTCAATAAAGTATATATTTTAAAGATCAAGATAAAACTGATAACACAACAGGAGTTCCAGAAAATCAAGGAAAAGCCTGAACAAATAGAAACGTCTTAATATGTTTCTTAAAGGAGTCAGTAGATCCATCAAGCAAATGTGTGTGTATAATATGTATGTATAGTACATACATACAGTATGGACTTTTAAAATAAATGCATAAACAAGGTTACATTTCAACTTCACTGTTTCTGTTCATTTTCACTCCAACAAACATGTTTCCTCACTTATCTTTCCAACTATACCACTGCACATATTTGGAAAATGTAAGCTTATCTTCTAGTGCATCTTAATATATTTTCAGTTATTGCTCTCTGTTCCTCTGCTCATGTCTCCTCCCCTCTCGCTGTTGCTTTGTTTCACAGCTCGACTGGCTTCTCTCTGCCTCGCTGTGTCGAGTGACCTCATGGCTCCTTTGTAATCTCGCTCAGCCTCAACATCAGTCAATCACCAGCGACCCAATCTGCCATCTTACACCTTTAGCTGCTCCCTCATCCCTCACATCTCCCTTTGTTTTTTCTTCTTCTATACTCTTTCATTTCCCCGTCATCCGTCCCTCCTCACATTGATTTTTGGAGCATGAAAAGAAACACTTGAATTCATTCTTCTAATAAAGTTGTCTGGTGTGTTAATGAAAAAGTCGGTCACATGTGCAGAGGAGAGCTGGTGGCTTTGGTTGAATTATTTGTGTTCTGATCATTTGTTTGACCTTTACGCGGCCCTGCCCTCCAAACTATCCGATTTGTGAAAGCGTCAACATTGACAAAAGAGAGGAGCAATCGCTCACTGCCTGATCTATGATGTATTATTAATGGTTTGAATAGTCTGACATTGCTGCAGAATTGGCTGAAAAACTTCTGGTTCAACCTTTAATTTGCTTCAATGCCACGAGGATGAAGAGAAGGTTCGGAATAACAATCATCCTATCAAGGTTCATGAGGGATATCCGGAGCTGGGTTTTGGTTGGAAAAAGAAAATAAAGATGACAAACAAAGATGGAGAAATAAGAAAAAAGTGTCAGTGTGACGGGCAGAAAGTTCTACTGGTTCTGTTTGACTTCTGTCTTGAAATGAAGAGTCAGAAGCTAAACTATGAATGTATCGTGTTGATCTGTTGTTATAGTGCTGCGATATCAGAGTTGTGTTTGTGCAAATGCGTGACAAGGGTCCTATCATGCATTATTTATACAGAAGATAAACCACAACCTGGATGAATGTGTGGTGAAGATGGGAGCAGTCAAGATAGATGGAACCGTGGGTGGAGAGGAGAGCCAGCATCCACACTGTTGGGCACTTGTAAACAGTGCCAAAAGCCCAATATTTACTAACTCCCCGACATCAATACAGCTGAGTGCAAACAAATGTAGATTCCATTCCGAGTCTACTTTTGATGCGTTTCTTCCAAGGGAATTAAATGGATCGGCAAAGAAATCCATTACACGGTCTCTCCCTGTGCAGTCTCATGCCATCCAGCTGTGTGTCCCACTGTTGTGTGGCTTAGCGTCTTCTTCAACACAGGAATCCCCTCAGATAAAGAGAATTGAAAAAGTATGAATAAGTATGAATACTTTAGCAGCTTATTCCGAATCAATTGCTGCTGTGGGTACGTCTATTTTTTTACGCAAAGGTCAACTAATGTGGTAAACCAACTCTCCTGACTCACTCACATGTTTCAAATGTTGAAGTCTTCCTCTCCAAGATGCAGTAAGTCTCTCACCACGTTTTGAAGTTTACGTACTAGAAAGTCTGAAATCTAGGAAAATCCGACTTGTAAGTCCGGATATCGATACTAGGGCTTTAATAATCGACCCCATATTACTGTTTAAAAATAAACTTTCTTGCCCCGGTCGTGATTTAAGTAGAAAGCAAAAAAAATACTACATATGGAATTACAAAGTTGATATTTATTTGAATTAATACTGTTGTGTTAAAATCTTTACCAGCATTTTGAGAACATAAAGAAAAAGTTAAATTGTAAAATGTACCTACCCTATAAACTGCAAAAGAATAGAAAAATAGTATCTTATACATATTTAATGAGGATTTTCAAAAATATCAGCTTCTTTCCCCAATTATAAGGCCCATGATAGTTTTTTTTTTTTAAGTATTTGATTCTATATATACATACTGTATACATAATATGTTGACTAGGTATATATCAGAGTAGAAGCTGTTGGGGAAGAGACGTTAGTTTATCAGAGGCCAGTTGTTCATTTTTATAATAGTGTGACATGAATCCTGATACCTACTGGGCCTTGAGACTAGATCTAAAGGATGTTTGCTATCAATTCAGAAAGCACTTGTACTTTGTGTACAATGGCGTCTTTACGGTGCTTTGAGATTTAAAGGTACTGAATGTACATATAGAATACATCCCGGAGGAACGAAGTTGTGTGAGCAGAGCTAGACTTCTGCTGATTCCTTCAATTTTAACTTGAATTATTCATTTTGGCAAAAACACTGCTCCACTCCTTCCCTCCTTTGTCTCCCTCGGCCTTTCACTTTGACTAAACACAACACTTTTTCATGCACACTCTTCCCACATGTCCTTCTTATAACTCGGTTACACACCACTTCTCTCCATGCATCTCTCTGTTTGTGTAATTAAGATTTGTATCAGACTTGTTTCCTACAGTCCCGCAGATGCATTTTGTTCCTTTTGATGACAATCTATTTTTTTTTTTTCTGCCACAGTCCAATCGTTGTCATTTTCTGCACCTTCTCCATCTCCCTGCACATTTTCCCTGACTCACTGACTCATGACTCTGGTCCATTAGTATTCCTCCAGGGAAGGTGCTCCTGCACTGTGTCCTGTGTTTCCACAATAACTGAAAACATTGAAAACAAAATACATAGTGTATTGTGTTTGTAAGTTTGTTTGTAGCTTGAACATCAGTCTTAACAACTTTAAAAAACATTCAACTTGCAGTTAGTTTTTGCATAAGCAATATTATTGATTTCATCCGTGCATATGTTCTATTAATGATTTTCTTTTAAGTAATATATCTCCTTGGCGGAGGTATGAACTGTCTCTGTGCTTTTTTTTTAGTAGTGGCTTTAATCAAGGTGTCTCTGTTGACCTCAGTAACTTGACCTACCCAGAGCCGGCAGAGGTCTGGACTCTTAAATCCTACATTTATTCCTGACACCAACACACCCTTGTTCGTGACAGTCAGCAATTTCCTCACTCCATCCCTCAATATTGAAAGTAAAACGTGCTCTCAAGGTCCTTCTTTCTATACACATGACGCTACACATGAGAATGATATAGTAGTATCTAATAGTGTGTGTGTTGTTTGACGTAACTCAGGGACAGAAAAAGGAGGGGGGGTGACATGAAGAGAGACCTGAAAAGACAACATAAAACACTGAATATCATCACACTCCTTCTCTCTCGAGGCCAGAATTACTCCATCTTCCACTGAGGTATCCAAATGACCCTGTGACCCCGCAGGCACATTGGAGCTGCTGCTGTAGAAAAACGGATCAACCTTTCCGACCCTTGCCTTCACACAGTCACTCCTGACACACCGAGCATATTCCAGATAAACCAAGATACATTGTTTTCCTGCTAAACCCTTGGCACTCAAGTTGGGGCCAGTTGCAGTTATTTATTTTATTTCTAATTCTAAATGACTATTCTTAGAACTCAAGTAACTTTCAATGTCATTTCAATGTCAAATAAGCAGCAACAAGTGAGAAACACACATATATCAATTACAGTATCCATGGATAGCACCTTTCACATCCTGATGTCTCACAGATTTTTATGTGATTCTGGTCTTAAAATCTACATTAAAAATAAAATATTCATATAAAGAATCTGTTATATATAAATGTATCTGTGTGAGGAAAACAAGTCATTAAAGAGGAAGAAGAGACTATCATCTCAGCACCTGAAGAAGAGCAATTTGCACTGTACTGGCTTCATTTACTTGCCTCAAGTTTGCCTCCCACAATCTGTCTATTCGAACACCTCCAAACAAATCCCATTGTAGCAAAGCCCTGCCAGTAGTTAAAGCATACATATTTAGCAAGATTGAGTATGATAGACAGCGTTTTTTTAATTGGTCAATATGTGTTTAAATGAGTATGGAGCCTCGCACTAGCAAGTGAAGCTGCACTACATTTATTTTCTAAATGACCAACATTTAAAACCCTGTATGAGTACAATGAATGTTTGTATGAATGAAATTGTTGTTCTTGTCGTATCTTTTAACAATCGTTCACAAATGCAAATGAGGCATTGCTGGAGGCTGAATATTTTTTCTTCTCACTGAAAACCTTGAATTCTTGTCAGTACTGAAAGAAATTTGGGTTTTCATAGAAGCTGATTTTTGTAAGAATGATCATAAACAATGTAAGATGAGTCACCTGCACACAGCCTTTATCTTACCACTGTATCAACAGTTGAATTTCTTAAAGAAGGATTTTCTGTACGACATTTCTACTGGGTTGCATCATATTTGTTCCCCTCTGCAATCATCCAAAGATCGTGAACATTCTATGCGACTTAAAAACACACTTTGATGATTTACAGATCTTATAAACACACTCAACCATCTGTTGTTTGATCTTCCCTGCTTTACTTTATTACTCCAAAAATCAACCAAGAAGTAAGATTTATCACGCGGTGTGATCACATTAAAACACTCAGCCATGCGTCACCGCTGCTTCTCAGGTGTCGTATGTCCACACATGCTGGGCTGACATCAACATCCTGATATACAATGCTGTGGCTAAATGCAGCAGCATGTTTTGGCTGTAAATTACCGGGAAGCTGTTAGAGAGCTGCTCCCCGAGAAACACACCGCAGTGGAATAAGCACGTGAACCACCTCCATGATCTAGATTCACTCCTGCAGGTGCAAAGACCGAAAGGATGGATGGACGTTTCTCATGTTCTCTCAGTTAGGATGAAAGATTATGGTTGTGAGGATTAACACAAATCAATAAAATTAAAGTCTATTTCACCCTCAATGCTAGAAACAACATGTGCATTTATAAAATATTGTGATTTAATAAAAAGTTGATCTTAAACCATCACTTAAATGATGTTTAATTTCCTTACTGGGAAATTTCCTTTCCATTGCATATAATGGCACGAGCCAAGGTCACAGCAGTCTACTGCTGATAGGGTGGGTTCTTCTTGAAGCCAAGGTCACCCCAGTTAGCTACATTTCCCTCCCGGTTGTCAAATCCCAGCTTGAAAGCTGCACGAGAAGCTCCAACAAAAACACGTACGAGTCCGTAAGTGTCTTTGCGATTTGCATACGTGTCCAAAGGAGTGGAGAATGCACACTCAGGATGAATGCGTGCACTGGTACATGTGTAATGGAGATGGTGAGGTCATTCTGGTATGAATAATGAATGTGAATATGCATAAGCTTTGTACCAACGACGGTTACCCATGTAGCTGTCACTCAGAGCCTCCAGTGTATTCACAAATATCACTGACACATCCAAAGTATTTTTTTTTTTCTTCGTAAAATGAAGCATCCAATTTTCCTGCCCTTATTTATGATACTGCAGGGCCGCAGGAGTCGGTGCTGTTCATGGACAAGGTTGCTGAAATTGGTTGTTGAATATGTTTTAGTTTGTGAAAGATATACATGTTACAGGATGTTTCCTACAGCCAGAATGTTTATCTGTCAATTTGTTTACCTGTCTGTCCATCTATCTGTCTACCTACCCATCCGACTTCCAGTCCAACTATCGATCTATATGTTCGCCATTCCAACTATGGATCTATCTGTTCGCTGATCGACCAGTCTGTCCATCCATCTATCTATCCATCCATTTATCTTAACATCTACCCGCTATCCATTTATTTGTCCATCCATCTATCTGTCCATCCATATATCTATCTATCTATTTATATGTCCATCCATCTATCTGTCTATCCAGCTATTTATCTATACATCTACCCGCTATCCATTTATTTGTCTACCCATGCATCAGTTCATCCATCTTTCTGTCTATCAACATATCTCTCCATCCATCCATCTGTCTATCCATCTATCTGCCAATTCATTTATCCATCTATTCCTCCATTCTTATACGTCTATCCATCGACCTGTCTATCCATTTTTTTATTTAACCATCTACCCATCTATCAATCTATTTGTCTATCTGTCTGTCCATCCATCTATCTGTCTATCCATCTATCCATCCATCTATTCCCCTTACCTTTCCATCCATCAGTCTCTCCATCTACCCATCTGCATGTTGTCTAATCTATCTGTCCATCCTGGCATCTACCACTCTTATACATCTTGCGATCTATCTATTCAGCTACCTGTCTATCTGTCTATCTTTTTTCCTCTCCACCCGTCCATCTGTCTATAATTCTGCGCATCTATCAACCTCTATCAATCTACCTGCCCCTCAATTTAACAGTCCATCTACCCGTCTATCATCTACCCGTCTATCCATCTATCTGTCTGTCCAACCATTGCTTTGGCTCTTACAAGGAAAAAGTGCTTTCAACTGTAGCCAAATATAATCTGCATAAAAACCTCTTTTACTTGTTTGGACTCTTTCTGTTGCACATATCTCCCCTCAGTCTGACAACACAGTGTGCTGGAATAGATCTGTTTTCTTAAGAGACGGTAACCTGTGTTCATGCCAGCTTGTTTAAGCTACTATAAATGAAGCCTGTTTGCTAGAGCATCTTGTGGAAGATGCAACTGATTTATTCATTGAACCTGTCCCTAAGAGTCATTATGTAAGAAGGGAAGACTCTAGCAGCTGAGTTTATGACCTCCAGTTAATGTTCTAACTCCCAAAAGCCTACATTTCCACACAAGTCCTGCTGGAAAGACGGGTGCAATAAACATGACTGATGCCTAAACTGAGTCCCCAAAGATTGGTCCCCTAATTGTGCCTGTGCGTGTATTTGTGTGCTTCCATGTCGAGGTGTAAATCTCAAGAATACATTTTAAAGTCATTCTCCATAGGAAAACTTGAGTTATATACACTAACCTTTAGTTGAGAATTTTCCAAATTAATATATCCTACTTAATTACGATAACTATTCTTCTTCAAAGTGGTTGTTAAGCAAGTGTGGATTTTTAGTTCTATTATTCTCTGATCTGGTTCACACTCATCATTCTCTCTTTTCAACTAGAAGAAGGAAAGAAGTTTTCTACATGAGAGATGCATCGAAAATAATCCAATATGTGTCAGGTCAGCCATCACTCAGGGATGTCACATTTCATTTGAAGTAAAGGACACCATGACACAGAGAAGATGGTAGAGAAGTCAAGTCAGAAAAGAAAAGTTGAGGAAATAATTGGTTGTTTCTCCTTCACGCTCACCTTGTCGTTTTCACAGTTTTTGTCACTTTTGTCCTCCACGGTCTTTGTTCCATTGCTGCTTTCCATATGTCGTATCTGTTCTCGAGCGACGTTTTCACGATTGGTGGATTAAATGCACACAAGTCTCTGTGTTGTTTTGTTGCTCTGCCATCTCATGAAATGATCCAGTTATTATGTTGCCCCAGGGACGGATAGCAGATAGACAATGTTATAGCATCCTGCTTTCTTAACTGAAGCAATCATAGCAATTATTTTAAGTAAGATTGGAGGCTCTACAGCTTTCCGCCTCAGCTGTGCAGCCCATGGGAAGTGTGCATAGACAGGAATGTGTGAGCTTTGACAGATTGTCTTAAATTTCCCAGTGGAGATGAGAAAGTTTATGTTCTCAAGACTAATAATCATACTTAAACTGTAAAGGTTTATCAACAATAACGTTTGCATATACTTAAATTTCATGTAAATAAGAGGGAGGAGTATTAGATATTGTTGCCAATGGTCACAAGTTTTTTTTGCCTTTTTTGTAAATAAATGAACCGGATTAGACTCAATATTTCAAATGGTTTACTTTTTTGAGAGTAGAGTGATTTTTTTGTTTTGTTTTTAAGTAACAACATTGCATATTTATATTATAATATTTATATCTTTGCAAATCAAGTAATTCAATAAAATAAATAATAATATAATCATCTCTATTATTATACTAACTGTGTGTAAAATACTGATGCCATATACAACTTTGGATCCGATCGCTGGATTCTTCACTCCAAAATTTTTTACAATCTGGTATATAGTGTTAAAATATTAAAGTGATAAATTACCCAAAATTTAAATTTTCAATTCAAGTTTGGGAGAAATCCGTTTCTTTTTAAGAGATATAGGCAGATATGTACAGTAAGTCTATTTAAATGTGGCGACTAGAGCTCAGTTTTCTTCTTTGTCCAAAAAAACTCACTTAAAAACATTCAAATCCCTGTGGACAGCAGACTAGAAGGTCTTGCGATATTTACCCGATTTCTCCAAACAAGTCCTAGAGTTTAAGGTGTCACAACAAGATGGAAATGACAGACGAGCAGTATTGAGGTATTTGGATGTTTTTAAGTGTCTTTTTGGACGAAAATGACTACTAAGACAACTGAGCTCCAGTCGCTACATTTTGGACTATGGATTTACATTTAAAACATTTTGACATGCATTTAAATCTAGAAATGTATGTTTTTAAATAACCCCTTAATCAACTGAAGGGTGAGTAGAAAACTAGTGAATTTTTAAATTTTAGGTGAGCTATACCTTTAATTATTCAGCAGCTTTACTGACCTCTCCTTTGTATTCTGAGGTTCCAATATACGTTTGAGGAATGACTTCGGCCAAATGCTTTTAGAGAGCATAACCCTAATATTTGAAAATGATCCCTGCGTTTGGGAATGTGAGCGAGAGATAATGAGAAGGAGAGCCAGGAGAAATGGCCTCATCTCCTGCACTCCTGCTGCAAGCCCATGTGTTGGTGGGTGTGTTGGACAGGCCCAATGGCTTGTTTATGAGCAGATTAATTGCTTTTATAGCCTTGTTTCTCTCCGTGAACGGTGCTGGGCGTTTTAATGAACACCCACACCACCAGGTTTTGCGATGCCATTCGTGCCGCTCTGCTTTTCAGAGCGTGGCCGGGCTTTAGCTGGAGCCCACAGCAGCGAAATGCCTAATGCTCTCTGCGTGGCCCTGCACAGGTGACTGATTCGATTGGAGTGTGTGTGGCCCCTCGCAGGTGGGCGCCTGCACTCCAGGCTGAGTGCCACCAGCGGTTAACTGGAGCGTAACTTTAATCATTTCCTGCTGGGCCACGACGACGTAAGCAAGGATTCTGAACATGAAATGCTTTTAGAGGTCCAGACAAATGTTTAGAAAAGACAAAGATTAATGACGTTTGACTGAAATCACAGTGGGACTCATTAGATTAAATTTAATTGCTAAGGAAGCTTCGTCCCATTTTTTATTATATAACCGCAAATAATATATTGCATGTCTTTTTTTCACATCCTTTTGACCCCCGTTTTTATATTTGTAACCCCTTCTCTCCAACTCATTTATCAAGTCTGCGTCTCTTATGCTCTTTTGTCCGTTTAAATTTAACTGACTTGCACCTCAAGTAATGCTAAAGAGACTTCATAGATTGAGTCTCAAACAATGAAGAACAATAAGGAACTTGGCAAATGTAAAATATCATTTTCCATTTTCAAACAAAGCTTCACTAACACTTATTTTAGGGTCAATGTGACCCAAAGGCCAGAAAACGATTGTGTTCATAGTATCCCTTGAACCAGAGAAAACACAAGGGGTACCTCACATTTTTTGGGGGCCTTTGGGTCACATTGACCCTGAGGTAACACAAGGGTTAAAGATTTAAAATAAACGGTAGAAAAGTCAGGAGGGAAGTGTAGGTGCTCGAAATGTTTGTAAGTAAATCCGTGCTATCAGAATATTGTATGAATTGTATTGTATCAATTTAACATTTAAAATGAAGTAACTGTTGTTAATTTAAATCTATTATAAAACATTGAACTATATTTTTAAGAATGATTAAATCCAATAATTTCTATATTGAAGGGTTCAATTATTTTTTGATACATAATTGAATTGAATGTGTATTTTGAAAGGTTAAATTGGGTTAATACTTGAAATATTGTCAAAATGAAATTCTTTTTAATTGCTATTTTTTATAAATAGTGTTATTCTAAACCCAATACTTGAAAATATTATTTACTACATGTAATATTGTTTTAATCCTTTTGAATTCACTATTGTCTGGTGAGAGTATTTTACCAACATTTTTGTATTGAATTAAAATTATTTAAAACATTTTTTAATTTAAAGCAAATTCAACCATTTTCTTAATAGAGATTATTGAATTATTCCCAAGAATTTTTTTTTTTTTTAAATGGCTTCAATATTTAAAATTTTCAATTTAACCATTGGATATTGTAATGCACTTTTATGCGAGTAAATTCACTCAGCAGGGCCGTCATTGTGTTTTTGTTTATGCTGTATAATAATGGTATAATTTAGATGTACGCAATAATTTGTCGATATTTATGATACTTTGTTTGGGCGTAAAGTAAAGTTCCCTCCAGGGACGTTGCCTTTCTGACTTTGCACCTCTTTTACTATACTTTGGCAATAACTTTTACAATCTTATTAAGCAACAATGCAGATCTCTCCATTTGACCATAATGCCCAATAAAAGAGACTTTAAAGTTTATATGTTTACCCGCAGCTCTTTGCATTTATATTGCTGGGTTTCTTGCCGGCGTTGCATCCTTTAGATCGGTGCTTTTCTGCTCGGCTGCCACAGAGACACGCAGTATTGAATGTTGTTGTAAAAGAAGCTGCTTTACTGTTTGCTTACTACGGCACGTTATTGGTCGGCTTTAGCACCGCGATCAAGGCCACCAGGGGAGCCAAGAGTGCTAAATCTACAGGGGGTTTGTAGCAGGGGGGAAATGCAGCCGTGAAAGGTCCTTATTCCTTCATCATGGGCTAGAGTTTACAAACCTCAGGGTCACGTTCATTTGCTAAAGGGTTAAAGATTGACAGGCGGGCTGATCTAGTCACCACCTGGTTAATTCTTGTGTCAATTGACATCCTCCTGTTGGTTGATGAAGGTTTGTATAAATATGGTCGTGGCTCTAAAGAATGAGTAATCATGAGGACACAAAGCTGATTCCTGCCTCCTCGATCCAAGTGCACACAGACGCTGCAGCAGGGGAGCAGAATGAGGACATGAGGAGGATGGCAGAGATGGCACCAGTCGCCTGGCATGCCGGGGCAAAAGACTCTAGGGATCTCTGACTGATAGATGCTGCATCTGTGTCCTTTGGAAAAAATTAACTTTGATTGTTTTTTTCTTGTTTTTTTCTTCTTTTTTCTTTTTATTCTTTTCATGTCGATTTGAAAAAAGGACACACCTCAAGGTCACAAACCTGTTCAGTTACAAGACTTAAATTGTATCTGCTAGAGTAGAGAGTGTCAATAACTAAATAGAGGCTTTCATTTCTGAACAAAAAAGGTTTTTCTCCCCATATTTAACACTTTTAAGTTTCATTTATACTTTTTTTTCCCACCAGGTTATTAAAAAAAAAAAAATTGACTTTTCTTCGATCATTAATATTCAATCATTTGATTGAATACCTTATTCTGTATAATGTCCAGTGAATTGAAATATGTATTTAAAAAGAAAAGACACTTTACAACTCATTATATGATTTATTTGTGTATGAAATTTACAAAATAGTCAAAAACGACATTCCTAGATCGAAGTGTGGAGTAAAACACCCAGCTCGTGCCAGATTACATAAAAATAATTTACTGAATTGAACTTTTACTATGTAACAATAAGTATTTGTTACATAATAAATGTGGGTTAATATAAAATAAAACATATTTCACTTCTCTACACAGAGATTTGTGAAAGTGTTTTAAATAACATGGACACATTTTGAGTTGTAGTCCGAAAAAGCGCCACCTGATGGCACTAGTCTGCATGCTCTGCCTCTAACATGTGCATCAGGGTGTATTGAGGATTGCAGTTAATTAAGTTCATCAGGAAAAACAAACAGATGGCCAACGTTCTGCAGTGCTGGAAGAAGATAAAGCAGAGCTTTCGCCAGCCCTCCACGACACAAAGCTTGGAGACTAGAACTGGCTCGGAGACGCCCAGAGAGGAGGAAGGAAGGACACTTTGGTGAAGTTTATCAAGCTTGAAATACGACAGGGAGACAAGGCCGTGGTAAAAGTGACCTTAAAGAGCAACAGAGTTGAAAATAGCCCAGCAATGAGGGAACTAGATTATGACTTTGTCACTGTTTTTATAGGCTGACGGGATGTGTGTGTGCCCGGCTGTCACTCTTTAATCTCAGCTGAGTTAGAGCGGGGACTTTGTAAGAGCTGGGAAGTGATTTAAATCATGCGTGTGAGTGTTGAACTGGCCGTAGATCAGTCGGAGGTTCAAGGGACAGATTTACTCCCCGTGTACTGGACAGATGAAGGCCATTTCTCCGAGCAGGCCATTTCTGTGTTTCTCTCACTGGTTGGCTGGCTGTCGTCCAGTTTAATTTCTTCAGAGCCCGCAGACTTCTTTTCTCACCTTACCTTCTTCTCACCACCAGAGGGAAACTTTTAGTTTGAACCATCTATTCACTGGTCTCAGGGAAGCATATTTCTTTTTTTGTCCTTTGTCCCTGCAGCTCAATTTTATTGCTGCATTACTCATGTCTAGCGTCTCCTCTCAACCTTTTTGCTGAAGTGTTTAATTTGTTTTTCACTCTTGTATCATTTCATTGAGAAAACGGTGGTGTTGTATTTTATTTTGGAATTTCTTAGAAATGTTATTTTCTGCTTTATTTAAAGGCAATGATTGAATTGTAAACAAGTATGTGTATGAAGAACAAATATTTAAGTTGTAAAATTGGATTTTGAAACGTAATTTTTAGATTTTCATTTATGTTTTCAACAATAGTCATTGTTTACAGCAACAAAATGCGTTTTTTTGTATTTATTCTAGTGTAACACAAGTTTTTTTTACTCCAGCTTGTTGGACCTAAGTGTTACAATATGTGAGGTTATTGTGTTCAATGTGATGTGCAGTCGATTGAAAGGGTTGTAAACCAGAAGGTGCTCCTCATGCGAGAATAAAAAACAGTAAAACAAAGTATCTCGGAGTAAAAACAACACAAAAAATAATCCGCTTTATAAAGGTTCGATATCATATATGAGGCGAGGCTAGTAAACGCATGAGAGCGCAGCTATTTACAGACAGTAACTTTTATTATTCTACTCTCTTCACTATTTCATTGTCTGCTTTTCTCCTCTGAGATCGCTCACAAGCCAAAAGGGACACATTTCAAGTATTACGATGAATTGATTCTGTGATATTGTTCGCTCAGAAAGCTGCTGTAAAACTAATTGTCTTGTGAATTGAGAACATAAAGGAACAATAAATGTTAAATATCAGTGTCTCATAAAAGTGAAGTTAAAAATCCTACACAGACCAGGGGAAAAGATGTCTGTGTCTATCATGCTAATCTAGGTTGTAAAGGATTTGCCCGCATAAAAATAAATGTCTATGTGTATTAAAACAATTCTGTTATGTTCACTGTTTGTAAGTATACTTGTGTTCATCACCCCTTTCTTCCACCCATAGTCCAGCTGTAGTGTGTTTGTTTTCTGTAAAGTTGTTGTAGTGACCAATGGGCCGGTTGTTATTCTTCTATCTTTCTTGTCTATCTTTCTCACGGTCAATTACTCCTTAATAAATCCACCAACAACTCACATATTTGCTCGCACACTCACAATCACATACGTATATCCACACCACGATCGATACATGCCTGCTTGGCACTGCCAAAGCCCAAAATGACTATAGATTTTCTGTCCGCACTGCTACTGAATTATGCAAACCTCTGGTTTATGTCCCCGTACTTTTTTTGGCATCGCCTTTCCTGAAATGATGTGGGCTTTTCCTCGGGGGCAGAGGTTTAGAGCTCGCTTAATGATGTAGCTGAGATATTATAACCACGTTTGGAGTCAAGGGAGTATAAAAAGTGTTTATACAAGTCAACTGGTTATGAATCAAACTATAATTGCAAAATGTTTTTATGAAATCAATACCACGATCTCTGAAAGTTGTAAATGTTAATTCAGGAGCTTCCTGGACTTGCAAGAGATTAAATGAGAACTACATCTTCGCAAATTTAGCCAAACAAAACGTACTGGCTACTAATTTAATTAGTTAGATTAAAAACATTTTTGACGACATTTTTGTTTTAAAAGATCAAGATAATGGTAGCAAAATGTTAACTTATATTAATGTTTTACTTTGTTCAGTAGAAGCATCGTTTTAAAAGTGGGTTAAGAAATGCAGTTGATTTAATTGGAAAATATTGGTTAAACAAACTGGAATGAAGGTATATATAGGAATAAAAGGTCTGCAGCTATATTTTTTGTTTGTGAGGTGAATCCAGAATTTGCTCATATGGGTGGATGGACAGAAAGATGAATGGTGGATGGATGGTGGATCAATGGACGTATGGGTAGAAGGTGGACAGACTGATGAAAAGGTGGTGGATGGAAGGATGGTGAATAGATCATGGACCGATGGTTGGATGGAAGGTAGACAGAGGGTTGGATGGTGGATCAATGGATGGATGGATGGGTAGAAAAACGTACTGATGAAAAGGTGGTGGATTAAAGGATGGTGAATATATGGTGGACAGAGGGTTTGGTGGTGGATGGATGGATGGATTAATGGTGGATTGATGAACAGACGGATAGTTATGGAAGGATAGGTGGGGCAATGAATGGTGGAGCAATAGATGGATGAATGAATGGAGGATGGATGAATGGATAGATGAATTGTGGATTGGTGGATGGATCAAAACGTGAATAGATAAATGAAAAGATGGATGGTGTATAGAAGGTGGACCAATGGATGTATGGATGGATAGTGGGTAGATGGTGGATAAAAGGTGGACAAATGGATGGATGATGGAAGAGTAGGTGGTGGATTGACGGGTGAATGGATGAAGGAAAACATGGAAGGTGGATGAATGGATTGTGGATGGACAGTTATAGAGGGTAGACCGATGGTTGGATGATTGGATGGACAACCAGTCGGATGGATGATTGGATGGAAATGCAAGCTGACAGGTATATTTGCCAGTTAATTTCCAATGAAGTAAAAGTTATTTGGATGATTAGATATTTCTCAAGGATCTGTGTTAATATATCGTCGACTATATGTTTAACTTGTGTCTCTGCAGAGAGATATCAGTGTTTATTTTACAGAAGCAGGATTTAGTTTCCATTTCCACATCTCCTCGTCTTTGGCAGTAGTTCAAGAGCAGAAGTAGAGAAACAGGAAAGAACAAGATGTAAAACAGCTCTTTGAAGTGATCATTGATCACAAGTCAGAGTCCTTGATTCAATCTAATGAGCTACTTGTTTCTTCTGGGAGGCAGCGCAGCGAGGAAAGGATCCACGCCTGCCACAGGAAGTCAGCCAAACATGATAAACAGTCGAGTGCTGCCACGCCGTGAATATCTTACGACTTTATATTGAAGTCATATGTTTGTTTTATTTTGACTTTTATTTGCTTCTGGTGAATCATTTTATTTGGTGGTTTTATCAAAGTGGCAGATTCAATGCTGTAGCGGTTAAAGCAAACTTCTTAGTTTATATGAGCAAGTGACATATCTCACAGTGTTTTATTAAGGTTCTCCTGTCCTCACTTAGAAACAGGAAAGTTTACTGTTTTATTACTCAAATATCCAAGTGTTATTCCTCACATAAAGCAAGCTATAGAGCCCCGAGAAATGACACTCTGGATGCTGCTGCTCTGTGTCCTCATGTGACCCCGTTGGTTCATCAGGAAGGAGCGCTTCACTTCGTGTGTTGCTTTGTAATTGAATCATTCTGGATGATGATGTGGAAACAGGCCGGTCCTCATCGAGCAGCACTGTTGAGCCACCAGGATGTAGCCGATGGGCGCAGAGCAGTGGGAGACTTAAAACTACTTAAGTATCTTCATAAAGTCTTAATTATTCACCACGTGTGCAATATAAGAACAACTGAAGCTCATGAATCATGTGGCACTTCTTATCCCTTTGCATACTTGTTTCTTACTAATCTTTCATTTTCTGTAGCCTGCCAAACGGTTGTTTCAGAATCAAAGTAGATTAGTTTTCATGTTGGTGCCAGAGTTTAAGATAAGATAAGGGTTGTAAATAATGGATCAAAATGAAAGTAAAACTGATGTTTAAGAGATAATAAAAATGTATACAGCCTCAAAAATAAAATGAATCCTTTGTGTCTTAGGTGCAGTTGAAGAGCCTGGACAGTGACTTCAAGCAAGACATCGACGTGGACTCTCAGCTGCAGACGTGAGTCACTTCAAGTTTAAACTATCTTTTACAGCAGATGTGTTCAATTGTTCTCTGTCTCTACACAGTAATCTGATCATGAACCTGGACAGCAACATCAATATCAACATCCAGCCGTTGGAGTCAAAGGTCTTGATGTAAGTTCAGTTTACTTATTATAATAACATACTTTTGGTTCTTCATTTTAAGGTTGTAAAATTACATTTTAAGTGGTATTTATAGTTTGTGTAATAACAGTTTTTTAAACTGTATAAGAAACTTTTACTTTGCCAGTTAAAGAATTACCAGGTGTGTTTTTGTCGTCATGGTAGGACCTGAAACAATTCCTAAAGCTGAAACTAATATTTCTTTATGCATGGATTTAAGTTGCACTCAAAGCTGCAAAACTAAAAATCACTATCCAACTGGTCTCCTCACTCAATAAACACTCTCTTACCTCCCTTCCTAGGTTCGTTCTCAGAACTGCTCTTTCTTAATCTCGCTCCCTCTCAGTGAACTCATCACTGCACCTCTGTGTGCTTAGTGGAGTTTTTGTCATCATACCACACACATTGTATTAATAAAATAGTAATTAAGGCACGGAAATTCATGTCCAACTTTCAACACAGGCAGATGAATCTCCTCTGTGTTTAAGAAGTGATATGTGAGATATGTTTAAGTGAGATGAGCACAAAGTTAATGTTTTTTAGATGAGCTACTGCAGTTTGAACCATGCAAGTTACATCCTGTTTACATTTGGCAGGTTTGTCTATAAGGGTTGAATGTGTATATGTACGTATATATAAAGCCAATTGATGTAGTCTGTTTGCTTTTTTTGCTTCAAATGCTTAACCTTTTATTCTCTATACAGCTGAAGATATCTTTGAAATATATATATTTATTTATTTATTCCCAAATACACTTGGGAATTGTTTTCTATTTCATTTGAAGAACACTGTCCATTGTAAGTAGATAAAAAAAACACCTTCATGAGTTTCAATTACTTGCTTTGTCTGTCTCTGTAGTATTCAGCGAGCCTGGCGTGACTTTCTCCAGAGGCAGGATGTGGAAAAAAGGAGCCCCTCCCCTCACTCCTTCTCCTCCTCTGACAAGATGAGCATGTCCATCAGCATGGCCACCTTGTCAGATGGCAGCACTCCAGTAAGTCACCGGAGATAAACACTTTTGTCTCAATCAATTGATTCTTGAGAAGATGGTTGGGGATGGTGAATATATCATTACAGTCCAGAAGGTGGCAGTACATCCCAGTGGTATCGCACCAAACAAGCAATACACACACACACACACACACACACACACACAGGGATGAAAAGGGGCTCAGTGAGAATTGAAATCAGTAAAACAGCCATTTTCATTCAGAGCATCCTCTGCGCATTTAACCAGACCACCGTAAATCCCCTGGATTTTCTCAGCTACGCCTGTTCCGGTCATTACGATTCCATACTGGCTCCACATACAGTCTTCTAGCTGAATAGCAAGTGTGTGTACCTTCCTCCACTAATCTCTGTTGCTGCAGTCAACAGGCAGGGTTAAATCCTGGAGACGTCTTGTGTTTAAGCTCAGTCAGTGTCGTCCTGTCCACCTCATATAACAGCGGAAAAAAAGGGCTTTGAGTGAGAGTGAAGAGGGATCTGGTGGATGAAAGAAGGTCACACAGGCCAGTGGGCTCCAGTCACACATGCAGACGTATAAAATGATCCTATTCGTCCTGACGCCATGTCTTCTGTTGTAGTTGTTAGAGTTGAATCCTGTCCAATAAGGTCAGGCCTGCACACAAACATGTGTAGGATGAACACACACTTGTATAAACCATGGCTGTGTTTGAGAGCCTCTGGGACAGTGAGGAAAAAAATGCTTAGCTCAGTAACTGCAACCTGCCGACAAGGGCAGATGATCATCGCAAACCAAATGAGAGAGTGTGTGTGTGCGTGTCCTTGTGTCTAGATTGTAGTGATATCTTGAGGGCAACAAGAGTTTTTATGTGACACTCATGAAATCAAAGTCATCGGTTTCAGCTTTGTTTTTCGGTTTAAGACGTTCATTTTCAATTCAGTTAATCCCTCATATAAACATTTACAATTGAAACCCTTTTTTTACAATAATGTCAACGCAAAATTACACTTTCTTGCGTGCGTCCTTACAATTTTGATGTATTATTATAACATCCAGCAATACATTTTTTCACCTCCCTATTTGCAGCAACCACTCACACAGACAAATATGATATGTAGCCATATTTTCCTGAGACTCGGTGATGTGGCAGCCTGTTCCAAAGTGATTGAATTTGTAACCTTTGTACCTCCAACATCAGTCTTTGACAAACCCTGTGGCTTGACACTGTGTAAATACATATGTGCCTGTGAGTCTGTGCACCCATAGTACATAAATCTATGTCAAAATGCCAGCTATTTGTATTCATTCTTCTGTGGATAAGTGCAGAGTGTATGACGTAGAAACTTCAATTCAGTGACAATTTCATTCATACCGTCACCATGGCGATGCTGGGGACATTTTGTAAGATGTGGGTGAATGGAATCAATCGACACGGATGGACATCAATCACTGTCGCTTAGAAATCATCAGACTCATAGAAACATCTTGTAGTCAAACGCAAGGTGAATCTGTGGTTTGTGGGAGGGAGCTGTCCTCCACTGTGGTGCTGAACTCGGAGAAAACTGTGGAGCACACTCTGCATAGTTTTAGTTGGATGAGGCAATACGTTTTATTTGACAGTTGGAAAGGGTTATCAGGTCTTCAATTAACTTTTTTATTCTTTTGATAAAATTAGGAAAAATTCATAAAAACGACAAACCCCCCCCCCCCCCCCCCCCAACCCCCCCACAATATCTTATATCGTAATGACCGTGATCTTAAATAAAGAAAAAGTTATTCAGCTGTCAGAGGTATTTTGACATGATCGTTCTTTGACCTCATGAGGGCCTCATAAATACAGTGAAAGGGCCGCATGTGGCCCCCGGGCAATACTTACCCATGTCTGAGGTAAACAGATTTTCAAGTCACACATATCATCACTTCTTCTTTATGATGAATTGAGTAATTCCCTTTGTGTATGTTTAGATTTAGGATTGGAGATGAGCCAAAACAATGATAGTTATGGTGTTTATTCACTTGCTTTATGTGTGGAAGCAACCAATCACAGTGAAGGGCGCATGGCAATAACGGCCAAAACCAGCCTCGGTAGTAAGAAACAGTTCTTTCCTACGGATGGAGGTAAGATTTCGAATTTGTTATGGTTGCTTTTCAGAATTAGTTATGTTAATACGATTCATTTGAATAAGTTCTATGAACAGTATTGATTAAACGGTTAATAATTTTTAATGTCTGGGCTCATCTCTTTGCACATTTTTTTGTATTCATCTCCACAAATGTAAATGTGGTAAAAAAGTAAAGCTTGAAAGTTAAAAGGACATACATCTTCGACGACAGCGGCTCACTTTCGACAAACCAATCTTAAACAAATCCAATAAAGCGCTTTTTGAATGCTCCCGCAGGATCTAGAGGTGCAAGGCTGTTGTAACATCTGCATAAAATCCATATTAGTTGTATCATCAAGAAGGACACACAAGAGTAACTTTGCCCTTCGAGTTATTGGATGTGCAATGAGACCTCCCCATCTGCCAGCTGTCATTCCACTGATCCCCCTCCTTGTTTAATTAATGCTCTTTTAGTTTGTAATTTATTTTAAAATACCTTCTTTTTTTTTTCCTCACACTTCCTCCCTCCCTCTGTACTAAGCGCCGCTCTTTTCTTTATCACATGCTCACCCACCTACTGTTCTCTTGACTTTATCAGGTCATGCAGCTGCAGCAGAGCTCACAGGCACCTGGCAGCAGAGATAAAAATGGGTTGGGAAAAGTTTGGGGAATTTTAGCGGAAGACTTTTGGCCGTATAGAGCACGGGTACATACAGAGATAAGAGACGGTCGGACATGTTTAACTACCGTCTCAGGCCTCTTATTAAGCATGTGTGGGACTGTTGTCCCCAAATAAACCCTCGCGTCTCTTTCTACTGAATCATCATTACTCCCAGCCTCAGCAGATTACTGAGTCAGCAGGAAACACTCTTACCTATCAGCAGTTAACCCTTTACATTATCCAGCTGTGGCTGTTTGCAGTGTTCCAGCATGGGTTGTGCTTTGTGTCGGAGAGGTTTTTGGGTTATGATATATTGGGGTCACCATTAGTGTTATAGGAAGTGTTGTCCTTAAGGCCCTGTGTGACCTAATTCACTTGTTGTTATCGCAAAACGACAGTGTGTGTTATTGTCACTTAATGAGATGGTTGTTCAGCCGTGCTGCAAATGTTTCCACCTGCCATGAGAAAACTACAATTTAAAAGCCCAAATGTCCACCAAAAGACTAATTTTGACCAATTTTGTGATTTATTTGTATGCCTCCACCCCCTCCCATTTTTAGCATTTGAAATATGGTTGTTGGAAACGCTTTGAATGCAGATAAACATGACAAAAATGAATTAAAGCCAATATCTCATCACATAATCATTGTTCTATTTTCATTATTAGTCCAAATGTTTTTCAATAATCATAGTGAGAGTTTGCTTGCTTACCAATTATTTTAATATCATGTATATTTTTCAAATTTTCTGAAAGGCTTGGATTATTTTTAACTATCATAACTCAGAAGATCTCTATCTCTTATTTAAATGCTCTTGACTATCATTTGACTTGACAACCTGCATGTAAAGTCTGTAGGTGTCATGTGACCAGCAAACTGCCTCACAGTGGGCCAGAGAAAGGAAGTTAGTAAGTAATATTTGTAGAGCGATTTTCTAGACCCGGCTCACAACGCGCTTAAACAATCAATACAATACCCAATAAAATAGATGCTTAAAAGGTCAAGACAACACCGAGACCCACACAGGAGTCTCAGAGAATCAAGGAAAAGCCTGCACGAATAAGTGTTTTCATATGAAGCACTGAGAGACTTTTTAAGTTAACGGGAAGATAAAACGAGGAACCCACACAACAGTCTTTCAAGAGTCTTTATCTTGTTTTGTTAACATTCAGTTGCACTATTCGGACATAAGGGGGAGCCAGAAACACTCTTCAAAAACTACTGCTAGGGTCTTTAATCGAGCCAACTTTAGAAGATTCTTTCCTTCTTTTGCACAAATAAAAGACTAGATCTAGTCTCAGAATCCATTTATATCACTAATTGATGTATTTTAATATATATTTATTGACTGAAGAAATTTGAGTTAACAATAATATACATGAAAGATTATGCAGTTGTATTTTTTTTAACTTGGTGTACAGGCTGTGCCATTGCTCTTGAACATTCTTTCACAATGACTTTTTTTTACTTTTACTCTCTAGCATGGACTAGAAAAGCCAAGTGATGATTTATTGTAATTATGCAAATGTGACATAAGGCTTTGAAAATTAATGCTAACCCCCACTAGTCCCTTTATCTCTGGAGGATGGGAGAAACGAGAGTCGGTGCCTTGACAATCCTGTTACTATAATACCGTGGCCAATGTAAAACACCTAGGTCAGGCAATTAAGGATTCCCTTGAATTAGTTATTGAAGTCGCTTGGAGTCGATTAATCTTTTTCTCGCCATTCATTAACTTTAAATTGATTGGAAGAGGCTTCTTGCAGATGGTTTTCTCTCCTGCTCGTATTCCCCACCAGTGATTCTTGCACTGGGTGTGTAGTCAAGGTTTAATGGACATAATCCCTCATGTCATATTTCCTTCACCTTGATGAGATTGTAGCTGGGCGAGTGTATGAGGTGGGAAGTACAAAAGCCACCATGAAAAAGATTCCGGGGTATTGACAGATCACCGGTGACTTCGCAGCATTTTCTCTCCACTGACGATAAAAGCAATTTGACTCCAGAGTAAAATTGTATCTTCATACACTAAGGGGCTAAGCTTCCTTTGTAATTGCTGGAGAGGCCCTGCAGACGTGTGAAGGACATTCTTACGAGCGTTGTAATTATGTTTGACGGAGACCAAGCCTTCGGTGCAGTAAAACATGATGAGGGCAGCGAGGGCTGACATTCGCCTAATCAGCTGTCATCGGTGTGTCGAGTCCAACATGGAGCGCTTCACGCCAGAGACTTGTCAGACCGGACACAATATAGGTGTGCCAGGCAAATATTAAAGTGTCACACAAGAGGGTCATTTTTAATTAACTTCCCTCCTGAACAATGAAGACAATAATCAAAGTTAGTCTTTGGTGGACGTATGGAACACTCATGGAGATGACACGAGGAGCTATTTCACTCTATCATTTTTTTTTTAATGAAGCTGTTCATCTTTTTATTTCCCCCTTTGTTGATAATAAAACAAACTAAGCAAGTGGTCATATTCCATATTTGTTTAACGTCTTTATTACTTATACTGTAACTTTTTGTTTCAATCTTACTCTACGTATTTTTGTTATGTATATTTTCAAATCATATAATGACTGTTTTGTGGAATGGAGAGTTTCTTCCGAGATTTGGAGTGTATCTCTGCATGATCTTTTACTCTGCCTCTAGTGTAAGTGTGAGGTACTACACTCTGCAATGTCTCTAATGTGACTATCATTTCTGGCAAAAGTGCGTCATAGTTAAATAAGAAAGAGCTGTTTTTAGATGACCTGACAAGATAAATGTTTTGGAGTAGATTTTTCAAGAAATTACAGTTGATCAGATAAGATTATTCTGGTTTTAAATGCTCCCAGACGTATAAGAATCATCACAAACTTGGCTTGGATGAAGCTTTGATTTAAACTTAAATAAGGGCTCATTATATATCTGGTGAAAGTTTCAGGTACTTTCTAAACCATTACACAACTCAACAAAAGTGTGTGTCCTCGCAAGTGGCCTGAGTAGGAATGTGTGTGTTTCGACAACCTGTGTATTTCGATCTATGTTTGTAAATGTATTTGTTAATGTAAGTGTGTGTTTGTCCTTAAAAAATAGCCAGTTGGCTTCAAAGTGTCCAAACCTCCAGGGGGCGCTATGGGCCTTCAGAAAACTGTAGGGAAGAGTTGAATTTACAAAGTATGATTAAATAACAAGTAGCTTGTAGTTAGCAATTAACTCATATCAAGTATTGTAGATGCAGACTGAAAATGCATCCTCTGTCGTAAATCTTTTAAACATAAAGAAGAACCTTTGAGCCGATAATCTGCTTTAATTACACAGCAAGTTTTACACAGAAACATTTCTAGCCTAATAACAAATTGTTTAAGCTAAAAAATCTCACACTGTTGAAGATGATTAGACTTGACCAGCTTCCAAAGACATTGTCTGAGAATTGTTTCTCAATGATTCTGCAAAAGAAATGTGTTTTGAAATGTAAAAAAAAAAATTCAGTATTCAAATTGAAAACACATTTGATAATCATTTCCTAATATATATTTAAAAGTGAATAAAGCATGGAAATACACTTTTGCAGTTGATGTTTCTTTATATATTTTTGAAAGATTTGCTTTGTGTTGTTGAGGGTGTCCCCGGCAAGGCTGTTTAGGGAGTCAAGGTGAAGTTTGAAACCCCGGTATGAACAATAACGGACTCTTTTCTTTGCGTTATCTGATAAAATCCACAGGGGGTCGCTGTTCTGCTTCATGTGAAACCTGCTCCGCACAGATTTCTCAACCCTGGATTTGAACCTATATCCTCATCCTGTTCTGGCAGTCGAAGCACTCATTTGGATAAAACTTCTTATTGTTCTGATGATATTTTGAAGTAAATACATCGATGGATCTCTTGAAGAAAGAATAAAGCTCACCTTCAATGTTCCTCCATGGTCCTATTCTCCCCGAGTGTTTTAAAAGTCATTTCAATGAAATATTCAAGCGTTTTCTGAATTACGTCAGACTCAGGAATGAGCTGCTGGGTTTTCCGGCCCAGCATCTATATTTATATCTCCTCCCTGCTACCCTCTTCCTCCGTCCTGGTTTTTCATCTCACGTCTTTGTTCCCCCTTCAGACGTGGAGCTCTTATTCTCATTTCCCTGAAGAAATGCTATCATATAATGTCAAATCTTTTTCCCTCGGTTCAAACAGCCACACATGAACATCCTCGTCTGATTTATCCCATTGAAATGGTTCAGACGTGGCTCTTCATTCTTCGCAGTGGTGCTCGAGACCAGATTAGGTGCACAATGAAGTGTTCTACTCAATTCAAGATATCCTCCATTGTTAGAAGTTCAATCTTAAAGTATAAAAGAGATCAGTTGTGGGGGAATTATTAAATCCTGCTTGACAAACATATTGGCAACACTCTCATTTGAAATGGATTAAGATGGAGAAATGTTGCTATTTTTAAGTTAAACATTTGGTCAGTGTCAGAGTATGGGATAATTAGAATATATTGTCATGTTTGTGACAATTAAAAGCATTTTTTTTTTTTTTTTAAATATAAGCACTTTGTTTTTTCTGTACGAAATGTCACTTAAAAATAGACCACCTGAATATTCAATGAGATGAATACTTGTTTTTTTGTGGATTTAACTTGCCGATCCACCTCAGTTTTGTGCGTCTGTAGTCCACATACACACAGAATCAGTCTGATAGAAGTTCACAGCTCACTTCCTTAAAAGCAGCTCCCCGGGGCTCCCGTGATTGTAACCTGTCTGGTAGCGGCTTCAACAAAACTGTTTACATCTTGTGGATGTCATTTGCATCCATCCCGGTGAGCAGATTCATGGCCTCATAACGGAGAGCCACGGGTGGTTGCATTTCATTCCTCCACGCAGATGCGAGCGGGGTTTTGGACGTTCGTTTTAGGTGCCTGCATCATAGTTCAGGGCTGATGCACAATCTGTTACAATTTTAAGGCCGAGAAGTGTTGGCTGTAAAGATAATTACTTTTCTATTGCGGGCGTTTGGTTTGGATGGTTGCTTAAGCAGATGTTTTTAGAAGACATTCTGGTAAATATTCAGCTGTGTATGTACAGAGATAACACCCTAATTTAGAGTCGGTCAAAACTGCCCTTCTATATTGCTGCATACTTGTTTCACTCGCCCTTAAACACCCACCGACAAACATGAATTTAAATTAAAGCCAAATAACCTTTCATCGGAACGTAATGCCATTAGAAGCTCTGTCCCCCTGTTTTTCCGACACAGAATATCGATTGACACCTTCGCTTTTTATTCAGCGAACATTTATCCAATAATTCCTGCGAAGGTGAAGCAAAAATGTAATTAAAGTTAAGATGTCATGGAAAAAGAATTACTGTGTTTGAAGCTCTCACTTGCGTTGTTCTGATGCAATTCTGCGAGGGGTGGGGGGGGAATTAGGTAATACCAACTGAAACACTTTAGATACAACACTGTTGACTCATTCCACAGATCAAAATCCTTTTCTTTAAACAAGCTCTTTTCCTTTCATTTACACCCTTTTAAAAGAACATTACCTGTATTTGGAAAGTATTTTCGTAAGTCGATGTCTCCAGCCTATGATGGTCACAACTCATGTTCATGTCACTGACACACTGGGATGCAATATAAGTAGCAAACATGGTGAACATACACAAGTATTAAAGTCCATTTATCCTCCATTTCTTAATCAGCGTCTGGTCATGGGGGCAGCAGCCAGAGCGAAGAGGTCCAGACTACCCTCTAAATAGAAACCTCTTCAAGCTCTCCTTGGAGAACAGAGAGGTGTTTCCAGGTTAAGCAGGTTAGATAGTCTTGTTGCAGTGGTTCTGCTTTGAGTGTCTCCCAAATGATTGAGCTCCTCAGAGACCATACACCTGAACCAGCCATTGTGTTCTTTCGGGCACTAAAGATGACAGTGACAGTTGTTAGAAACATGGATCGAGCTTTGCCTTTTGGCTCAGCTCTCTTTTTCTCAATGACAAACTGTTTCATAGACCTCATGCAACTCTTGCATGACTTCAGTCCCATCAAGATATAACTCTGTCAACGAGGATATAAAGTGGTCTTTAAATATATAAAAACAACAAGTCAGTGGGTTTGATTTTAAGAAGGTGGACTGTCTGGCTTTCCGACTGGTCTTTGTTGTTATTCAAGTTGAACAATCCTGCTGCTCATTCAGCCCTGTGAGATCCCACTAATAGTCTCAGTATCAGCTGAGCCGTGGAACAAAATGTTACACTAAAGTGACTCTAGAAATATAAAAGACAGCAGGAAAATACTCCAGTCTGGTCGTTGTGTGCGGGCGCCCGCTCAGATGTGACCATCTAAGCTGTGGTTTTTATTAAAATACTAAACTTTAGGTCTGTTCCAGAGGCACACGAAAGGGGATTTTGTTTCGCGCTTTATTGGTTCGACGTTTAAAGACTGCAGAAAGCCGAGTGGAGGAAGGGAGGGGGACGTGTGGAGCAGAAGGACAATAAAAAAAATAGGAGAGGATGAGACATTTCTCCATCCCACTGAGTGGTCTGGTCTCCAGAGGGGAATGAACTGATTTGTGATTAATAAAAAGAGGAGGAAGAAGTCTTACTCTGGCTTTTATTTTTTCGTTGCCAGATTTTCCATCTTAATAATGGCATCTGAGTGTCGACACTGAGAGAGAAATCACCAAAACAAAAAACTGTTATGTACAAACTTTTCAGCAAAACCTCAACATAATGCTCAAATATAACTGAAGCATATTACAAATAAAAGTATATAAATACATTCCTAATGAAAATTATGAATCATAACAATGATAATATTTTATTGTAATGCAAAAGATTTTGAAATGCTAAAATATAACAATTTAGAAACGAATATATGAACAACAAATTTAATAAATTAAAAAAGTATTTAATAAATGTAATAATGTATTTGTAATTAATTAAATAAATGCATATACAGTAAATATTTGTTGTTGGTTTTAGAAAATAATAACACTATTTTTTGCTGATATAGATAGATCTTCTGTGACCTAAAATTTAAAAGCCTGTGTAAGTTGGATTCAAGACCGTACAGGCATTTCCGTTGAGTCACTCGCGACCAAAGAAGCTTTTAAAGCTGACCTCTGGAGCTTCTCCGCCACACACTCACCTGGCGTTCGTCATCTTTACCAGATAAATATAGAAAAATCTAACTTTAACTTTCTTCCTGAGTCACTGTCTGATTCAACTATATTTACTAAAAACCCTGTGTTTCTCAACACTTGTTTGACTATGGTGAAATGACTAAACTCAAGTAGTTCATATTCTGATGTACAGTATATTCACTAAGATGCTGTGGTTGTACTTTTCACTTTAATTGATGCTCACATATAAAGAATAAACAATACTTATTTTAAAAAAAAAGTTTTTTAAGTCCACTTTTTTTTTTTTTATCAATTTTTATCAATTGTAGGGTCTTTGTTTGTCTTGCTACAAATAATAATAATAAAATAAAATAAAAATAAAAACTACAAATAATTTGTCTTTGTCTAATTTGTTTTCAAAACACTTCTAAAAACATTTTTTTATATATTGATGATTTATTATACATGCCTACAGGCAGAAACATGAGCCTACATGGACATATATCTTCCAACGTCCACAAGTGTAACCCTAGTCTGTTCTCTTGTCCTTCTGTTTATTATATACATGTGAATTCTACTCTAGTTCCTATTTATGATATGGCTCACCTAACCCCACCAAATGTGTTTGAGGTATCCCTTGTGCTCGCTGGATTAACAAGGGATAGTGATGAGCGTTGCGTCGCAGCCTACTCCCATCAGTGTGTGTTTGGGTAAGAATGTTGCTTCTGAGAAAATCGTAAAAAAAATGGAATGTAATATTAGATAAACATCAAAGAGCTCTTCTCAAATTAAAGGTGGATTATTTTAGCACTATTTGAACTTTTTCTAACTGGTGTCGAAGATGCAACCAATACTTATACTTCCCTGTATAGCATATATAATAACATTTGGATTATCTGAGATATTATTTTAAAGCAGGGGTCAACAACAAGAAGACCGAAGCAGTAAACCATGGTTTTGCTTTCATACAATAACATCTGGGTATGTTTGTTTTGTTTATTGTTTCCCCATTGGTAATTATCGAAGAACCATTTATGTGGTTAGTGTATTAGGGGAATATCATAGATCAACCTTAATAATATATATATCACAGTGGCCTTGGTGTGGTTTGCAGTTGCATACATGGTTAGTAACCACCATTCTAAAGCCATTGTCTTTTTCTAAATTAAGTTTTAAACACATGTATTAGGAATATCCTTTTTTATGCCGTCAACTTTTGCAGACTTTTGTAGACTACGTCTGGATAGTCAAACTTTTCCAGAACGGCAGCATTTCCCCAACAACACAAACACGCCTGTCAGCTTTGATATGGAGACACTTTCCCTCCCATGGAGCTTGAAATCAGTCAAGCACTGAGTTCATGAACTCTGGATAAAGGAATCGGGGGGTGATGCTTGCGAAAGCATCTTTTAGGTGTAAATCACGAAAAGTAAACTGTACATGAGTAACTACACAAAGGCTCGGCAGACAAAGAAGTTGTTTTAGTAGTAAATTAGCCACCAGTCTATGGTACCTTGTTCCTCACAGGAGGATGTAAAGATTTATCTTTCTTAGTGATCGTCTCCCTGTGTGTAATTATTCTCTCCCTGCTATATGTTCTTCCTCTGTCCTACATTTGTGTTTGTTAATTCATCCCGTCGTTCTCGGTGCATACCAGCTGCTTTTCCTGCACCGTGGATAAATATTTCATCGGGTGATTTACATTTGCCAGTAGGCAGCTGTTGTGGTGCCATAAAGGCTGGAATATGAAAATGACCAGCATATCTGTGGCGGCGTGAATGTTTTCAAATCCCAGCACATCAATCACATTATAGATCTAATACACTTCCAGACCAGCAGCTCATATTTGCATGCATTTCAAAGTCTTACAAATTCACTTTTGTAGCGGCTCAAGTACCTTTGTGAATTGGAAAACCTCTCTGTATGACCAATGTAGGATTGAAATCATAGCTTGTGTGGAGTCTTCATGAATATGAAACATGTCTCGGTGGAGGTGAGCATGTATGAAGGATCTTAAAGAAGCAGAAATATGACGAATGGCTGGTTTTCAAGTTTTGAAGCGAGAAGTTCAAAGTCAGCCACCATCACATCATATCATACCATGAACAATCATCAACTGTCCTTTACTTCAACTTGTTTTTTAGTTGGTCTGTGGTTGCATCTTACCTGGCAGTCTTTGTATATTTGACCTTCATTATTTCTCTCTTTCAATGATTCTTGAGACATACATTGACACAATTACCTTTTCCACAGACATCTATTGACAGTGCAAAATTGAGCCTAATATGTCGCTAATGTTCTTTAACTTGATCAAGTAATTGTGTTTATTATGTGAGTATGATCTGTCTTAGAGGGCTCACAGTGCCTTTCTGTGTGGAGTTTGTATGTTCTCTGTGTTGCGTGTGTTTCCTCCCACAGTCCAAAAACATACAGAGGTTGATTGAGAACTTGGGGAAATTGTCCGTAAGAATGAGTTTGTGTGTGTGAATGGTTGTCTGTCTATCAGTGCCCTGCAACAGACTGGCGTCCTGTCCAGGGTGTCCCCTGCGTCTCGCCCAATGAAACTGGGATAGGCTCCAGTCTCCCTAGGACCCACACAAGGGATAAAGCGTTAGAAAATGAATGAATGAATGATCTGTTTTGGTTTTGATCTTTTAGTCGTGTCTTAGTCTGGGCTGGTCTTTCTATTATATTGATGATTGAGCTAATTCTTTGGAACAGAGTTGTGAAAATACTAAACACAAAATGTGTATTTATTGAACAGTTTATAACAAGGATTCATATGACAATGAGATGCTTCTTTTAAAAAGGCCAATTCTCAATCTTCCATCAGTTTCCTCTTTATAAACCCTGATCAACAACAGCTCTTTGTGTTGCATTTGATTTTGCCAAATGTATTACATGTTATGTGAGGCCAGATTTTCCCTCCAGTCTGGAGCCAGAAATACGATTTAAAAACTAATGGACAGGATCTCAAATAGAGCAGACATAGGCAAAGTGCAGCCCGGGGGCCACATGCGGACCTCTGACTGCATTTATGTGGCCCTCCTGATGTCACAGATCATGAATAAATGTTCCTGACGGCCAACAATTTTATCACTTTACTAATTAAAGGTCTTTGTTTTCGAGGATTTTCTTCTGATTTGTATTTCTCCTATTTGTCAGTTGTTTTTTGGAGGGATATTTTTGAAATGTAAGTGTTTCATATGGTATTTATTTTAAATTAAATATCGCACAATGAAACAAATTTGGCTTATTTATGTCTGTTTTATGATATCATGTCAAAAATGTATTTAATCTTATTAGAATTATTTTGTTTTTGATACAGAACATATTAAATCTGTAATTATTCTTTTTCTTAAGGAACCTATATGCAATCAATTTACAATTATATAATATGCAATTAATTACATCTTAAACAACTACTAAATTAAATGTACTTTTTATTATTTTTTACTTAATTTTCCAATCATATATTTTTATCCACCCCTTCTTTCTACTGGCCCTTACAACAGTCATAGTATCTTGTGACCCTGGTCTCGAAAAGCGCTATATAAATAAATATTACTTACTTACTTACTTACTGTGGCCCCTAAAGAGATCTAATTGCCCACCCCTGAAATAGAAGGTGTATCAGATGTACTTTGGGATGTCCATACTGGAGTGACAACATGGTCAGGGAAGATGATGTTAAGTCGGATTCATTGTCGACAAAAAACATTTCTTTTTCTATAAGTGCTTGCTCATGTAATTTTACTAACAAATGCATGTTGCACAATAACATTTGTTTGGGAACACACACATTGATTTTCTGTTGCATAAATGTCTTGTCTGGGAAGATTGTTTTTTAATTGAAATTAAATTAAAATGTTTACCCTTTTTTGTGTAAAACAAATGTTAATTTTAGACATCATGTAGGTCAAATAAATTGTCTACATAATTTTAGGATGAAAAATGTTTTTTATTTGAAGCGTGTTCTTCGTATGTGAGCTCTCAACCACAAGATTTATAGCTTTTATTTGAATTTAAAAATAGGTTTTATTCCCCATTGTTTGTGTGCAGACTGGTGTTTCCCTTTGAGTAGAGCTCGGTGGACCGTGCTGCTATATGCTGGCCTCAATGTGTCTTGTAGCTGTGAGTTATGCTCCGAGATTACCTAATGCACTTTTCAATAAGTCATTTGGCGTCACTCAAAGCGGAGTTTCTTAAGTACACGCAGCATTATCTCTCGGTCTGTTATTATGATGTTGTTTATCCCTCAACGGCAGCCATTAACATTTTTATTTCAGTGTTTTTTTATTTGATTGTGGATTGATTTGTTCTTTATACAAATAATACAACTTTAACAATACGTTAACAATAGCAGCAAACCACCAAAAACTGCTGCAGTTGTGTAGTTAGTAGAACAGAGGAGTTGGTTATAAAACGTTTTACAAACCTCTGTTGTTCACTGGCCTTCAAATGTGTCCTTGAAGTCTGTTTGTAGCACAATAAGACTTTGTCGTCTTTCTGGCTCTTCATTTTTTTTTCTTAACAGAATCTTAAATCATTTCCAGTATTACTAGACAAGAAAAATGTGTATATTTTCAAAGGCCCTCTCTAGTTTTGGTTCCATTTCTATAAACCCAGGGTGTCAGTCTTACACAGGCGGCCAGAATATTTCATCAGTCGAGGTCACGAGCCGAACAAAAATGTTTTGAACAGAGTGTGAGACTGATTTTCAATAATGTTTTCATACTTGGACGTTTTTGTTGCTCCTTGAACAAACATTACACACCATCGAATTTCCTTCCATCGGCATCAGGTCTACTTTGTGTTTGATGTTCAATTGTTAGGATTGAAAATCGACTTAACCTTAACCAAACCTACTTGGCATGAGGTGTCTTTGAGCCAAGTTGAATGAAACCCATTTAAAACTGCTTTTGCAAAAAACTAAAATAAAACCTAAATTAGATTAACTTAATTTTAATTTTGTTTTAAGGACATTTTAGGGAAATTTTAACTTAAAACAGATTTATTTGGATTCATTTCCCCACATACACTTTCCAGCATAGATAAAAAAGCATGTCAAGTATCTTGGTTTAATTTAGAGCCTTTATTTTCATTTTTTAAATATGTAAATAGCAGACAATGATGTTGGGAGAATATAAATAAAGCAGCCAGATGGTAGAGAAAATCTCACAAGTTAGCGTCTGTAGATTGATGAACGTATCGTCCACATCGTTCATCTCCTGCCAGTCGACCTGCTCAACGCCAGGAGAACTAAGATCTTGGTTCGATTTCTCGAAACTCACTGTGAAAAACAATAGAAGAATAAACACATTTTTGAATAATTCAACTATAGTAAGAGAATATTTAATGCAGAGTAGCTGCCAGACTGGGTTGTTGAAGTAAATCCATCACCAAACACTGATTCATTTCATTGAAAATCACAGCTTGTCTGTCAGACTGTAGTTTAAAAGCCATTAATTTCCAGCTTTCCGTCTCACGCGAGCCCTAATTACATGATATCAGATGTGCTATCTGCTCCCTCGCGTCTGCTTGGTCATCATTCATTTAAAGACGAGTCAGGCGAACTCATTACTTAACCGGGAAGGATTGTACCAGCTTAGACAAGTTTATATTCAAGATTGATGCATCTCACTTTCATGGACTATCACAGAGAGAGTCAGGATTACAGATGCTAAGAAGCAATTTAGCTACATTTTTAGTTACATTTAAATTAATTCAAAATATCATCCGAATCAAAAATAGACTCCAGCACCTCCAGCACCAGGATGTTTCCGGTCCGTTGACAATATTTCATGTGTTGGTCGCTCCTGCCGGGAACTATAGAAGGTCCAGGTCCGTGCAAGTTTTATCCTTTACCAGAGTGTGGCGCCCCCCACAGAGAGGATCAGCTGGAGAGCCATCTCTCTCGCAGTGGGATCCTGGCACTCGGGCTTCTCTCAACCTCTGCTTTCCTCGGAAATCAAAGTGCAAATCCACAGGTATCCTTTTGAGAAGAACAGTTGGAAGGGAGGTTATTTTAGTGTAGAAAGTGCTGACAGAAGTCCAGAGTACAATATGAATTCCTTCCATTAGTTAAACGCCAAAAAAAAACATTCGATCATGGAGATCGATGATGATTACTGCAGGCCTTTAAAGAAAAAATACAAGTCACACATTCTTCTCACTTTTCTTCCCACTGGCTTCCGCATTTGCTGAGCAATTGCACCGAGGAAGGTTTCCTGGCACAAAGCTGGAGACCAAAAACAGCTCAAATAAGAGGATTATTGGAACGAAGATGACTGAACAGAAGATTTAGTGTTGGTGCCCAGAAAGAGTGATCAGCAGCTGACGGCTATTGAACATCTCTCAGACTTTAAGACTGGCTCTATTTCACTCCTTAAATCCTGACTTAATTCTTGAAAGTCTGATGCTTCAACATGATGCTTGGCTGCCCTGAATGTTCCTCGTCTCGGTTTTACTTTCTTACATTTCTTAAAAGATCTGTTGTGTTTTAATTCTTTTACCTCTGATTATGAGTTCAGTCCAGTTCTGTTTATTTATTATTTGTAATTTTTCGGCAAAAGGTTGCTTTAAAAAGAATATGCCAATGCAAAGCTAGCCATTTAAAACTCCCCATTTATTTACCCTGTTGAGATGTCGGTCAATGGGTCACCTTGACCCGAAAGCCACACATGGAATAACAGAGGATTCTGATTGGATAACATTCAATTAGAATTATTTGCCAAAATTAATAGCAGTAGGCTACCCTTCAGAATGCCAAAAAAATTAAAGTCTTTATTACATTAAAATAGATAGTTTTATGTTTGTTTTTTTTATGTTATTTCCTGGCCTTACCTGAAGGCATGAAGTCCCTAAGGGTTCCCCCTGGTGTACTGGTGTTGTATGACTGTAGTGACTGGGTGTTGATGATTCTTCCTTCTCTTATAAAGTGAAAAGCTAAAAGTTAAAAAGACATGTTTAAAATAAATGATTGCACGTTTTATATTATTGCTGCTTATTCAAGTCAAAAATAAATGATTACTTTTAATTATGATCCTCTGGCTAAATAACATTTTCTTGAATTTATTAGATTTAGTCTTTTCTTAATATTACTTCTCTTATATTTTCAAAATCACAAAATTATTTAATCTTTTTTTTGGATTTAATTATCAGACTTTAAATGCACTGCATTTAGTTCCATAGTTTAACATGTTTATAACAGTTGTTTGTGTTTTATAAATTATATGAATACAATAAATGTTGTTGTTAGTCTCTTTTTTTATGTATTTAGGCTGAGATATATTTTTAAGTATTTTTCTTTTACTTCGATTTTTTTTAGTTTTCATTTCATCTTCTGGTCCTTCTTGAAATAACTTTACCTATTATTCCTGCCCTTCACTCCAGTTTAATATCTTATAACGATGCATATAAAAGAGAAATAATTAATTTATCCTGCTTTCTTTCTTCCTCTGCTTCCACTCCCTGGTCATTTATCAGGTATTTTCCAGCTCACGTTTACTATCAACTTGTGTAAATAAAGTGCTCTTGCAGCAGGTAAGTGTAGGTGGTTATACTGCCCCCTTATTTTAGTGCAGTCGATTTAAAGCCAAGAAGATATATGTTCAGCTCTCGTGCTTTAATGTGCCGGGAACAGCTGAGTGCTGTAAAAAAAAAAAGAAAGGAATAATAGGCTGTATCTGAAACAAGGCGGCAAAGTGACGATCCCCCAAGGACCCCCAAAAGTGAGGGAGATAATTACTCAGAGAGAGACAGAAAGACACAGTCACCACCTTTTCTTCTCTGCTCAGTACATCGCTTTACTCAAGATATGGATTATCTCTAAAACAGAGAAATGAAGAGTTTGATGTTGTGAAAACATCCACGATATGGCTGCCAACATTTTCATCAACAATCATTTCTACACATGTAAGTAAGTAAGTAAGTAAGTAATATATATTTATATAGCGCTTTTCGAGACCAGGGTCACAAAGCGCTTTAACAATCAAAACAATACTCAAAACAGTACATACTTCAAAGATCAAGACAACACCAAGAACAACACAAGAGTTCGAGAAATTCAAGGAAAAGCCTGCACAAATAGAAACGTCTTAAGATGTTTCTTAAAGGAGTCAGTAGACTCCATCAAGCGCAAAGAGAGAGGAAGATTGTTCCAAAGCTTAGGAGCAACAGCCTGAAAAGATTTCTCTCCTCTGGTCCTGAGCCGTGTGCGTGGAACCATAAGTAGATTCTGATCCACAGACCTCAGAGCCCGAGCTGGGGTGTAAGGCTGGATCAGATCAGTGATGTAAGGAGGAGCCTGACCATGAATAGCTCTGAAAGTAAGAACCAGAATTTTAAAGTTGATCCTGAAAGAAACTGGAAGCCAGTGAAGAGTTTTAAGGATCGGAGAAATGTGAGTTCTTCTACTAGAGCGGGTCAGAATTCTCGCTGCAGAGTTCTGAATCAACTGCAGGCGAGACACATCCTTCTTGTTAAGACATGAAAACAAACTGTTACAATAGTCCAGACGAGAAGAAACAAACGCATGGATTACAAGCTCCAGATCATGTTGTGACAGCATTTTCCTAAGTTTAGAGATTTTTCTCAGTTGAAGGAAACAGTTTCTGGTCAGTTTTCTACAGTGTTGAACAAGAGACATGTCTTTATCAAATACAACACCCAGGTTTCTCAGGCTCAGTTTGACAGACTGACCTAAGTCACCCAAGTACTGACTCAACCCTGGAATCGTATCATCAGGAGCAATCACCAGAGTTTCAGTTTTGTCCACATTAAGCTGTAAAGTGTTTTCACTCAGCCATTGTTTGATTTCTAGCAAACAGTTGACTAAGCTGTTCAGCCTTTGGGGCTCAGTTGGGTCAAAAGAGCAGTAGAGCTGGATGTCATCAGCAAAAATGTGATAAGAAACATCTGGAAATCTCTGAATGATTTTACCAAGGGGAATCAAGTACAGCAAAAACAATAAAGGACCCAGAACAGAACCTTGAGGGACTCCACACAACAGATCTGCCGATTCAGACCTCATTTGATTGGCAGATACACTAAAACTGCGCCCAGAAAGGTAAGATGAGAACCATTCTAACACAGACCCAGACAGTCCCACTTCATCCCTTAGTCTTCTCAGCAGGATCTGGTGATCAACTGTGTCAAAGGCTGACGACAGATCCAAGAGAACCAGAACAGTGAATTTACCAGAGTCAGCCGACATCATGATGTCACTGGACACTTTCAATAAAGCTGTCTCCGTAGAGTGATGTTTACGGAAGCCAGACTGAAACTTCTCATGGATGTCGCTCTGATCCAAGAACAAAGACAGCTGCTCGGACACCACCTTCTCCAAGATCTTGGACAAGAAAGGGAGCTTAGAAATAGGCCTGAAATTACTGAGGTCAGTTGGGTCTAAGCCTGGTTTTTTGAGCAGAGGCTCCACAATGGCATGTTTAAATGCATTGGGAAAAACCCCTGTGGAAAGGGAGAGGTTCACCATATTGGTAACCCAGGGGCCAATTACATAAAATACTTTGATAAAAAGCCTACAAGGAAGGACGTCATCTGAGCAAGAGGAGGGTTTCATCTTGTTCACTAGTGCTGAAATATCACCCAAAGATACAGCAGAGAAGGATGACCAAGAGGAGGAGATGGGCTCAGAGACAGTAGGGGTTCCCAACAAAGGGGGAGAGATTTTCTCTTTGATCAATTTAATTTTGTCAATGAAAAATCTCAACAATGCATTGCTGTCAGCTTCACAGAAGACCGGCGTGATTTGAGGAGCAGGAGACACGAGAGAATTAATCGTGTCAAACAAAACTTTGGGGTTTTTCCTATTTGCTGCTACCAGTTTTCTGATGTAATCAGATCTAGCAGTTTCTACCATCTCATTGTAAGAAGTCAACAGATCCCTGAGGTGAAGTCTGTGCACCTCAAGTTTAGTAGACTTCCAGAGACGCTCAGTCTTTCGACAAAGTCTCCTCAGACTCAGGAGATCTTCATTTGTCCAAGGGCACCGTTTTTTCTGAATTTTCAAGTTCGATTTAACAGGTGCCACTTGATCCAGTATTTCAACACAATGATCAGTAAAACAGTGAATCAAACTGTCCACATCTGGACAGTCATCAAAGGAAAGACGGTCAAACATAGCAGAAAAACTGTCTGCAGTATCGGCTGAGATGACACGCCTCTGAGACCTAACTTTCAAAGGCTTAGGTTCAGGGATGAAGTCCAGGTTGAACAAGACAAGAGAATGATCACTCAGATGGACATCATGTACAGATACATTAGAAATGTTCAGGCCAAGAGTAAAAACTAAGTCTAAAATGTGGCCTTTTTGATGAGTGGGTTCAGAAACATGTTGCTCAAAATTAAAGGCTTCAGTTAAAGTTAAAAGTTCTTTAGCAGAACAAGATGTGACGTCATCAACATGAAGATTAAAGTCTCCAAGAATAAGAACAGATTCCATCTGAATAATGGAAGATAAGAAGTCACTAAAGTCTTTCAAGAACATCGCCGCAGGACCAGGCGGACGGTAGATTGACACACAATAGAAAGGTCTTGTAGAACCAACCAAGATCATCTGAGACTCAAAAGAAGTGAATTCCTGTGTCTGAATCACTTTGCAAGAACAACTCTCCCTAAAAACAGTAGCAAGACCTCCTCCACGACCAGAGAGGCGAGGCTTCCCCAGGACAGCGCTCCCTACTGGACAGAGTTCGTTCAGATGAATAAACTCTTCCTCTCTCTGCCAAGTCTCAGAAAGACATAATAAATCCAAATTAACTCTTGTGAAAAGATCATTAAGAATAAAGGATTTATTAGTAATGGAGCGAACATTAAGAAGTCCCACATTCAGCACCGATGACGTCACTGACGACGCCGCGTCACTGACAGGCGCGCAGAGCGGGATCTTTTGAAGCGAACAGCGGTCACGTGGGTACCAGCTGTCACTGAAGTTCAACTCGGTTGTAAAAGTCGAATTAAAGAGAGGAAATGAAAAAATCTTACCACCTTTCGTTGAGGTCTGGACAGACGGCAGCGCTGATGTGTCGTCACACACAGTGAGAGGAATGTCGATCAAACACCGATGACGTTCGATGACGTCAGAGTTGTTCCGAGCGATCGCAACTGCACGTCTCATCCTGACCTGTACTCCAGCCCGACTCGATCCCTTGTGGAAATCGCCCGGTACCCGAGAGATCAAACGATATTCCACAGAGTCCGAGTCGATGAGAAGCGGAGCCGGAAACACGTTCACCGGACGTTGGTAACGGTCGCGAGTGAAGTCCTCCATCGACTCTCTGATGTTGAAAAGAGCATCACGATCATAGATCCGAGATGCTTGAGACATATCTTAAGTGATATGAGCATAATATCCGGACAAGTAGTCGTTAAAACGACTGTTTTGGGCAATTATTGCAGGAGCTCACGTTTCAAGCAGCCGATCAAAGGCTCACTGTTGAGACACTGTAGTCACGGGTTGTAACAGTTGTAACAGTTGTTACACACAGTTGCACTTTATAACTACTAGAGTGTCCATTTGAAAACCTTCTAATCCCATTACACTAAAACCCTTACAATAGTTATCAGACAAAAATAATCCAATTTAAATTAGAACTATATTTTAGCGAACATAACAGATTCATGATTTATATTTATTTACCAGGGTTTTTTGGACTATAAGAAGCATTTCAAATACTTTTAATTTTCTCAAAATAACAAATATTATGTTATAATTCTGGTTGTAATTACTGACCTTGAATCCATTTTTATTTGGTACTTGACACTCAAATATCTTTCAAATAGTTCAAAAACTACAAATCCAGGGGTCACCATAGTATCAAAAAGTATTACTCCGCAATTATCATAGTATTACTTCAAGATAACCATACTATTGCCCTGTGAGTTACCGTAGTTTTACTTTGCCAGTCACCGTAGTGTTGCTCCGCTTGACTCCAATACTCCACAAGGCTCCAAACAATTACACTGCAAATCCCTGTTGTATTACTAAGCGGGTCAATGTAGTATTACTCCATCAGGCTCCAAAGTAATACACCTACAGAGTAATACTACAAAATTACAATATATTAATTAGGTAATGTTCACACATTTTAAACCCTGAATGAGTACAATTACCATTTGTGGTTAAAAAAAAGGTTCTTGTCCTTTACAAATAATCCATTAAAGCTTGAGAGCCGTCGCTGTCAAAGACTTCCTTCATAAATCCCACATGACCAAACTACACACACCTCATTGGTCAACAGCAGCTCTGAGTCACTTGCGAACATGTTTTTATTCGTGAGAAATGAACGCAGAGGAGGATTTTTCTAAATGCTTAAACGTCGGCCCGCGGGGTGCATTTGATTCCAGAATGTAAGTTTTTAAGTAGCGAAAATAATTGAACGCAATCCCTTAATGTTGTGGCAAAACACGCCTGGGCTTCTGCTGATTCAGCATTATAGTGAGATTTATTTTTCTTGAATTTAACGTTCAGTCGTGCTGTTTGGTTTTACTATTTTCATCCAAAGGTCAGTCCGTGAAAATGTTTAACGGGATCGTGGTGAAAAAAAAGGCTGTTGACTTCTCAAATAAACCACTTGAAATGTGATCTTGCCGAGCTCCTCTAATAATAAGTGGGTACTTAAAGGATTTCTTGATCTTTAACTTTAGCTTTTCACTCCCTGATGAGTGAATACGAGCAGTTACATGAACAAGATCTGACCCCTGTTTCCGTCAAAGTACCTCAATGTTGGTTAACTGCTGTTCTTTGTTGAAGCTTGAGTGAGGGTTGAGTGTACAATTCCTCCACCATTTATTCTCGTGAGCAAGTGCTTTAAATCAAATATGTCAGATATACATTTGTCGGTTTGCCAAGCGTGGGTCATGATATAAATGCATTTAAACACACACAAAAAAACCTGCATGAAAATCAATGCTGAATCAATAGGATGGTAAGTGTTTGAGCCAGAAGAATGCATGATGTTTACAATTTATTGCAGTAATATTGTGAATTAAATAATCAGTTTTCAGCCAACAAATCAATACCTTTCTGTCCGTTCAATACGTAGACCACAGCGCACGCAGACAAACACACATCCATAATTCATCTTTCAGCACCAAAGCAATAAAAGCTTTTAAAACCAAAAACCTTGTGCTGTCGGGCTTGAAATGTACTTTCATTTCCATAGGACACAAAGACAGAAGCCAACGAGCCATTCACTCGCTCAGCAGGGGAGCGAAAGTATTCGTCCCCCTTTTTTCCCGCGGCAGATGTGGCTCCAATCATCCTCCATTTGTGTGTTTGTGTGTAATTCAGTCGGTGTGAAGGTGACGACTCACCTGTGGTAAAATAATAATCCAGCAGCTGAAACACGCTTTTTAGTTTCAGAGGCAGAACATGACAATTTCACTATTTATAAGATTGTAATTTAGATTATTTAAAACGATGTAACAGTTGATGAATCATCTGTTTTAATATCTTTATCTGATGTTGTGGACTTTATTTTTAGCGACCAAATCTAATCTTCTATTTTCAGCCATGAGAACCTGCTAATCCTTACTGCTGCAGCCCACAATCATTATTTAGTTTAACGGCGGCACGAACGCATATTTACATGTTGACAGATGCCTTTATAAATAATTGAATGTAGCTGTTAATTTTGAAAAATGTACAGTGAATACACACATTTCATACAATGGCATTAGAATGACACATAATTGTGAAATTATTAGTTTTAGTTATATATATATATAAGTAAGTAAGTAAGTAAGTAATATTTATTTATATAGCGCTTTTCCAGACCAGGGTCACAAAGCGCTTAAACAAACAAAACAATACTCAAAAAAGTATATACTTTAAAGATCAAGATAATACTGAGAACAACACAGGAGTTCCAGAAAATCAAGGAAAAGCCTGAACAAATAGAAACGTCTTAAGATGTTTCTTAAAGGAGTCAGTAGATCATCAAGCGCAAAGAGAGAGGAAGATTGTTCCAAAGCTTAGGAGCAACAGCCTGGAAAGATTTCTCTCCTCTGGTCCTGAGTCGTGTGCGTGGAACCATAAGTAGATTCTGATCCACAGACCTCAGAGCCCGAGCTGGGGTGTAAGGCTGGATCAGATCAGTGATGTAAGGAGGAGCCTGACCATGAATAGATCTGAAAGTAAGAACCAGAATTTTAAAGTTGATCCTGAAAGAAGCTGGAAGCCAGTGAAATTCTTTTTACTTAAATAGTAGGTTTCGCATGTAACACTTTTACATACAAACTTCCAACAATGGGGAAGAGTCACTACAGTAATTATAATAATAATAATAATAATACGAAAACCACTAGAAGTATTAATGACACTAATAATATTTACACTGAACTGAATTGGTCGTGCTCCAATAACTCGTCTACCACATGTCTAACTTGTTAATCATTCACATTTAAACACATTCTTATCTACAGCAGCAGAGCTACAACTAATTATTAAACGTAAGAAAATAAAAGCTCAATAAAGGGAGTTTAACGTCATGCTCACACTACATTGATGCTCACCTACCATCTTTGTCCCCTCTTGACCAACTTAACCAACCGCTGGTAACAGCTTCGGTCAGACTTTTATCAGAAAGTATATCCTGAAAGTGCAGCGGCGAATGTTTGCGCATGTGAATACCAGAGCAGATCCGGCCACGCTCAAGCCGAGCCATTAATCACGGCGCCGGCCTCATGCATTGGTGCTGAAGGGATTCATCTCATGTGTGACTCCGTGTGGCTTTAATCATGCACGAGAGGAAAGTCTTTTGTCTCCGACCTGTCGTGGTCTTCACACTCTTTTTGTGCAATGAAAGCTATTACTGGAGCTCTCGCCGAACTTCATTACTTTCTCTTTCCATCGGGCGAATAGTCATGGATTCAGCCGCTCTAAGATCATACATCATGCAAACAAGAACTTGCCTCTTTTTTTTTTTGAAAGTCGTTTGTTTGTCTTTGAGCCAGGTTTTTAACTTATTAGAATCCAAGTCTCACAAGCTCAACATCTAATCGCTCATTGCGTCTGATGGACACCCACTTGGGGGAACTATCGAGGGGGAAACGCATCACTCTCTGTCTGTCCTCTTTACTCGCTCGGCTAAAACGTGCATGACGACACGTGCCCGGCTTCTGCTGCTGAAGGACGAACCTCTGTATGTTTAATATGTTCCACCTCATCGTGATCCTGGGGAGAGTTTGAATAGTTGTTATGCTTAACCATCACTGCGGAGGTCAATGAAAGGAACGTGCCGCAACATTGACTTCAGTTAAATGTAATAAAGCAATTTACTTTTAAAAGGATCTGGTGGATGTGACATGAATTACTTTGAATTAGATGATGATGAACCCAGGGTGAAAAGAATGATCATCTATTTGTTTTGTTTTTTTTTCGTTTAAGATCTCATTTTAATTGTCCCAACTCTTCATGATAAGGTTCTCTTTAAGACAAACTCATGGCTGAGGGGCCCTATCCAGCCCTTCCAAGTCATTTAAGTGGCCTGTTAGTGCTTTAAGTAAATATATTTGCCTCAATATTTCATTTAATTTCAATTTGCAATTTAATTGCAGTTCAAATTCTGTCCTTTAACCGGCTGTTTCTAGCAAGAAAAAATGATGATTGACCTGGTAACATTTTTTTTGTTTTCTTAACAATCTTTCCAAGAAGAACTTTTATACAATTATTAAAAAAATAATTGAGAAAAATAACCCCCATGGGAGGTCGGTGAAATAACAACCTTCTTATATGATCATATTTGGTGGATATATGGTGCAGATTTCATTGAATTTCAACCATTTTAATTTCAGAGGGTTCTTCTGCCTCCCCTAACAAAGTGAGTTAAATTTATGGAACTTTCTCTTGCTTAGTACTGGCTGAAGTATCTGGCGTTGCCCGGTTCAAAACCGCAACAAATATAAAAAAATGAGGTGGAAGCTGCTAAGGGCTAAAAGAAGGGCAAAAACATAACCTATGTTTAAAAGGTTGTAAATTCCTTAATATTCGAGCAAACTTCCTTGGAATGAGACGAAGATAATAAGCATTTTCCTGCTGTTGTAGCACTAATAAAAAAGGAGTAGTTAGTGCACAACTGTTTTCGGCAATTTTGGCCATTGTGGATGAATAAGGGAAAAGACATGGAGAAGTTTATGGCGACCATTTTGAGGCCAAAGAAGAGTCTGAAGAACCACTGAGAGAAAAACTGACTCAAGTTGTATTTATAGATATAGATGTAATATGGTTTAAAATTCATCAAAACTAGATGCATTTGAACTTTCCTAGGGGTCTTCTTTCCCACTTGTGCTGAATGAGTTCCCCTTCATCATACATATTGCAAAAGCTAACTTTAATAAAAAAAATTTAAACAAAATTGTATTTCACGGAACATAATTTAAGAAAAGTTAAAAAGTAAAGTACACCACAAAATAAATACGTTTTTTTAGCATCGTACTTTAGAAAATGAGTATTGCTGTATTAGGCAGTAAACAACAGGATTTCTTACTTAAGCTTTGTTTTTCCAAAAAATGATAATTGGGTATAAAACTGATCCTGAAACTACTATTATCATTGTCTTTGTCTATGCACTGAAATGCAGTATCACCGCTATCGTCTGTTAACCATTACTGATTGTTGTCAGAACCGTTACATTCGTACTTGCGTTGGCCAGTTGTCACAACCCTTGTCCGATAATTAGAATTTTGTGGACAGCAGCGTCATCAAATTTAATTTCGTTTTGACGTCTGGCTGTTGCCTCAACTGCCCGGATAAACCCCCTTTAATCTATTCATGGCAGTTCTGTGTGTAATCCCACCTGAATCAAACATGGTAAACAGACAAACAATTACTGTTGGTGGATCCGACAGCGACATCGTTCAAAAGGCTCCGTAGGCAACACGGTGTCTAACATGCAGCTGATATTTACTACAGAGATAATCCACAGGTAATCACTCCCCGTTATTAATTTCCCTTCAGCATTCTCTTTCATATCATTATCACATGTTGAGTGGAAGTTGCTGCTGGAGTATTATGTATTTAGGGAGGCTTCTTTCCATACTTAGTGTTTTCATAGCGTGTAGAGATTAAGCATAATGCCGATGTAAATAATGTGCTTATATTGCACAACTTCACTCTACACCTGTCGTTTACTGGCTCATTTAAGCTACGTATTATAAAGAGGATTATAAAAAAAAAAAAAAGTCAGGCTGATGTGAAAAGACATCGTAAATCCGTGGAGAAAACAATTCCCCACACCTGCCGTAGTGAAATAATAGGGATAAAATAAAGGTTGCTGCTTCAGGAAGTTAAGGTTGAATAAAGTAAGATGGGATCATGGTAAGTTATAACGGAATTGCTTATGTGGGACATCTTTATCTTCTGAAACAAATCTGGGGAAATGAGGTTCTCAGCTAAGACCTTGAGAGTCTCATGAATCTGAAGTGCAGAGAAAGCTTTTACAAAATCTTCCGTGCAAACGCACAACGTAAGTCAGCGACTGAAACTTGTGGCCTGCGGGCCGACAAAGCGACAAAATATAAATCAGATATTGATCAAAGATGTGCAGATAATCAAACGGTTCCAACCCAATCGCAAACAAGTACCTTTATTAAAAACACCTACAGTCTACCGAAGATGAGTATCGATGTGAGAATAAGGTGTTATCAAGGTCTAACGTCTCAGTTGTGAGCCTGTGTTCAGATGTTAATGTAGATTGCAAAAATAATGGCCGGGTTTTCCGGATCTTATACTTCTTAAAGACGTAAAAAAGAAGGATATGGATAAGAAGACACCGTCTTAACTACCTTCTCCTGTGAATCTTAAGAACAGCCATAGAAACTGCATAACAAGCTCTTATAAGGTGGAACATGAGTTCAATTCCATTTGTTTCTTTAATGTCTGAGGGTTGTTGATGTTTTTTTATGTGTAATGTTAGAAAGCCCATGCGTATTATATGTTTTATTTGTTTTTTTTAGAGCGTAAACTGTAACTTATAGTGTGTTTTCTCATTCAATTCCTATGCTCTTGAATGCATCATTCGCATAGGACGACCAGAGCAGCGCAAGTTGGAGCCTGATTCTTCCAGTTTCATCTGCATCTATGTGGATTTATTGAGGTTAGTAAAAGGAAAAGGATGAGTTTCATCTAGTTTTATGGATTCATTAGTCATAGTAGTACCATGAACGCATATATTCGTTGTCTATTGTTTTCTTTTTTGGAAAGGTGCAGGATATAATACATTTCCTTGATGTTTGTCCCTGAGCATTTGGTCGTTAAGAAGGTTGTTAGGCGTGGGTCGGCTCCAACTTACAGTTCCTTCTTAGTGAAAGATCTTAAGCTAAGAGCTACTCTGGAAAACACACTTTCATATGGTTCTTAAGAGCACTCCATAGAAGATCTTAGAGACACACTTACAGACGCTTCTTAAGAGCACTCCAAAGAAGATCGTAAGACACACTTTCAAACGGTTCTCAAGAGCACTCCATAGAAGATCTTAGAGACACACTTACAGATGGTTCTTAAGAGAACTCCATAGAAGATTTTAGAGACACACTTACAGACGGTTCTTAAGAGAACTCCATAGAAGATTTTAGAGACACACTTTCACACGGTTCTCAAGAGCACTCCAAAGAAGATCGTGAAGACAAACTTTCACACGGTTCTTAAGAGCACTCCATAGAAGATCGTAGAGACACACTTACAGACGCTTCTTAAGAGCACTCCAAAGAAGATCGTAGAGACACACTTTCACACTGTTCTTAAGAGCACTCCAAAGAAGATCTTAGAGATTGTAGCTTTTATGCAAACCTGGGAAACCTGGTCAATATCTTTGTATTCTGTTGTGGTTTCTTGGAAATAAAGACTAATAATGAAAGCAGCTAGATGAGAAAATGGACCAAGTATAGCTTGTAGACGCCATCATTCCACCACACACCATCAGGAACACATGCTCTGGTCACCAAGCAAAGCAGCACATACATGTAGATACTTATATAATTAAAATATAGACATTTAGCTTTTTTAAAAATACTTTTATTGCTCTTTTAAATCTCTTCGTCGAATGCTGAAGCCAGACTACTGTTTCACAGGCACTCAATGCACTGATGAACAGAATTGACTGCCGCGTTAAAGGAATACAATGCGGGACAGGTCTTAAATGAGCGTGGACTGAGAGGCTCAGAGTAGACAAAGCACCACACCGTCACATCATTCACAATAAAACTAATTATTGCTGCTGTAATATTGATGGATCTGGTGTTTATCGGTTCGCTCTCCTGCTGTCTCATTTAATCTATGCCTCTCCTACAGATGAAGTTAATAAAGAAAGTGTTCGAATAAACCAAAATATATCATCCCGCCGCGCCACCGACCTGAGAATCAGCTCACCAGTAAAAGGAAATTAGACTACAAGTGTAAGATGATAAATTAAATCAGCAAGCAGAGAAATCATTACTCATAAGCCACTAGAGCTGTCTGGCTTTTTAAACGCTCGACTTTGTGGTTCAATAATGTAATGCATAACTCTGTTGTAATTATGTTGGTATTCCACTCTCCTGCCGTTCAACTTTGGAATTAATTTTTCAAGTGTGGTCATTATTCAGTTTATCAGCGCTTGTGAAAGTCTGGACCCTACAGCCAGACGTGATGACCTCACTTCCCCTCGTCAACCTTGTAATGCCACGAACCGTCCGTGTGAAGAAAGCAGTAATTATACGCTCCTCTCACCATAATAGTGAATAAAAGGTCAACGTTATTTTGTTAAAAAGTATATTTATTGCTTTGTAGGAAACGTGACATTTGCGTTTAATATAGATACTTTTTTTTTTACAAAAGAACGAATGTTAAATGGGAGCTTTCGCTTCTTTCTCCCAGATCTTATTCCACTGTGGATTTCTTTGTGTGTAGCAGTGTAAATTGGTGCGAAAAGACACAATTGGATTTTTCACCTTATTGAACTCCAGGTAATGAATTTGAACCGTCTTTTCAACAAGAATAAACTTCAACTGCTGCCCTTTCATTCAGTTGAGCGCATTGTCCCTTTTCTTTGGCCTGGGTGGTAGGACTTTAAACTGTTTCTTAACCCTTGTGTTTTCTCACGGTAAAGGTGACCTGGTGGCCTGAAAAGAAAATGTGCTTTAGGCATCCCTTGTGTTGTCTCTAGGTCAAGGTGAAGGTGAAGGTGGCTGGAAATAGATACAGTGGTGATGCAGTGGTGGAGGTCGTTCACCTTGACCCAGAGACAACACAAGGGTTAACTAAATCTGATTATTTTATGTATGGTTTTGAGTCAGAGCCCTTTGCGTCACAAAGTGCACTTGGAGTTGCTCATATTTGCCCTAAGGTTGCTGACCCGTGGAATAGACATTTAAGGAGTCGTGGTCGTGTCAAATGTCAAATCCTCTTTGTGGTGATGGAATTGTCGATAATGGGTAAAACGGCTTCAATGCGTACTAGAAGCACACGTACGTTGCTCGAACCTCTACCTAAAGAGGTCGTGAGTGAACAGCTTATCATTTATGAATGAAAATTGATGAATAATCAAACTATGGCATGTATGTTATAAATGTTGCATGTTCACTACGACCTGTCGTCGCTCGTAAGTAGGTTTGACGTACATGAAGAATGGCTACGACGCTATTGTGCAGCAATTTAGATTAGATTTCCTTCAGTGAAAGACGTGCGTCACAGCAACAATCTCTGCATCTTGACACACTCTGAGTACTGCTGAGCCTCGAATGAAGTGATCAAACCCTAAGAAATAGATCAATGAAATACGAGTAGATGTTTAGTGGTTACATTGTTTTCTGTAATGTTTATGGTGACAAACCTTGTAGTTAATTGCAGGCAAAAGAAAACACGTAAATTCAATTTTTATTCCGTCCAAAATTGATGTTAAAAAATGTTCAAATTGAGTCATAAAAACAGTCAAAATGAAGTCTCTCAAGGGTTGATGGGTCAATGGAGTCGATAAGTAATTTGGGGGCTCTAAAGCACATTTATACCTGCTATTCTCAGATATTCAGTTTATATTACAGAGAAATAAACATTTACTTTTGAGTATTTATGTTATTTTAGTTTTCAGGATGATTCCCCCTGTTAGGTTACAAGAATATTCCAATGTCCAGTCTCTCATTTTGGAAGGAAAAGTGCTCTCCGGCTCAAGAAGCTCGAGCAAGCGGGCGGCTGTTGGCGTTAAAATGTGTTTAATGTTTGGTAAATGAGGAGCCGTGCAGCAGATTAGATATTTTAAACGGCTGTTTTCTCCTTATCATCTCTTTCTGCCTCACACTCCTGCTGTTACTCCATCTTTACTGCTCCAGCGGCTCCTAGTCGCCGTCCATGCCCACCAATTAGGGCCCTGGCTCATTTTGGACCATGTATTTTCGGATTATTTGTCATTTGTCCCATCAGAGCCGCTTTACTTGACTCAGAACCGCGACTTAATTGGCTCGGAGACAGAGCAGCGGGTCTGTACGGGTGCTTATGCTGGTCGCTGACTGATGATGATTGCTACTCGGGGACTGAGACGGCCTTTCTGTCGGGTAATGGAGACTGAATGGATGGTGCCCTGCAGATGTCTCGCGCTCTCCATTTGGCCTACATAAACCCTCGCACGACTATAAAAGGTGTGGTGTCTGGACTCCTTGATTAAACCTGGCAAATGAAGTGCTGTGACACAGCAGGGAAGCCAAATCACATCCAAAATGGAAATGAGTCCAAATCTTCAACAAAAGGAGCGGGTTTTGGATTTAAATTGTGTGCTTCTGATCTCTGTTGACCAAAACTGCCGGTTTAGCTGTTATGGTGAAGAGCCCCGAAACAAGCAGGAAAAATGCTTTTTTTTTGTAACATCTTATCGAGCACAGGCTCCAAAATTGGGGCACAACACAATGATGGAGCCAAAGGTTTAGGATTTGGTTTGGTTTGGTTAACACAGTCAGACTTACAATTGTAGGAATATAAAGAGCATCTTATTTCCCTCTTTGTCCAACAACATGCATCATTCATCTTTCAATGATACTTAAAGCCAATTTACACAATAAATTACACACACCAACATGTTCTAAAAAAATACATTTATTTTATATTTATACATTTTATTAAATTTAATAAAAAAAACGATAAGAATACAACATAGTATATGTCAAAATATATTTGGCAGTAATAATAATACATTGTATAATTCATAGTTTACAATCAGTTGATCTCTACTTGGTAAAAACAATCTCAACTGTCAAATGTATTCTTTCAGGATTGGGCCAAGTTTTAGTGAAGATCCTGGTCATCGTTTGGATACTTGAAGATCTCACGGATTAGTAATTACCATCTTTGGCCACTAACTTTTGTTGCTCATGGGTTTATGTCCTGGAAGAACTATCAAAAACAGACCTTTAAAATCATAAAAAAAGCAAACAATTTAATATAAAATCAACTTGTGGGGTGAATAAATAGAAGTCAAAGTTTGTATGTATATTACATTTCGTACACATGGAGCAAATGAAAACCATTATCACGGTAAAATATAAGACAGGAAATTAAAAAGCCTCTGCTTTTATTTTAAAATAGAAAACTAATTATGTTTTCCCAGAATGCACGCTGTCAGTCAGCGGTAGATAAATATGAGAGAAGAAGAAACCATCAGCGTAGAACAAGAGGTCATAATGGCTTTTACCGAGATGAAGGGAGTCCAAATGTGGTAATTTCACACTTGGCTTTGAGGTCCACTTTCCTCTCCCTGCACACTTTTTTATTCAATTTGATTTTAGTGAGCAACATGAACATATTGTCTCATGTTCTCTTCTTCTGTAACCATGCCAACCATGCTAGACCTCTAGCTGATGGCAATCACTGAATCAGTGATACATGTAAACATGTAAAGTTTTTTTTTTTTTTATCATTTTAATCCTTTTTTATACATGTTTAGCAGGTGTTTGATATTTCATTCATCCATTATTTTCACAGGCAACCAAACATTTGCACTCACAGTCTCTAGTGTTTAGAGCGACCCACTATGCCAAAACAAGCAAGAGAACAATATGTTAACCATGTTTTAAAACTGTAAAGTATAAATCTTCAGTAGCATTTGATGCATATTGTAATTGTTTTCTTCCATTTTGTCCTGATATCGAGAACTATTGGTCTAAGAAGAGAGTGCAGGCAGGGTGGAACACTAGGCAGTGAGTGGGAGCAAAAGTAAAAGTTTGTTGTAGGACACCGGCTGAATTACCCAGCGTTTGCTCTGTTATAAAACTAAATTTGAAAACCAGATGAACCCAAAAAAGAGAGATAGTAGGAGGGAAAAACAGAGTAGTCCTATGGACGTGGAATTATGGGAATCTTTATTAATTGGAATTTGACCTGTTTGAATTGTCTTCTTCCCCCCTTACGATTGGCGAAAGGAGTGTAGGTTCAGGATAACCATCCTTTCGCTAATTTTTAGACTAACGACTTACTATTTCATTTTAACATTTAACGAAAAGGAAATTTGTCTTTTGTAGATTTTTTTGTTTGGCATCATTTGAAAGGAGAATTAACTGGCTTTCCAACGATATCAGCTTTGTTACCCGTAAATATTGATAGTCAAATCTACCAAACATACATCATGATGTATACTGTATTTTCTGCACTATACGGCGCACTGGATTTTAAGACGTGCTTTCAATTAACGGTCCATTGTCACGTAAAAAACTCACTCGATTATAAGGTGCATTGAGTGAAAAAAAAAACTGGGTAACGTTCACAATAACAATAAAAAAAAAAACACAGTCTAATACGGCTAAATGAAACGTTAGCGTATTTTTTGTCTCTGTCAATGTGACACCAATATGTAGTAGCTGTAGTTCTTTATTTAATCCAGCCGGAATGATGGCAAGCATGTTCCTGTTCACGTTGTTCGGGTTCACGTTGTTATGGTAACAGTTCTTATTGCGTAGCAAAGAACACTCATTATAATGCTGTTTAGTTCTTGAGTTCTACACACAACAACAGCAACATTACAATATATATTACTCCGCAACGCTCCTGACTGACGGCAGCTGTACGACTGTAGTTGGTTTACCAAAGTTAAGTTTTGTAAAGTAAACCATCATGAGCTCCATGGTTAATGGAGGTCTAGGTGAGATGTAGATAGGGGTTACATGCATTGACAGTATCTAATGGGAAATAGTGAAAGGAAAAGAGAGGTCTTCGTTATATTACATATAACAAGGTCTTTGTCTTATTTCACGGATCCTTGAGGCAAACGTCGATATACTGAAAACAATTAGTTAGAATTCTTGCTCAAATGTTATTTTCTCTATATATATTTGTCTGTTAAACATGCTGCAGGCAACAAATATTGAATGAACTTATCGATTTACATTTGCATCTCTTTCTAATATTGACCAATGAACAAACACTACTTCTGTGGAGCGACTCCACCATTAAATTACGTAACTTTGACTTTTTTTATTGATCACTTTCTCCCAGGCTGAAGCATCGTGTCGTCTAGTGCAACAATTTTCCTCTCCTGGCTCCTCTCTACCCTCCAGGGACACCAAACCTATGGGGAGACAAAGTGCAGATTGGATGCCACACATCACTTTTATTTCTCATTCTGTTTCCCTCACCCCGGTGTGACTCTTCTCGTGGCTCCGTCATTGATGCAGAGATAAAAATTTTGTTTTAAGAGCAACTCTACTACGAGACCGTCTGCACTGCAGAGAGCTAGAGAACGGACCGGACCGTGTCGCAGAGAAACACTTTTGCATATCCTTGCTAATGTCGCCCAATCCATGACAGGGAGATGGAAAGTTGGTGACAGTGACAGGAAAATAATTTGACAGTTCACTTTTGGAATATCCTACGAGGTGACACATTTATTTTTTGGGGTGTATTCACACAACCCTCAGTCTTAACCTGTGTGTGTGTGACCATATTTAATAAATATTTAATCATTATTATTTACATTATTTCAGCTTCTTTCAGCAATTGAAAGACCCGTTACTCTTTAGCATTTTCACATTTTAAGATCTTTTTTAAACATCTTAAAATCCTTGTTATGAGAATGAAGAAGAAACAAACTAGTCTTACCAGACTAATGGCTCTTTTTTGACTTGCTTAAAACGGCCGGTTACAGGGCAACGTTTGAACACTCAAATTACAATTCAATTCAATTTTGAGCCAAATTTAAAGCTCCTTCAAGCCACTTAATGCCGATTATTACAGCTTTTCTTTTTATAATCCTATTAAAGCAAATGTTCTCTCTTTAAAGGTCACACCCCAGATTAAAAGTAAAAAATTCTATTTGACTATTAAATATATTCTATTTGAAGTCATTATCCTCTTCAGCGAGCATCAGCTGACACCATGGAAACGGACTCAACACATGATTGTGTTCTTAAGACTTGTTAATGAAAACAAGTTTCATTAAGTCTTGTAATGGTGAAACACTCTGTACTCGTTGATAAAAAAAAACTTTTGCTATAGTAAGCTATTCGCCTGTTTAAGAGACTCTGAGATGGTGTTCCCACAAGTAGAGTCTAATGCTCCAGTGAGCATTCCATCAGGGATCCTGAGACATTATAATTCAACTTGTAAGTTGTATTTTTTTTTCGTGTATCTAGCACTGCACTTGCTCATCCTGCAGCCTCGGCCTATTATTTACTGTGTTCTCCGCTGCTGTGTCCTCGGTTTCGGCACGTAAATGCTGAGTTGTGTTAGTTTAAGCCCAGATAGACCGCGGGTCTGCACACATATTTGTTCAGGAAAATGCAGACACAGCTCAACTTCCTGTCAGACTCTGGTAAGGAGTCAGAGGCTAAAGGATTTCCTGCCTCTCCGTCTTTAATCACAACGCTAATTAAAGTTTACTGGCTAATTGTGGCTGAGATAGTGATTCTGTACGCTTCCTTCTTCAGTGAGCGCGCGGCCCGGCTAATTACGTAGCTAATGGTCGACCGGCCAGCTCTGCTGTCGGCACGACGCTGATGCATGAATAGTAAAGTGATGGATCGCCCTCGGGTGAGTCGCTCCCCGTCGCTCCGCCGCTTCGGACGTGGGCTTCCCTGTTGACGATCGAAGATCTCAGTTGCTCAACCAGAATTCTTGTCATTCTCTGCTGCTGGAACTAAATTCTAAAGTTTTAAATTCTAGACTCATGCTCAAATGTGTGAAAACGTATTTCAGACTAAGATTCTTATTAGTGGGGATCTTTTAAACATAAACAAAGTGCCATGTTTAGTACATATAGTAGTATGTCAATATGGAGTTTTCTTGGCAGATCAAAATGAAGGTGCAAAAATAGTGTGTATGCGTAATTGCACACATATGGCTGCAGTGATTTTTGAGACTTCACAAGAAACAAAAGTAGATTTGAAGAATGCATTGTTAATCCTCAGTACTACTTAAGTACATTTTTAGGAAAATATGGTTTATTAAGACATTTATTTATGAGTTTGAAAAACTGTTTTGAATCTACAGGGGTGACCACAAGAGAAAACCATGTGGGACAAAGAATTGAATGAATGAACAACCCCTGGAGTTACGTTTTCAGGTTCTCAGTATAGTCCTTTTTGTCCTTCTTTCGTTTGACTTCCAATATTTTTATTCACTTTTAATGCTGACCAGAGCTATAGCTAGCAGTGTGTGTCCACAGTAAAGGCTAATGGGTAAATGGCTTTTGTATTACACACCCTGTACTGACACTGTTTAAAAGCTTCATATTTTTAACCACCTGATCTGAGATTATTCATTATTTGGTCACTTTTTGCTACCTTTACCTTTTAAAACGGTGTTGCTGCTTCAGTTTCTCCCCTGTGAGCAAGCATGCTGCTAGATTTGTTCACTCATATCAACCCTGAAGACAAAAATAAAACACCTTCAGTCGTGACAGTCCGAGTTAATCCGCGGTCTTTATTTTTATGTCGGCTTATGAGACTCTTCTTATCTTTCTTCAAACTAATCCACGGAACCATAAGCACTTTTGTGGTTGTTCTGCATGGTCAGTCTGTCCCGGGCAGGCGAAGGCAAAGACAGCTGGTGCTGACAGGTGGACGTTCGAGGCTGGAGCTCCAGGTGAATATTAAGCCGGGGAGTGTTTCAGGTGTAACGATGATAAACAGGGTTAATTGGGCGTCAAATTATGCAGCCGGAGGGTCGGAAGTTGTCAGACCACAGGCTGGAAATCGGAGACGGTGACATTCGAGACAACACGTGTTGAGTAGGAGTGACATGTGGCACCAAATATGTCCGGTTTGTTGTTTGTTTTTAACGTGAATTAATGTAGAACAAAGACAGTTACATTTCCTAAGAGGATAAATATACCGGGAATGTTGGGAAAAACAAGCAAGTGAAAAAAACTGCTGATGAAAGAAAAAACAAGTGTTTAACTTGATGAACTTGAAAACTTATAAAAGGTATGAATTAGTAAATCAGTATAAATGTGTAATTATGTAATGATAGTACATATAAAGCATAAAAAACGCATTTTTACTTTTTGTTTGTCTTATAAGTGGACATCACTCTAGATATACTGTATTTATGTCGAGTACATACATTGAGCTACTGAAGTGATACAAGAGAAAGTAAAAGGAAGCAGGGAAAAGAAGCAGTTCTTATTTCACATAGTATTCTCACGTCTACTTTATCTAATGAACATGTTTTTTTTTACTTCTGAGTAGTTATTTTTTGTAATTGTGGTTGAGTTGTCTCTGTTGCATTTTTTCTCCTTTATTAATTTTTAATTTGTTGTTAATAGTTTTGTCTTTTTTGTTGATGCCTGGGTCATTGGTGTTTTCGCTGATTTTATTTTCTCCCGGATGTTATAATATTCATAATTATTGTCTTCACTGTTGCAATTAAGTGACTTTTTAAAGAATTACAGGATTATGTGGAAAAAGATGGGAAATTATGTACCATTACAAGTAATAAAAAAGTAAAAGAAATAAAGTACTAACAGAGAGGCTGTTCAGAAAATGTCTACTTAAATAGTTGTATTGTTTGTCTCCATGAAGCCTGCAGCAAAGGGCCACAGTTGGCCTGAGGGCCACACAATAAGGCCTAGAGACTCAGGATGCAACTCCCTTTTCTCTTATGTTAAACATGTTGCAGTAAAGGAACTATAAGAGATTATTTCACAGGCGTGTGCTTTTGTTAAATGATGATCCTGCACCTTGAACGTGTGTCTGTTATTCTGGTGAACACAAAAGACATGCGTGTCATTCCTGAGCACAAGTCCTTTCATTCGGCGCATGAGGCTGATTTTTTAAAAACATGGATAATAGGCACGTACAAGAATTCCATCTGCAGACTGAGGTTACTGTGCTGCACACAAAAGCTCAGGGACCCTCAGAAGACAAGCCTATTATAAACATAGCCGAGTGCACGTGAGCGCATGCATGTGTGTTTGTCCTTTTGTAATTCGTCTTGTGTGATGTCTTGACTGTTTGTCAGATGCACCGAAGCCCTCTGTGTGTAGCAGATGACGAACACAAGGGCGAAGGAGGAGAGGAAGAGTGAGAACGAATGTACCATTTCTCTTTCTTAAGCGCAGGCTTTGAGCTCTTGAGGAGGCTGATGGGATCAAGGATGCTGGGATGAAGAAGCGGGTGATGGGGATGTGATTTTTTTTTTCTTCTATCTGGGAATATGGGTTCCCATTCGTGTGTTAGCGTGTGCGACACTAAGCTCGTCATCATGATAGCACTTGTGTTACTCAATTAGCCACCCTGCTTGTCATAGATGTGACACACACGCACACACACACACACACACACACACACACACACACACACACACACGGAATCCCTGTGAGTCCTCATCAGCCATATCAGATTCCTGATTAAATTAAATCTGCATGTTTTTGCCGTAAGAGGATTTCCTCGCATGCATTTTGTATGAGTCGGTAATCTTCACCAGAACTATCAGTGCTGCTATTCAGAGAAGGGATTATAAAAGCGGATTACAGGCAACAATTTAGAAGATGTCTATAAAAGTGTAGCAGCCAGCACAGTTGCAGGCGAGAAGGGCAGCATTATAGGAAATATAAAGAAGCTTTATAGCGTAGGAGAAAGCTCAGTGATTAGTGTGTGTGTGCGACTATAGATGTAAGTCTTCTGTTCAGGGATTCAACCTTGCGCTCATGTCAGATTTATTGATCAGGGAAGCTTTTACGTTTTTTTTTTGCTTTAAGGGTTTGTGTGTTTGTGTCTCGGCCGGAATACAAATCTTGCAGGGCATGCGGCTAATAACTATATCCAAAGTCTCGGCTAGTTTTGAGATATGATTTCAAGATGCTGAAGTAGCGGAAAGTTGCCTGAGATTCCCGAAAGGTTTGCTGCAGGCTCACGAGATTGGTTATTGGAAGTGTGTCGCTGCTGCAGAGGTGGACGACCTCAGGTGGAGTCAATACCTTGTGGTATGAAAGTGGCGAAAAGTGGAGTCTAGCAACATGGGTGCAGACAGTCCGTCCCTGTGGAAATAAACTTTTACCGGGCAGTCATTTGTCAGCTTCTCTCTCGATCATACTCTGTATTAAAAAATCTAAAGTGTAGTATTTACAGCGGTTTAATTAATAAAGCATAATATTTTACAAATTAACAAATGCAAAAGTTGAGTCAAACGTCAGATAGAAAGAATAACCAAAAGTAACATATATGTCAACATGTACCTACACCATAAAATAAACAATGAAGGAGAAACTTAAACTACACAAATTATCAAACTACAATCACAGAACTTACCAGGGAAACTCAAATGTACCAGAAACATAGACAAAAAATAATCAAGGAGACAACAGAGAGGTCAACATCACCAGCAGAGGCCCTGACACCACGGACTGGAACAGGAGAGCGAAGACGCAGCTGCAGGAGCACTGAATACAGATTAGTACAAACTCAGTGTTTTTTATCTGTCCAGTGAAACACCAAGAGAAAAGTACAAAGGAAGGAAAACTAACACAATAAAATCGCATATTCAAAACAGAATATTTCATTGCCAGTGTTTTAAACACAACATGGGATTTTTTTGGGGTGGCATTCAAAAACAGATATTACTGAGATTCAATCATTGTTTTTAAAGAGTTCATGAAGCTAAATAAGTTTAGCTCCCATTTTATTACACTAAACCTACCCATTAACAAATTATCGAGCACAGCATTATCGAAGGAGGACAACATCAGTGCATCACTGAAAATATCACTCCGACTATTAGTCTGTCTGGTTTCCATGGAAACAATACAAGCTTCCTGCATCAAAAGTTATTAAAGGCAACATGAAAAAACAATCCACGGAGGAACAACCACAGCCAACGTTCAATCGGCAGCTGTGTTACATTGAGAGTCGCGATTATATCAATGATTATTTGGCTTTAGACTACCACAAATTTCCTTGCAGCAATCTTACCATTACTTAAACTGAAAGATAGAAATCTAATTCCAGGTTAAAGAAGGAACCAAACCCATTACTTTGTTTGTGCAAATTGACAATCCCAGCATGCACTGCAGGACTAAAAGTTCCCTCTGGCCAACTGTGTGTAAGTTGTTTTTCTTACTTTCTGTAAATGATGAAAGGCTGAATATAGTTGAAATATTTGAAATGTATTGGTTATGTTATTGTATTTTTTGAATAAAACTTGAACCTTTTCTAACTACTTATTTGTTTCATTGTCTTTAAACTTTTCTTTTGGGGTATTTATACGTTTAATGTTCAAAGATTTTTCTATAGAACAGGAACATAAAAATGTATAGTACAGTGTAGTCCATTGTGTATGTTAACCAACTATTATTATTTAATAAACCTCAACATCTGACATAAACTGACAATTCTAATGGGAAGGGATCTGGTCCAATTCAATGAAAACTAGTTTCTGTTGTAATCTGTTTAAACAAAGAAAATAAGCAACAATAAATTGTAGCACAGACTCTTGTCCAGACAGGCCCAGAGGTGATTTCTCTAACAAATGAATGGTGTTTCTGACGGACCTTCTCAGTGAGGGATTCACAGCATATGGTGAGCCTGGCTTGGCTGCACTTCTTATTCAGAGCGGGTATAATTGATCATGAGATCAATTAAGGATTGATACGTCTGACCCACCCACCTCTTTTCACGCTGTTTTTCACCCTGGATGTCATTTGTTGATGCTCTTTCTCTACATATGATTAATAACTCACACCTCGGCACTTGAGGAAATGTGAAATGCGAATTTGGAACTTTCTTCATCACAGATCATGGCTGGATGGCAGCTGCACACAGAACTGTCTGCTCTGTGATTTTTATTCCACTGAATAGTCTTACTTTGAGCCTCTTACATGTTTTTATCATGTAGCCAGTACCTGTGATTTTTTTATTTTCTCATGATTTCTGAGCCACATGGTGCACAAAATGCATGCAAACACCCAGCAGTTGGTGTGGCAGGTGTGTGATTCCATTGCCAAATGGAAATAAATCAGCCAATGTCTTGTAAAAGAAAAAGGATGCCTATTCAAATGAGGCTTGGCTACAATAACACAAACCTGGCAGCCGTCCAGGGGAACGAAGTTGTGAGAGGACGAGGAGAGAGATGTTTTAACCAGAATCTCTGAGGACAGATGGAGGGGGAGGTTCCTTTTCAAAGTCTCTGTATACGTCTTGTTTTAGGGATAGCGACAAAGGTTGTGCTCCGTGAATGAGTCATCTGCAACTTGATCAGCTGCATGTCTTTTTAAAGAACACGCCACCGCCACGCCTTTCCAGAAGAAAAAAAAATCATGTTTACATTAAATTTACTTTTGTATGTAATATAGACCATTTTTACAAACGACACAAATAATGTATGTGACCAGTGCACGTTTAACACTATTTAAACAATTTTACAGTATGTGGGCTCATGGTTATAGTAGTAAAGTAAAGGTTATTTATAAAGCGCCTTTCTAGACCAGACCAAGCGCTTTGACAATAAAAAACAATACACAGATAAAATATATACTTAAAAAAGCTAAGACGCATAAGACAAACACAGGATTCCCGGAAAATCAGGGAAAAGCCTGCACATTAAAAATGTCTTCAGATGTTTCTTGAAGGAGTCAGTGGATCCATCAAACACAGAGAGAGAAGAATATCGTTCCAAAGCTTAGGAGCAACAGTCTGGAAGGATTTCTCTCCTCTGGTCCTGAAGCCTGTTAAGGAACCATCAGTAGATTCTGATCCACAGACCTCAGAGCCCGAGCTGGGGTGTAAGGCTGGATCAGATCAAGGAGGAGTCTGACCATGAATAGATCTGAAAGTAAGAACCAGAATTTTAAAATTGATCTTGAAAGAAACTGGCAGCCAGTGAAGAGTTTTACGGATAAGGGAAATGTGAGTTCTTCTACTAGAGCGGTAGTGAGTAGTGTTTAAGGACCAAGTTTTAAGTGGACTCTTGATGAACTGTAACTTTTTTAAAACCAGATGTTGCCTTTTGGTTGAGCTTGATATCGCTTATGTATTTAAAAAATATCGAAATATAAATGAATAAATGTTTCCTTTAAATCACATTTGCAACCTCATATTGACATTTCTATATTCGGATATTCACATTTTAATTAAAAAAGATAGTTCCTGGTTCTATACTGCATTCATTTGCATTTCCTTCTTATTTCAATGGACAGGTATCATTTGATTAAACAGATCCAAGAAAAGAATGAGATCCATTCAAGCTACTCCACCGACGACCCTGAATGTCACCACAGCATATCAAAGGCATTAGGATCGAATGCTAACATATGCTAACAACATGTAAAAGAGGCAGAAAACAACCTTGCAGCATATTTTTAGAAGTTCATTGAGTTGACAGTCCAGTGGTTGATTACCATGAGACACGCGCCAGGTGCTATTACTCAGTCATTGCATAGCCTTTAATCATATATATTTTATTGAGCTGGGTAGTCAAATGACCCAGTTTTTTTCCAGGGGGTCATGAAATTTTTATCATCTCACGAGGGATAACCTGAAGTGCAGAGCTGCTGCACGGAGCCATTATGGCTGTTAAAAACATCAGTCATGATGTGTGAAACCTGGTGTGGAAGGAGCTCATGCAGGATCTATTAAAGTTGGGAAGACTAATGACTTATCAACACTCTGTGTCTCAGTTAAACAGAGGGGTTTTGCCGTAACATGAGTGATTATTTTCACACAAACACATCGACTGCTGTGCAGCTACTGTCATATTGATTCATCATAGTTTGTCCAACTTACTAGTCTCACTTCATCACTTATGAAGTCATGGGACGACTGAAGTATTTGTCTTTGGACACCGCAAGTCTTGTGTTCCTCTGAACAAATGAGAGCTCATATCTTGATGGAAGATGATTTTTATTCATATGAGACGTCACATGACGTGACGTATTGAGTCATTTTTTTTCTTATTAACGATATTGGACGGCGTGTCAACCTGGAAATGATCCATCGGGACTAATGCTTTTTTCATGGAATTGCCCACATATTAAAAACACATTCAACAGCAAACCAGGCATGTAATTATGGGGACCATCAGTCACCGGGCGTCCCCTCTTTACGATTGTATTTTTTGCCCAGTGAGCCGAGGGGACGTAAATATCTCTGCAGCCCTCTGACACCGGGTCCTAAACACAACATGAGCCGTGACATAATTTACTCCTCTTCTGCTAATTACAGAGGGAAACTTATGAGATGGTTACAGTCGAGCCCTCATGAGGGTGAGAATTTCATGCACCGGTGTTCATGATGGGAGCAAGAGGGCAGTGGTGTGTAGGAGTCAAGAGGAGGAGGTGTAATTTGCAGGGGGAATGAAAAGGCTAATGGGAATAATGCTTTAATTCATGCTAACACTTGTAACCCCGACTATTGGAGTGCCTCCTTCACCGTCCATTTCCTTTTAGCTCGCAATATCTCTCCTCAATTCAAGGTCTAATTTAAAACCTGCTTCATATTATTATTATTAATATGCTTGAACAAAACACCAAACGTTTAACCAGTTAGCAAAGAGCTTAAAAACACCGTCAAAATGAATATAAATGTTTAGTCTTCAATTCAGGACTAGAATTGTTAACAATTATCTTTCGCTGGCATGCTGACTAAATATTAGGGATAGACCGATCAAATTTATCGCCCTGGTACCGATACATGGTCTTTGAGTATCGACTGATACCAATACATGGTATTTGAGTATTAATTGATACCGATACATGGTCTTTGAGTATCGACTGATACCAATACATGGTATTTGAGTATTAATTGATACCAATACATGGTCTTTGAGTATCGACTGATACCAATACATGGTCTTTGAGTATTGACTGATACAGATACATGGTCTTTGAGTATTGACTGATACTGTTACATAGTCTTCGAGTATCGCCTGATACCGATACATGGTCTTTGAGTATTGACTGATACAGATACATGGTCTTTGAGTATTGACTGATACCGATACATGGGCTTGAGTATTGACTGATACCGATACATGGGCTTTGTATCGACTGATACCAATACATGGTCTTTGAGTATTGACTGATACCGATACATGGTCTTTGAGTATTGACTGATACAGATACATGGTCTTTGAGTATTGACTGATACTGATGCATGGTATTTGAGTGTTGACTGATACAGATACATGGTCCTTGAGTATTGACCGACACCGATAGATGGTCTTTGAGTATTGACTGATACTGATAAATGGTCTTTGAGTATCAACCGATACATGGTCTTTGAGTATCAACTGATACCGTTACATAGTCTTCTAGTATCACCTGATACGATACATGGTCTTTGAGTATCGCCTGATACGGATGCATGGTCTTTGAGTATCGACTGATACCAATACATGGGCTTTGAGTATCGACTGATATCAATACATGGTCTTTGAGTATCGACTGATACCAATACATGGGCTTTGAGTATCAACCGATACATGGTCTTTGATTATTGACTGATACGGATGCATGGTCTTTGAGTATCGCCTGATACGGATGCATGGTCTTTGAGTATCGCCTGATACGGATGCATGGTCTTTGACTATCGACTGATACCAATACATGGGCTTTGAGTATCGACTGATACCAATACATGGTCTTTGAGTATCGACTGATACCAATACATGGGCTTTGAGTAAACCGATACATGGTCTTTGAGTATTGACTGATACTGATAAATGGTCTTTGAGTATCAACTGATACCGTTACATAGTCTTCGAGTATCGCCTGATACGATACATGATCTTTGAGTATCGCCTGATACCGATGCATGGGTTTTGAGTATTGACTGATACCGATGCATGGGCTTTGAGTATTGACTGATACCGTTGCATGGGTTTTGAGTATCGACTGATACCGATGCATGGGCTTGTAGTATTAACCGATACAGATACATGGTCTTTGAGTATCAACTGATACCGATGCATGGTCTTTGAGTATCGACTGATACCGATGCATGGGTTTTGAGTATTGACTGATACCGATGCATGGGCTTTGAGTATTGACTGATACCGTTGCATGGGTTTTGAGTATCGACTGATACCGATGCATGGGCTTTGAGTATCGACTGATATCAATACATGGTCTTTGAGTATCGACTGATACCAATACATGGGCTTTGAGTATAACCGATACATGGTCTTTGAGTATTGACTGATACGGATGCATGGTCTTTGAGTATCGCCTGATACGGATGCATGGTCTTTGAGTATCGCCTGATACGGATGCATGGTCTTTGACTATCGACTGATACCAATACATGGGCTTTGAGTATCGACTGATACCAATACATGGTCTTTGAGTATCGACTGATACCAATACATGGGCTTTGAGTAAACCGATACATGGTCTTTGAGTATTGACTGATACTGATAAATGGTCTTTGAGTATCAATTGATACCGTTACATAGTCTTCGAGTATCGCCTGATACGATACATGATCTTTGAGTATCGCCTGATACCGATGCATGGGTTTTGAGTATTGACTGATACCGATGCATGGGCTTTGAGTATTGACTGATACCGTTGCATGGGTTTTGAGTATCGACTGATACCGATGCATGGGCTTGTAGTATTAACCGATACAGATACATGGTCTTTGAGTATCAACTGATACCGATGCATGGTCTTTGAGTATCGACTTATACCGATGCATGGGTTTTGAGTATTGACTGATACCGTTGCATGGGTTTTGAGTATCGACTGATACCGATGCATGGGCTTGTAGTATTAACCGATACAGATACATGGTCTTTGAGTATCAATTGATACCGATACATGGTCTTTGAGTATTGACTGATACAGATACATGGTCTTTGAGTATTGACTGATACCGATACATGGTCTTTGAGTATTGACTGATACAGATACATGGTCTTTGAGTATTGACTGATACCGATACATGGTCTTTGAGTATTGACTGATACAGATACATGGTCTTTGAGTATCGTCTGATACCAATACATGGGCTTTGAGTATCGACTGATACAGATACATGGTCTTTGAGTATCGACTGATACCAATACATGGGCTTTGAGTATCGACTGATACCAATACATGGGCTTGAGTATCGACTGATACCGATGCATGGGTTTTGAGTATCGACTGATACCGATGCATGGGCTTTGAGTATTGACTGATACCGTTGCAAGGGTTTTGAGTATCGACTGATACCGATGCATGGGCTTGTAGTATTGACCGATACCGATACATGGTCTTTGAGTATCGACTGATACATGGTCTTTGAGTATCAACTGATACAGTTACATAGTCTTTGAGTATAGCCTGATACGATACATGGTCTTTGAGTATCGACTGATACCAATACATAGGCTTTGAGTATCGACTGATACCAATACATGGGCTTGAGTATCAACTGATACCGATGCATGGGTTTTGAGTATCGACTGATACCGATGCATGGGCTTTGAGTATTGACTGATACCGTTGCAAGGGTTTTGAGTATCGACTGATAACGATGCATCGGCTTGTAGTATTGACCGATACCGATACATGGTCTTTGAGTATCGACTGATACTGATACATGGGCTTTTCAGTATCGACTGATACTGATGCATGGGCATATCGACCGATTGCCCTACTATGAAACAACACTGGTCATACTTTGCATAAAAAGCAAAACATGCTACATACTGAATAACAAACTTGATATGAATTTAAAGTGTTTAACTCTTGACCACTACCTGCACCTTTTGAACAAAAACATATTATTATCGCTGTATTGTGGCACCATTCTCAAGATGTTCAAAAGTACTTATACACGCAGAAATAAATGGACATTATTTTACCAGGTTAAAATGTTTAAGGTTAACAAGACAAAATAAAAGCACAAGTTAATAATAATACATTTCAATTGAAGAAACACAACTAAGTAATATCATATATTAGAACAACCAATAATATTCCAAACATTTTTAAATCAAATATCAGGTCAATGTGTATTTTTGTGTTGCCTAAATTGGGTTTTTCTGGCTTTGGGAAGTTAACAGAGTATACAAGCAGGGTATATTTACAGCAGATATAAGTGAAGCAGCAATATTGTAACCAGATGGATCTGTTTATAATATCAAATCAAGGCTAAATGTGTTTTTGGTTCGTAGTATTCTTTTGCAACAGTTTTTCATCTGTGCTGAGAAAATATGTTGGTTTGGGTTGTTTTTGCTGATTGAGTACTTTTTTGAAGAGGAGAGTTGTATGCTTGAGTGAGTTGACATTGTGCTTTTCAGCCTCTCAAATACTTTATTTGCCTCTTTGTCTTTGTTCTCAAAAAAAATCCAAAAACAATTTACTCTCAAGAATCAGCTTCATGAACGGACACCGAAAGGTAGATTTTAGAGAAGGATGGTGTCTTGTTTCAAGATGCAAAAGTACAAATAGGTGGAGAGGAGAGTGTGAGCAACTTAAGAGTGAAGCAGAAGGACAAAGAAGATGAAAGTGGAGGAATATGGATGAGAGTAAAAATCAGCCTCAAAGCCGGAGAAGCTACAGCTTCAACGTAACCTTCCATGTTTGCATGTAATTGAAGAGCAAAGAAGAGACTCTTGATGTCGCTCTCTGAGGGAACCTTGCAGGAAAGTCTTGGGGCTGAGCCGTTCTCCCCGAATGAACTCAAGTCAGTGAGTCCACGGCCCAAGTTTTTAGGTAAATGGATTGAAGTTCGCTGCCAAACTCTCCATCACGCGTCTCTGTAGCTTGCCAACTAATACATCTAAGTATAAGAGTTATTGTTTCTGTCAGAACGGTTTTATAAATATTGATCCAAGTATTTCAGGCCAAATTCATCACCCCCTTCTAAAGAGCATCTGAAGTGGAAAAAAAAGTCAACATTTATGCACTAATAATCTCCTATTAAGGTTATTATGATGTCATTTTTTTTCTACAGACTACAAAAGAATTGATATTTATTACTCGCTATAAAATATGAAATCTACTTTTTTTCAGACTAACTCTTGTAGAGCAGGTCAAACGTAAAGTAATTAACATTATTGTATAAAGTCTAGTAGTGTTGGGCTGATGAAGGTTAAGTGTCTTCTAAGCTCAGTGGCTCTAAAACAATAGGTTTCATTGTAAAAGATTATACAGAGTGCCATCTAGTGGGCACTAAATAAAGGACGATGCTTTGTGAAACTTTATCAGCTTATTTAGATTATTTAAATAATTAAATGCAATAATTGATTTATCTGAAAGTAGATTTTGTTTTTAATTCCTGAAGAATTTCATGTATTTTATACATATTTTTTAGTCACATAGAGAGAATATTCTAAATCAAATAATTAAAAAACACGTCTAAATTCAATATATTTTCAATTAACTGCCTTTTATATTCAATATAAAATGTGGGTATGATAGTGCCATCATTTTAGTTTGCATGTAAAATCGAATATTTTAGTGTTAAACCATTTACTAATACAAATTCAACCTCTAAATATACAATATATTGAATTAAGTTATTCAATAAAAAGGAATCTAATAACTCAATATAAAAACTATTGAATTAAATTATTCCAAGAATTATTCAATGCTTAAAATAAACAACAACATGCCAACATTTGAAATGTTAAATTCAACCATTAAATATTCTAATGGGATTTATATACTACCATAAACAAGGGTTATAACTTAATAATATATTAATATACTAATTAAAACATCTTAATTGGTTTGTCCATCAATATTGTTATGATGTTACGATCGAATATAATAGATTATTTTCCTATTACTGAGACTCGATGAAGGTGAATTCCACCGGCTTTTATTATTCCTGAAAGTTATAAATTGCCCGTGGTGCGCTGGTGGCAGGTAGTGACAGATGGTTAACGTTTGATTTTTAGTGCATTTAAAAAAAGAGTCAAATGAGTCGTGGATTTATATTCATGCTGAAGGGAAAACACTGGCCTGTTATCAAACACCTCCTTCCATTTATTTCCATGACTTTGACGTGACATCTGTCTTTTAATTAAACGTGTTCTGAGTGTGAGGTCAGAGGGTCATTATCCAGGATGGAGGCAGAATCAATGCATGAGAAAAGAATATATATCGTTCATCTTCAACGCCATCGATTTCTCATCGTCCTTCCCCCCCCTTTCACGTGTTATTCACGTCCGTGTTGAAAAAAAGCCTGATTGCAGTTCCATGTGTCTTCTCTCATCACATGCCCTTGTTTGCCGCGTGTTCCTTCCACGTCTTTTTATGTGGCGTCGCAGCTGGAAGTAAAGCCGCTCAATATGAAAGTGTCTGCTGTGCTTTGCCTCAAGGTCTTCTCTTGATATCTCCTGCTCACAACATTTCTTGTGTCCCAGCTGATAGCTGCAGTGTGTCGGCACCTCGCTCTCGTTTCTTAAGCATATTGAGTACCATTTCCATATCTTTAGTTTAGAAAATGATCAAGATGCATATTCAGAGAATTTTTTAAATGTGCAGCTCGTGTTATGTGCTGATCACGAAGGCGTGGACGACGTCCCACGAGCGAAGTATTGATGTTATCATATTGTCCTCAGGACACCTTATGGCACGCAGTTGTAGTAAAATGATATTACAAAACCAATTAATGTATACTTTACCCCAAAGACTGTATAGTAAAAACATTTAAGCAGCATTTTGCTGATCAGTGGTTTTAATCTTTCTCCATCATTGGCTGATAATATCCAAACACACAGGGGGTTGTTGATAAAATCTGCATTAAAGAAACAATATATTCTATTATTTTTTAACAAAAACTGAACTCATGATCTTACTAACATTTCCCTGAATCTCCCTTTAAATTATGAAGGAGTTTCACCTTCTTTACCGTTGTTTGTATCTTCCTCCGGTGTTTCACTGCTAGAATTCTTAAAACACTATCATGTAACTAAAAGTATAACTAATAATGTGCGTTGTAACGCTCTAAAATAAATTCACACAACATGACAGAGCAGTATTATGTGCAAGAATTCACATCTGGAATCAGACCTGAGCAAGATAGAGGCGTTTCATTGATGGTTCTTCACTAAATCATAGCCCAGGATACTGAATAGCTGGGATGTTGGTACCAACAATCGATGACCACAGAATTAAAAACAATCAAATATACTTTTGTAAAATAATTCGATTAAATTAGTTTCATAATTTAAGATATTGTGTGTTTTTTGGAGTGTTTTATTGAGTTTGTGTGTTCTATGATGAACTATGAGTTAATCTGTTGCTTAACCCAAGAAGCTGGGTTTTGCACAGCCCCCTTTTACCTCCATAACAATAGCTAAATACATGTTGTATTGCAATATACACAATGTATTGCAATATATTTATATTCTTAGTATTGTCCGAGTACAACTGTGTCATTGCAGAATCTACAGACAGCATGACTCTTGACGTAGTTGTAACTGCTTGTATTTGTTCTAAAACTGAAAAATATGTCGTAAACTTTACCTTTAAAAGGTGCTAGAGTTGATTGTATCCTCTTGTCCTCAGTCATCGCCAGGATCTCGCAGAATCTAATTGATCCGTTAGCTGCCATCTAGCAGCTGGAAATTTAATTGAAACCCAATTAAAAAATACAAATAATTTTGTTTTAAACAAACAACACCTTTATAAAAATGAACATAAATATCTGTGGAGATTCTTTTTTTCAATAATGATAGTGATGTTGAATATTGAGTGAAAAAAGTCCAGCAATATTTATGTTCTAATATTTTCTTAAACCCCTTTTAATTGAGCCAGATTTACTTTATTCTCAGTATTTAGCATCGTTTCTATAAAACAATGTGGAAATACATCCTACTACATTAATTTATAATTTTTCTGAGTGCTTCTTTTTGTACAGTTTTTTTTGTAGTATTTTTGGCCCCTCAAAATAAAATGGTTTCGTCCGCTCGATGGCCCCTCACAGTAATGTTATGTAGCCCCTCAGGAAATGCACAAGAGTGATTTTTGATGGTTGTTGTAAAAATATCTTAACTTGTAAAAGATTTACCATCTGTCTTGTGAATGTCTGGGTCAGACGAAAAATTGGTAAATAAAACGTTTTCTCCAGGATATGGGATGAAAAAATATCAGTTAATGAGAAGCGGCTGGCCAATGAAAGACGCTCGACATTGAACATATTTTCTGGGCAGAAGGATAGAAGAGAAACTCGGCTTGAAACAGCTGCAAAAAAAAAAAGGAATCCATGCTCTGGAGCAGACTGACGCAGACAGACACTCAACTGCAGTCGGTGAGGATTACATCACATAGATCTTTCAGAGCCATTACCAGCCTGACTTGGAAGTGGAGAGTAGGTGTTAGCAGAGACGGGGACGCCAGGGAGGTTAAAGAAATAAATGAAAGTGTGTGGGTGAGACGGGGAAAGTAGTGATAGAGAGATACAGATGGAGAAAAACAGCAAAGGACGAAAAAAGTAGGCCGATATGGACGGAGCACGATTTGTTATGGCTCCATTTCTCTCTAAGCAGGTCCGCGAACGAACAGCAGCGCGAGATATTCAAAGAGAAACCAGGAACCGCTCAGTGACGTAACGCAGCTGCAACGCCGGAATAATGCCCACAGAGCTTCCCTTTTAACTCCGGCTTTGATATTCAATTCTCAAGTTATGGAACAATGAGACAAAATAAGTTTTCCTGAGAGCGTTTCCAAAAATACCTGCTCGCTCTAATTAGTTTTTATTGGATGCAATGGAGTTAAAGTAAGGATGTGGATATTGTGTCTGAAGGGAATTATACCTGCTGAAGATTTTCTTCCTCCTCTTGGTTCCACCTTTACCGAATCTGTTGCTCATCTTCGCCACCATTCAAGGTCATTTATCTGTCGTCCATTTAAATCTGCTTCCGATACGTCCTGCGGCAGAAAAACGTCTTTCCCCGGGTGTTTTTGTGTGTACATGGAAAGGAGGGGGACATTATGGATGGCTTCAATTGAAGGGGACTATTAACGGAGCATGTCCCTGGGCTGTGGACCTCTCGTACAGCGGTCCCCAGGAGAGGCAGTAAACAGAGGAAATAGAAAAGATTTGGGGGCGCGCCGTGGAAAAATAGATGTTTTTGAATGTGTGTATGTTTTTTGTTTTTTTCGGCTGGTGATTTAAAAGTCAGATTTGATAACCTTGCCTTCCAGTACCAGCCTTTTATTTCACAATTGCAAGAAAAGTGTGCTGTTAAAATCCCAGGATTGTGGGGAAACGCTGCCCTCAGAATACGCGAGCAGGTCCAGGGCTAATATATGTATGTAAGCACCGCTCTCCGCTCTAACCTTGGAGGCGCCCTGTTTCACACAAGACTCTTGCTAATGGTGCCCACACAGGCCACCGCTGTTCTTCTTTTTTTTTTTGTCAGATATCCTCCATGAATGATGATGCTCATGGTGTTGCGCCAACAGTATTAATCATGTGGTAAAATATGTGAATGTTTAATATTGTATCTTCAACGTGTGAATGATAATCTGCAGTTTCTTGAGTTTGAAACCCAATTTAAAACAGTTCAGTTTAATAGTTAAGTATATTATAGTCAATCAGAGGAACATGTTAGATGTTTTGGAGATAAGGTTAGAGAGGCCAGAATGAGATGGTTTGGTCATGTATAGAGGAGGGATAGTGAGTATATTGGTAGAAGGATGCTGGGGTTGGAACTGCCAGGCAAGTCTAGAGGATGAAGAGAAGGTTTATGGATGTAGTGAATAGTGGGGATACAGAGAACAGGGTTAGATGGAAACGAAGAAGAAGATTAACCAATTTTTGTCTTTAGACTTGTTTACAAACACTTTCATGACTCTGCACCCACTGAGCCGACACGCCGTGGGCGGAATTACATCATTGCGTCATCACGGGTTGGGATTAACGACGCACGTCAAATCATGGCGGACTTCTTTGGAGTAGGATTACTGCCACCGTTTTGAGCGAGTGTGTCTTGGTTGTTGTACAATCAAACTCACTCTGCTGCGCTCTCAACCAGTCATACACGCGTTCAACTTTACTGTCTGCTCACAACACCAGTCTCACGCTGCTGCTGCTTGAAGCCTTTTAAACATCATTTGAACATCGTTACCAAGGGAGCGAACGGAGTTGTCAGAACGCTTAATAAAGTTTGACTTTATCTGACTGTTTTGTTGACATTCCCTTTAGCACAGCTTTATCTAGTGGATGCACAACACAACCCCAGTCAAACATTTGACTTTATCTTTTATTCTATGCGCCTTATTATCCGCTGCGCCTTATAGTACGGAAAATACGGTAATCATTCTTTTCACTATATAGATAATAAAGTATGTCTCAAATGATTATATCGAAATTGAACTCTAAACTAAACAAGGCGAACTCAATCAGCCGAGATCAAAGACACATCGAAGGTAAAATGAATCATTGCTTCTGGAGACAACAGAGAAGCACAAGGGCTGACTTGCAAGGGAAGCTAAATGCTAGCATATTTGAAAGGGAAGCTAAATGCTAGCATACGACCAAACATCTGTTCTCGCATCAACATGAAAACAACAACATGGTTGACTTACCCTTATCCTATCAACCTTCTTCATGATTCTGCTCATGTTTTGTATTGTTCTATGTGTATTAATATCGCTTCATTGATATTCAATGGAATGACGACAAAAAGCCTTCAATCCTTCAAAAGATTTATGAATCCAGACGGTCATCCAAAACGCCACAAAATTATCGAAACAATTTCGTTGAAATCATTCCAGTTACTTTGAGTTGTTTGACATACAAACACCTAAGAGAGACAAACACTGACAATGACCATGTATACATGAGGATTTTCCATGTGGAGGTAATCGGTGATGTCAAGTAATGGGAGGTTCTCCACTTGTTGTCCCCTGGTTCACTTGCTCCTGACCTTTTGTGGATGATTGACAGAAGAATGAAAGAAAAACCTTCACTTGATCCATCTAACGCAGCCTCTCTCGTGCGCCCGAAATAAATAGCAGTTGGTTTCATATCTGACCTTTCCGTTAGAGAGTTCACCTCTAAGGTGCAGGGATTTCTTCTTTTTTTTCCCCGCAGCTGATGAAAGGAGTCCATAAACGCCGGAACCCTTGTTCCTGCATAAATCATCTATCTCGTTGTTCCATCACTCAGTAACTTCCTCTGAGGAGAAACACAAGAGGGTGCGTCAAAGAGCGACATAGCTTTTATCTGTTTCCGTTCACCGCGGCTTGAAGAGAGAGCTGACAAAGATGTGGAGACGGAATATATGTATACGTAGAGGACGACTGAAGGGAAAACCAACAGAGGGAGACCAACAGTCGGGGAATGCAAAGAATAGTTGGCGAGAAAGAACACAGACGCGTGTAAGTATGAAGTCAAATATTGACAGGACTGAAGATCTCTCCCCATCACTGCACACACAATCCCTCGCTTGCCTCCAAGTTGCATTGAAACCTCTGAAATATTCATGTCATAAATAGCTGAGCGATAGATATCTGATGTCTGACTGCGTTTTTTAATATTAACCAGGATTAATATAAAGGAATGGTGTCACATTCTGCTTGTTTTGATTTAGCACTTTGAAGTAAAACTTAAATCTTGTTCATCATTTAACAGCGTCTGCTCCTAGCTCTGACTGAATTATGACGGGCAGATTAAACTTTTAGTATCTACACTTCAAGGACTTGCTTGCTCTCGTTTTATTTTTAAAAATCAACTTTTTCCAAGGCGATATAAATTGTGTTGGCTGGGTTAAATTGCACGGTATTTGACTACTCTTTTACTGTTGAAGCACATTTTAACTAACTACATTATTGTAGAGCACACTTTATTGTTTTATTATGAGTTAAGGAGTTTAACACTGTCGGGTTCATTCATGTCTTCAATGGGCTTTCAACGGTCCAAGAAAGACATGGTTTCTGTCAGAACGATTTTTACTACAATTTGTTTCTAATGTTTTTGTTCTGATATTAGAAGGGCCGTAAAAATACAGTCAAAGGGCCAAATCTGGCACTGAGGCCACACACGTGTCAAATTCAAGTGGCCAAAAGTGGTGTCCCCGAAATATGTCCATCTATTGAAGAATCTATTAAGTTTACTGTTCGACATATCTGATCTGTGCTTTTTGCTCGTTGAATAGTGAAGCTTAACAGACTCCTACACAGCTTCAACCCTGCAGACATATTGTACAACTGTTGACTGTCTGTTGTAAGTAAGTAAGTAAGTAATTTTTATTTGTATAGCGCTTTTTTTGACATTACTTTATCTTCACTAGTTGCATTAGGCTGCTTCTATAAAAGTAATAAAACTACCAAGTAAGAGTAGAAGCGGCAGACGACCGTAGAGTTTAATAGATTTGACAAAGGAGGTCTTAAAGATCTATATTTTGGTTCCCTTTTGAAGAGTTTAAATTTAGATTTGAAGCAAAGTGTCAGCAAAGAAAGCCTTTGTTGGCCACATAAAATCTGTCCTTTTAATTATGTTCTGTAGGTTTTAAAGTTAAGAACGAAGGAGCTTGACACCTTAAAAAAAACGTACTCTGAATTCCACATTATTCTTTTCTTTCTGAAAAAAACAAAAGGGGAGGCTTTCAGGAGAAAATTGAAGATGTCATATATGTGATTTATTTCCTCTGTTTTTTTGTGTCCTGCCTTCAATCTTCAAATAGGCCTCACATGATTGCACCCTCGGGCACTTTCGACTCATATAGAAGTTTCCTTATTGCTGTTGAATAAACTCATACTTTTGCAGGCGCCTCATATTGATTGATGTTAAGCGGATACGTCTCGTACATTAACACAAAAGTTTGAGTCTCTCACTCGTGCACACGTTGAACTTTTAGCCATGTTTGTGCCAATGGTGGTATGTCCTCAAGTGTGACCCACATGAGGCCCATGATGAAGACAGAGTGAGACTATGAAACTAATGACGTAGAAATAATAAACTATTGTATTGTTACTAGTTTAAAAATGAATTGTTGCGTGAAGCAATTTTCCATTTTCTACATATTTTCATTTATCTTTCACAACAAAAAACCCACAACATCTTCAAATAAAGTGAATTTATCTCATCTTATTGGCATGTTTTATCCACAAGTCTCTGGTGAATTAGGCTTAAATTAACGCTTATTTATTTATAATGTAGTATTTACACTTCTTAATATGTTAATTTTCTGTTTGTTATTATGTTTTTTTAATTTAGTTCTAAATTATATGTCCCGCCATTTTTCTTTGTCCCTTCTTTCTGTTTATATCTATGTTTCACATAAAACATGTTTCCCAATCTGATATTGTATACCGTGGTATAAAACTTTATTCTTATTATATTTGATGTTCTTCTCAAATGATTCCGTAAAATAAAGTTGAGATTCTTTTACATATGAATTATTTTTTATTTTGTCCTCTTTTACCACATCCAGAAATCCACCTTTCCGATCACTCTGGTTAAAGAGAATTAATAAACAGACGTCAAACTTTAAATAAAACATGAGGTTGAGCAGGAAAATAAAACACAGGATTATAATAAAGATTCTTATTTAAATCCACTAAGATCTACAACCTTTTTCAAGCTGATCTAAGAACATTTCATTTGCATTAATCTGAAAGAGGCAGACTCACGCCAAAGGTGCCAAAAGTTTTTTTTTGTGGATGATTGGCAGCTCGTGCCGTGAAGGCTGAATCCAAATCAGGAAAAAAGCCATTTATATGGATTTATTTCAGCAAGACATAAGCTGTTTGACTTCCCTCCCCAGATAAGACAGGAAAAGCAATAGACCTGCGATGAGCCCACTGATCCCTAGTGGTAGAGAAAACTGGAGGCCAGTAGAGAAGCTGCATGAGATTGTAATTGTTGGTCGTGCTTGAAGGTTGTGTTATTTACCTGGAAAGGTTTGTGCAACTGACTGTGCATGAGGTTCTCAATGGGCCTGTGGTCTTGACAATACATTTGTATTTGAACATTTTACTGCCAGGAGTTTCTGCAGAAGTGTCACCACACCTGTTCTAAACCAATGTTGTGTCTTTGTTTTTCAAAAATGCCAAGTATAAATGGTATCATTTAGGTTTCACTAAGTATTTTTTCTTTACTTAAGTTCTCCACAAAGAAGCACTTTGAATGTCTTTCTATTGTATTAGGCACTTTTTGTTTCGTATTGTGTACGTGAGACTTTACCAGGTTAATTCTAAAAACAGGGGATGCTCTGAATCATGGATTGTAACTTAGCTCTACATTTAAAAAACATGTTGCATCTCTATAGTTTAGATGATTTAATTTAAGGAAAATGAAACAAAAACAGAAATTAACCAAATGCAACATCATTTTTGTTGCTTTGTTTTACTGTTTTTGCCAGAATTTTTGCTATTTTTGTACTGCATATTGTTCGTCACTCCTAGTTGCTAGACACTGTTGCCTTTTACTGGGTGTTTTTTCAAATAGATTTGAGCAAATCCAGTACCTCGAGTAAATAGTGGAAGTATATTTCATGCTCTTTATTCATTTATAACTGATTTTTGTATGGTATTACCATTATTCATTTACACACTCTAGGTGTTATAAATGACTAAATTAAAACTATAATTTTGTGGGAAGAACTTCATTTGTAGTGGGATCCAGCAGTAACGGTTGTAAAATCCCCAATAAAGCTAATGACTGTGCGTCACTTTAACAGATAAATAGTAGGAATTGAATAAAAGATGTAACATATCGACAACAATTGAACATAAGGATCAGTTTAACAGTTCAGTCATGGACGTGAATATCATCAGATCCATCAATCGTCCATCTTTACTTCCATATTGACATTCCAGTGAAAGAGCGTTTGTGTTATTTTCCCATCAGTCTCTGAATGGGCTCCGTGAAAGCTGAGAAATACAATCATATTCACCGTTTTTATTTCCCCTCAAGTGCAAGCACTGACAGAAAACACATTTCTATCGATCATGTACTCCGTCGTAATAGAACATGAGGAAATTTAAGCAGGATATAAAATCTTATTCCTCCCTCCGCCACCGTTTTGTCCTCGCCTCTTCACTGTTGCCCCAGACTGCACTGAAGTAATTTTGATCTTTGACTCATTCGCCGGTTTTTATGCTCCCATCTTCCCCCTCCGTGTACATGCGTGTTCTGGACTCTAATGTGCGGAGCATGATTCTTTTACGACATGTTCAATATCTGGCCACAGGGCCATGGCCCTCAGGCAGCAGCTCGAATGAAGCACAGGAAGAGGAGAGTTAGGCGGATTGTGGCGATTGATGGAGCTGAACTATCAAAGCAGAATAAACCTATTTGTCTCTCGCAGCCTCTCTCTTCTCCGTCTTCAGACTATAAAGCAGTCGCACGCTGGCGTGTACTAGCGGAGCATTTATCTTTGGAGGCGCCCATATATTCTACTCAATGTAGTTTTACTTTCAACATCCAACTTCAGCGTGAAAGAAGGATGAGTCCAATTGTTGGAGGAAGAGTGGAAGCTGTTTCATTTACGAAATACTCACAAGAATCTCAAGTAAGTTTCGAGCATGAAGAGATTCACTTCAATTGATGGGATTGGGTTTTGTTATTTTAATGAAGAGACGTCGTAACCAGGGAACTACTGTGGCATGTTGGTTAGTAGTTCATCATCCAGATAAGACAGTTGCCGTTTATAATCCAGCTTGTTGTGTGTATCCAGTCTTCTACTCCTGGCAGTCATGGTATCATGGTATCACTTGGCCAAAGTAAGCTTTTTGAGCCATTTGAGGCCATTCATTCTGTTTAACAAAGGTGTCTGTTTGCGTTTCAAATGTCTCGATAGGTCTTTTTTATAAATAGCTCGAAAATAAAAGTTTTAAATTCAGTGACGTTGATGAGTCAACACAAGGGATACCACAAATACATTTGTTTTCAGGTCACCCTGATCCTAAGATAACACAAAAGTTGAAAAGATTCAATTTTTCAGTTGAGTTCATTAGAAAAGTTGGTTCCCTTAGATCTTAAACTTAATCCAATCCTTCTTGGACCTCCATGTGGTAGACCAAGGGTCACCAATCATTTTAATACCACACGCTATACAGAGGGGAAGTCTGATGCTTTTGCAAGCAACTACTGTTGTTTTCCAATATAATTACTAATTCCAAATTAAATACATCAAACACTTGTTTTTTTACATTGATTAATAATGATTTCATCTGATAGGAAGCGGGATTACTAAAGGGTTCAATCAACACAATGGAAAATTGTTTTTTGTTTATGAATGTATTCCATGTAAATTATAAACTTACCATGCACTTTCACCTCAACCTGGTTTGCAGTTTTTTCCAAAACTGAGAAAGCACTTTAGTAAGTTAGCGTCAGAGTTTCTCCGGTAGGCTAGCGGTGCTACATTAGCATTTCCGTTCGTAGCCAAATAATTTCCGAGCAGTTTGTTCTTAAAAAACACGGTGTGATTATTATTCTTATACCTACGGACAATTTTACAAGTTTCCAAACAACCTATGTATGTTTTTGGACTGTGGGAGGAAACCGAAGTGCCCGGAGTAAACCCAAACAACACGGGGAGAACATACAAACTCCACAAAGAAAGGTGACAAGTTGGCTCCCTCCCGGCCTGAAAGCAGTGAGAAAGTGATCACCAAAGTGTAAATCTAGTTCGATAATTTTCAAGTATGATTCTTTTTTTGGCGTTTTAAAGTTTTGAGCTCATTGGACTTTTCTGAGTTGCCAAAGGAAATTCCGTACACACAGAGATGTGGTCATAATGTAAGAAGCAGGAAGAATTAAGAGAGACGAGTGCTAATATTTGTCTGGTTTTCCACTGATCCTCCTGAATGAGTGGTGAGGCCTCACAGCTTAGGTAGCTTCACCTCGGGCTCTGAAGCAATCAGCAGGAAACACTCACAGTCTCTCAACTCACCGTCACCGACGTGAGGAACAAAGATCTCAAAACACCACCAGACTGATTGAATCCCGAATGCAGCCGGAACACCAATACATCTCATGTCCTATTACAATGTGTTTGTGATTTCACTAACTGACTAATGTCTCCCACATTTCTCTCTAACTGCTCGTAAACTGTAATCATTTGACAACCCGGGCAGATTACTGTTCATCTGATGTTGCCAAAACTGCCCATGAGGATGAATTACCACGGAGGTTATAGGATTATTGTGCTTTTTCCTCATTAGTGACTTTGTGAGAACAAACATTACATGTTTTATTTGTGAAATGTATTGAAATTGAGTCTTAAAGTAAAAAAAATATATATTTTTTCGACAAGGCATTTGTAGAAAAGTAGGTTATGATTTTATATTTCCTTTTATTTATTGTACTTTAAAAAATGCAGTTTTGCTTTGTCCAGAATGTATTCTAATGACAGTTACTCACATATGTATACTTATATAGATATACTGTATATAACGATGGGAGGACAGTGTAAAACATGCAAAGAAGAATTGAAGGAAGCTGGAAAATAAGTGTAGGAGGCTTGGAAAGAAAGATTAAGAGAGTATTAATAGGAAGACATGGAATAATAGAGAGGAGAAGAGAGGATGCATAGAAAGGAAGGAACCATGAAATAAGGACCATCACAAGCATAGAAATGAGGAGGAAAGGAACCATGAAAGGATGACAATCAAGAGGATAGAAAGGAGGAATGAAGGAAGCCTATGTAGAAAAATGAAAAGAAGCGCATATATATAAAAAAAAAAATAGGAGCATAGCAATGAGGAAGGAAGGATGCATAGAAAGAAGTAAGGAAGGGAAGCATGAAAGAAGCACAATGATAAGGAGGAAGGAAAGAAGTTTATTAAGAAAGATGGAAGGATGTTTCAGAAGATAGACAAACAGCTTAAAAAGAGTTTTTGTGGTCTATTATATTCTATTTCCTGTTACCTTTAAGTAGATTCACAACTAGTTTATATTGTTCCTTGTTGTCCAGTTTGACTGTTGTTGTCAGAAGTGTGTCCAACAGTGTTTAGTTCACTTGTTAATCCTGGTCATTGGTTCCATCTTTTTCCTGCTTGGTTATTTCATGATCTTATTCTCATTCAACAGTATTTTCTCCTCACCCTCGAGTCGTAATCTGGGTCCTTTTGGATTTATAGGCAGAAATCTATGTCCATATATATGTGTGTGTGTAGTTCTCACTTTTCTTTGTCCAAAAAGACACAAAAACATATCCAAATACCTCCATACTGCTTGTCTGTAACATCCATCTTGTATTGAAGCCTCGACACGTTCCAAAAAACCTAAAGAAGTCGATATTTTATGCTTGTTTGTAGCAGCAGCTAAAAGGCCAACACGCTACACTCAACAGAAGACACTAGGAGCTTTACACTGAGCTTTCATCCTTCTGTGTAGCATGTTAGCCTTTATCTTCCGATAAAACAAGTTAAAAAATTGACATATTCAGTTGTTTGTTGTTTCATCATTTCTTATGTCGAGGCTTCAATAAAAGAGGTACATTAAAGATAAGCAGTATGGAAGTATTTTGATGTGCGCCTTATATATGAACATTACCTGGTTGGTGACTTGTTTACAAACACTTTCATGACTGAGCCGACACGCCGTGGGCAGAATTACGTCATTGCGTCATCACGAGGTGGGATTAACGACGCACATCACATCATGGTGGACGTCTATGGAGTAAGATTACAGCCACCGTTTTGAGCGAGTGTGTCTTCTTGTTGTACACTCAAAATCACTGTGCTGCGCGCTCAACCAGTCATACACATGCGTTCAACATGTCATACACACGTGCTCTAGCTGTCATACACGCGCTCAACTTCACTGCTGCGCACTCAACACACATGCTGCTGCTTGAAGCCTTTTAAACATCATTTGAACATCGTTACCATGGGAGTGAACGAAGTTGTCAGAACTCTTAATAAAGATTGACTTTATCTGACTGTTTTGTTGACATTCCCTTTAGCACAGCTTTGTCTAGTGGACGCATAACGCAACCCCAGTCAAACGTTTGACTGTATCTTTTATTCTATGCGCCTTATAATCCAGTGCAACCTATTTATGAAAATAGTTCTAAAATAGGCCATTCATTGAAGGTGCGCCTAATAGTGCGGAAAATACAGTATGTATACTGTATGAACATACATTTTTGTTTATAACTATAAAAATAAACAGTTTGCTCTGAAAATAATTCCAACCCGTCAACATGAGAGTGAGTAGAAAACGAGTGAAATTAGAATTTTGGATGAACCATCACTGTAATACCTCCATCTGTGATCAATCAAGAGGTCGAGAGATTACCGCTGTGTCGTCGACATAGAGATGCATCTTCTCTCCGAAGGGCGTCCTGGCATCGACAAAGTGAGAGCAAACATGGTGTTTCAATAAACATGTACGATATCGCCTTTTCTATTTCAGGCTCAATTAGGAAGCCACAGACTGTGCCGAATGAGCAAACACAGTCCAGGAGGGGGAGCATGAGCTGACGCAGAACAATGGTCTGCACACAGCTGAGGGGCTCCAGGAGCGAGCGAGTGAGTCTGGTGTAAAAGCAGGACGTTCACTACCTCTCAGCTCTTGTCCTTCACTCGTGGTCCCCGGAGAGACTCGCAGGCTCGATTTAGACTGGAGACAAAAGGAGGACGGCAGCTTTTAACCCTTCCTTGTGCGCCTGGTTATGTAAGCTGAGAAAAAAGCTGACTCCTTCCCGAGCACCACCTGCCTGCCATGTTTCCCCGTCACTAGCCCGGCTGAGATGAAAAGAGTTCCAGGGAAGTGGGCCAGGCTCACGACTGAAGCTACCTCTTTCTAGTCGGGAACAAAGTCTGCATGGTTGGACTCTGAAGCCGGGGGAGTCTCCTTCTTTATCTTTCCAAGATAAAGTCGGGTTTAACAGTTAATTTATCATTACCAGGGACGTGTGGTCAGGGGAGGCAGGTGACTGTCACAAACTGATACATGCAATTAACACGTCTTGTTCGCTGTATCTCTGAATGTAACCTATATAATGCTCACAGATACGTTCATTTGCCTTGGTTTTCCATAGTATGGCTGATGAACAGAATATATTTGGCCTTAAATAAAATATTCTTTGTTTTTCTCACACTTATATTGACCCATTTAATACTCGATATTTGTCTTTTCACCATAATAAACATTGTTCTGGCTTGCGTGAATCTAGCCGATCACAGAAGTCACTATGGCAATATTAACCAATCGGATGCAACAAAAGGACATCATTCTGCTGTCAAGCTAACTGTCACTGACACTTGAGCCACATTGAAATCTGGAAAGTTCTCGCTAAACTTTACGGTAAATTCCTCTCAGTAGGAGGAAATAAACGTTCGGCTTCAAATTAAAATCATTGAACCAGCTGCGTCTGGCAGGTTTATGAAGCTATGAATCAATATTTATCCACAATCAATGACTGCCATAGATCTAGAGGATGTAGAGTAACATCCACAAAATATCACAAGAATTCCTTATAGACTTGTTGAGAAATTAATTAAATTTTTAAACCATTGTCGTATGATACTGTCAAAGATGACAGATTTATGCTATAACTGACATAAAGGTGAGGCCATCAGTCAAAAAATAAAAATATCAAAGAAATTCTCTTTTAGAGAATTTCACCCTAGACCATGTGTGTGTGTTTGTGTGTGTGTGTGTGTGTGTGTGTGTGTGTGTGTGTGTGTGTGTGTGTGTGTGTGTGTGTGTGTGTGTGTGTGTGTGTGTGTGTGTGTGTGTGTGTGTGTGTGTGTGTGTGTGTGTGTGTGTGTGTGTGTGTGTGTGTGTGTGTGTGTGTGTGTGTGTGTAAAGAATGTTGTTGAGATATGAACCAGTAGCCAATTAAATACGTTTCCATTTTGGGTTTATAATTGTAGAACTGACACTAAAGGAGTCAGTTCCTCAACCATGAACCTCACAGCACGTCACTGATCATAACAACATAGTTATTAACCTTCATTTAAAATCAATCTCATCTGTGAAAAACTACATTTGTCACAGTATTAGTATTGTCACTATACTGCTGAGACTGAAACAGGACTGCTTTATCTATTGAAGCAAATTAATTTTCTCCTCCACAGAGTCGTGCACATATGAATAAACACACAGAGCCGCACACAAAAAAACATCATAAAGCTCTGCTGTTATCTGTGATATGCAATTAGAGGGATGTTTACCATGGTGCTGTAATGACTGGAGCTTTTATTTATTAGTATTCACAAGCTGTGTATGATTTCTCTCCGGAACGTCACCTTGTTAAACAGCAGGAGAAAAGGTTTTTTCATCTGCCTGAGCTGGGGGTTTTTGGTGTTGACGCCCCCCAGTACAATGTTGTTAGTGGTGAAGATTTTTCTTGATCTTTTATTATGGGACACAAGTCAGTGATCGAATATACAGCGAAACGGCTTTGAAAAGGGTTTTTGTAGGAGAATCGGCAATGTGTTGCGATTTGATGGAGAGATGATTAATTTCAAAGGGAAATTATTTAAGAAAAATGTTCTTTATTTCTGAAATAAAAGTCAATTTTTCATCTGCTTGAAATGCATATTTTTTATCATCTGATTTAAGTTCTACACAAAGGAACATTTATTTTTTAAATATGTCTGGGCACTTTCTTTTGCAATAAAATCACAACTTCCTTTCTCTGGTTAAAAAGGATGTTAAAGTTATTCAAACATTTATTTTGTCATGACAATAGAAAAAAACGACTTTAAAAGTAACGACTCGTCAAATGAAAAGAAAATACAAACTCATTGATCACAAAAAACAATCTGTTCCTTACATACTTTATTGAATATTGTTTTGATTGTTTAAGCGCTTTGTGACCCTGGTCTGGAAAAGCGCTATACAAATAAAAATTACTTACTTACTTACTTACAACAAAGAGCTCACGGCTGCCCCCTACAGGCATCTAGTGTTACTACAAAGAGCTCAGGCTAAATTAGCACAGACGGCAGGACCATGGGTTGAAGGTGAGTTACCAAGTTCTTGTGCAGTGTTGGGAGCAACGCATTGTTAAGTAAATTCTGTCAACTTTCTTTTCACCTTTGTCACAAGTCAATGATGCATTCAACAGGATTTCAGAAAACACACAGACTTTGTCCATCCATCACTAAGACATACGTTATTTTTGTAAATTTTACTTTGTTTGAATAGTTCACTTTTGTCTTCACTTACTTACTTTTCAAGTTATTTATTTTAACACTTTTAGTTGTGTATTGTTTTTTGTTTTTTTCCTTGTTGGTTGTTGTGTTTTTTATACAGTGTTGTTCAATAGTTTTGTCTTTATTTAATAGGTTTGTGTGATCAATAGTCAAATTAAGAAAAAGTGACTTTTGTGTATTAGGTTCTCTAGTGGAGGAATAAATATCAACCTTATAGACTCTCAAAAATGAGGATTGGTGCCATAATTTACTTCATTTTATTTCTTAGTTAACTAGCTTAGCATCAATGCTAACTGCTCGAGATACAGCCTCTGAAAGATATTGGACAAGACATGGTGAAATAACAGCTCCATGCCTGAACCCTCACACAGCATGTGTTTCTTGTCTTTGTACCCCTGACTCTGTGGCGAGTGCTCTTGAGCACAACAACTCAGCTGCTCTGGAAGAGATTGAATTTATCCTCCAGGGTCGAGAAAGTCATTGTTGATCATATTCTTATTGGAGCTTTTATGGCCTTTCAGGGTCAATTTACGCTCTTGTCGGCTGATGAAGCTCCTGATAATTAGTTTAACACATTTGAGCAGATTGATTTAAAAAACATTAAATCCTGGCAACAAGATGCTTACTCGGGGAAATGTGACGCTGGAAGCAACTGAGGTTGTTTAATTTGTGCCGTTTAAAAAGCACTAACATCCATGAGTGTTTTTAGTTTAAAGGTCATGATGCAGTTTATGTCTTCCTTCTGGCAGAGACGCTGTTATGATCACGACCATCCTCGTCCTTAACACAAACAATTATATTAATAGTGGAGATTTTCTGAAAACAGCTTTTTTTGTTTGTTTTAATCCAGGAGAAACAGAGTTTTATGTCCTCAAACGTCAAAGTATGAGTAGCATTAGACGTCTGCAAAGAATAATAAATAACATTTCAAACTTCTAGTCTGCAACAGAATGATCAATAAGAAACCCTTACATGTTTTAAAGAAGTCCAATTAAAGCGTAAAATGAAGCAAACTAGCAAACTAGCTTTTGCTATCAAGGTGTGTTGCCTGCTATTGGCGCTGCTGAGTTGTTAAGAAAAACAATTTTTTGTTGTGTACACTGTTATTTTTTAAGAATTTGATGAAGAGACATATCTATTACCAAGATATGTATTATCTAGCATGAGTTTTAGGCATAAAAACAGTGAATTCTGTAAGAAAAAAACATTTACTTATTTTGCAAAAGCAATTAAAAGTTGAAAAAATGTTACGTAAAACTAAAAAATGGAAATATGACACAAAAACAACATGACATTAAAGAAGAAACGGTTTAAAGAAAATGGAAACAGTACTGTAACAGGAACCAAGAAGTTTATTAACCCTTGTTATTTCAGGGTCGAGGTGACCCGGAGGCCTGAAAACCAATGTGTTTGTGATATCCCTTGTGTTGTCTCCGGGTCAAGGTGAACGACCTCCCTGACCTCCAGAAATACATATGCAGTGGTGGAGGTCGTTCATCTGGACCCATAGACAACACAAAGGATACCTCAAACTCCCAGAGACAACACAAGGGTGAAGAAGAAAAGAGTGAGACAAGATTGAGACAAGTCTGCCAAAACTAAGTAAATATTATTGAATGTTATTAACGAACAAAAAAAAGTGTTGTGTCTTGTAAGAAACGACACAATCATTGAAAAGGTAGCGATGAAGCTCACTTTTTATTATAATCTGTACTCAAAGCTCCTTTGACACTTTTATTTTGAAGTATTTCTTTCATTTTCTCCAGGTTCAGACCGAATGCTTGATGGTTTAGTGTCACAGACGGAACAATATAGAACGACATAAGCATCGCTTCCTTGCTTTAAATGTGATCATATGTGGAAAATCTGCATCTTTACCTCCTCATGAACCGTAGATTGATGCGTCACACGCTGCATCTGCTGCGGCGGAGCGAGTAATCCAATATCCAAGTCATATCATACTGTAATCTAATTCATTTACCCTTCTTTTTTCTCTTCTCCTTCCCCTACATGCTACATCTCACTTTCTAGCGCACACACACACACACACACACACACACACACACACACACTTAATTGCTGCAGTGCAGGCTGGACTCGAGCGCCCATCATTGATCTACTGGACAGATGGATCAAAGAGCTTTGGTCACTTCACTCACCTTGACGTAATCACTAGTCCGAGCATGATCGCATGAATCTTCACTTCCGCTGTAACTTTTTTTTTTGTCGATGTCGAGCACGACTTCACGACGAGACCAGACTCTTGATCCCAAACAAATCTGAAAAAAAAACTTATCCCTGTCCCAGATCAATACGTTTCCTCCTGAGCACCATGTTCTAAATCAGAGTTGCTGATCCTCATCTGTGCTGCTGGGGTTGTCATACATAATCCCCGAAAACCTTTGGTGACTTTCATGTGATCGATCATTGAATGAGTCGCTCCGACAGCAACGAGAAGCGACAGATGACGATGCAGGAAAAGTAGCTCCGAGTCCAGATCAACTGTATTGATAACGTAGCTCCGTGTGCAGAAGACTCTTCACGGGTTTGCGTGGGTTTGGGGGGTTCGAGCCTGGATACATTGACATTGATCCGCGTTCTGAGAGTTGCCTCGTGGACATGCAAAACTGGAAACCTCCGTCTATAGAAGCAAAGTGTCAATCAATGTTGACCTTTTTCTGCCTTTTCCCCCAACAGTTAATCCCTGACTCGAGGCCACCCAGGACTCGCATCTACTCATCAAACACCTCCCTTTCTCTCCGGCTTTCTCTCCCATGATGCTCTCTGTGTCGGGAGCCTCTCATCTGTGTGATTGATGTTCGACTCGAACCCCAGAATCTCTCTGTGATCTCGCTAAGTCTTCCACTGTCCCCTGATAAACATACTTTTCTCGCTTCTTAATGACCATAAAACATGTTGTTTTTTTTAATCTCCCAGCATAAATCCCACTTAAATCTTTGCATGTCAAACTGAGAAAAAGATCAAACAAGTCGGTGTGGATCAGGGGCCTCGTGCATTAAGGGGTCGTACGTACAAAAAACGTGCGGACCTACTTTTCCTCGCCAACGTTCATATATCAATAATGAAAAGAGTGTTAAATAGTTTGGACTTCCTAACACGTTTGTAGGTGGCGTACGTTTTTATTTACTGCTCAGATGCACGTCAGCCTGTCAGTAGTTAACGTATAAATATGTTTTCATTTACCAAACTGATGATCTGTGTTTATTAGGACAGCATCGATCTTTTTTACTGAGTATTTGAATCCGCTATTTCACTCAATTCAGAAAAACTGTAAAGAAATTATGAACTTGTTTTCTAATATAACGAACAAAATGATCAGCGTCTGATGCTTCAAGTCTACGAGAGTCACAGACGTTCTTGTGAAACAACATCACGTCAGTTTGATCAAAGTGAAGCTGCAGAATGAAAGCAGCTAGTTTCCCTCGTATGATCATGTGATCACGTGATTGCCTTGAAAAACACTTATTTAATAACACCGTCACATGATATGTTCATTTTTAATTTGTAAACAAAACGCTTTAATTTTATAAGTGCAATATCAATTTACCCGTGTATTGCGCCACATTTTCACAACATCATCACTACTCAGCGCTTTATGTGACTGATTTACAATTATATTCTTGTTAAACTCCATTTTAAGATGTTTCAAATAAGCCTCTGATCGTCTGTAAATAAAGTATTCATGTTAATAACCCTGTACGTAAAATATAAGCTCGTCTGCACTAATTTAAGTATGTGATCCATGTTAGAAATGTTTAAATGAACGAATATAAACTGTTAATCCAATTTAAATTAATGTTTTCATTTGTTTCTTTCTGATCGCAGGTTCTTCTAAATATGATTTAAATATGTAAATAAGGGCGTGGAAAGGGACGAACAAGGCTGCGATTAATTCTACGTTGTTTGGGTTGTACAAAGGAAAAATGCTTTTATTTGTGCGCACACGCAGATTCATTCATCTGAGTATTTATGTACGTGCATCATTTTCTGGAAGAACATCCCCAAACTTCTTCGTACCTGAGGGTTGGTTGTTTCTATTTCGAACACAAGTAGTAGAAACATTTTTTCTTCTGTATGGTTTTTGCTGCCACAGAACAGAAATATTTCAGAAGTTTCTCAACACTTTTAATCACAGTCACACGTCTTTTCATTCCTAAGAGGATTAGTGGGAGTCTCAGCGTGTGCAGCCCTCTGCCAAGAAGCTCATTTACAGCCATGTTAGGGATTTTCTTCGGCAAACTATTGGCTCTGTGTCGATATCATCTCATACTTTCTTTAGCGTTAGAAATATCATTGATAGCAAAGAGTTCAATGGGAAGCAGATCGGATAGAAAAAAAGAGCTGCAGCTCAAATTCTTCAAAAAAAAGTTTGGATCCAGATGGTAATCCGGACATGATATAATCTTAATGATCTGTTTCCTTTTCCTTTATCCACATTTCCTAAATATACCTTTGAAACGTGTATGTATTTTGCTTACAGAGTGATACACATACATTTTTGGGTGGATTTGGATGGATTTGTAATTATTATTTAAGGCAAATATAAAGATATATTCAGTGTCAGTGTCACATCAAGGCTAGGAATGTTAAATAATATTTGACTAAATACATTTTGTTTTTGCTTTTAATTTTAATTGGCATCAGTGGTGGTTTCTCATGAATGTTTTAAAGAAAACTGTCAAACATAGTTTTTGTTAGATAATTGAAGTTATTAAAGAAAAATCTTTTTTTCCTTCAGTTTATTTTCCTTGCATTTTATCTTATATCCCTGGACTTTCTTGTCGTCCGTCCTTCCCTCTATCTGGTCCCTCTTTCATCAGCACTAATAATAATGATGTACAATTGTCACTTTTTAATTACTTTGTCTGTGGGCGGGTGTTTGTGTCTAATCTTTTGGTGGCAACCCATTTAAATTTCACAGACACCCACACACACACACACACACACACAAGCATGCTTTCTTCTTTACTTGCTAATTGCCTGCTTTCCTTCCCATTAATCTTTGGCGAAGTTTTCCAACAGTGTTCAGTTGTTTTTTCAAGAGGGATGTTTGTGGGTTATTTGAGGTTCACACAGGTGTTGAATCGCATCACATAATGATCATCTCTTTTATTTTTGGTGGTTTTCTTTTTGGTTCAAATTGGTTGTTTTGTACCATCTGTAGTCATAGAAACGAACATAAACCAAACAAGGGGTTTTATAAGATCCTGTGTGTATCTAACAGAGAATCCATAAAAGCTGATTTTGTGAGTACAATGTCTTAGTTATTGATGCAAGTATTTAAGTGGTTATTATTAAGAAAACCTTGTAATATATCTAAATATCGGCTCTTAAATTAAACTTTTTTCAGATATTGATCTAATTATCATTTTGTCAAATAGTTTAACCATGAATTAAGCAATAATTTGTATCACTTTCTATCCATACTTCAGTGGATCTGTTAGATGAATGTCTACCTTCTGGTAAAGCCAGAACAGACTCTTGAAAAACCTTTTCCTCCCTTAAGTCAAGGGGTAAAAATAATAAGAAGAAATCAGGGAACTTCGTGGAAAAACTCAATTTGTTTTCCCTTTGTTTTTATCTACATAGCATCCACGTCGCCGTCAGATTAAATTGACTAAAACTTTAGCATTTCTAACATTTTGGTCCCTCATTGTCCGTGAAATGCATATGATCATCTCATTTTCTGTATTTTTATTTGTTAATTTTTACAACCAAAACAGAAAATATAGAGATAGATATTAAACAATTGAAATAAATACTAATATACGTTGGTAAATAAGTGACACTGATTAGATTTAGATATTAAGTTTGTTTGGCCCTGACCTTTTTCTGTTGTTTTTAACTTTTTGTTAGATTTTTTGGGTGATTTTTGTGTTGTTATAGTTTGGTCCATATGAGGGATTTCATTTCATTTTGTATGAGCAAGTTTACGACACAATGTCAATTTATCATTTTACAATCAAGCCTTAAGATGAAGGGGGTTCAATTCCTTTTGCTTTTAGTTTTGGATACTAAACACATGTCGATACAGAGAATATTTTTCAGTAAGAACGAAACATTTTTCTTCTTATTCCCCTTAAACCGGGCGATGTTTCTCGCTGCACAGACAGCAGAGCACATATTTCGAAACACAGTTCAATAAATTGCCTCCAAGAAACCAACAATCTTTTCTTGGCGTTTAATTTGTAGCACTCGTCAAACCCTACATTATTCATTCTTTTTCTTTTCAGGCTTTTTCATTTTTCTTTACAGTCGCCCTTTTCAGACCCGCAGGTCGTTCACGTCTCGAGAGCTGTTGAGGTCTCTGAAATGGAACTGCAGTTTGTGTGTATTTGTGTGTGTCGTTGTGTTGCTAAGAAGTGGACGTTAAACACAGATCTAGATGAATTGCATCTGACCCGATATTGCCCGGAGGACGGCAGAAACACTGCTGAGGGATTAACCACAGTTTAAGCCCTTATGTCTGGGGCGGCTACACTTTATGCTCTTTTTTTTTTTTTTTTGGTCTGGGAATGTGTGTGTGTGTGCGTGCCTGTGCATGTGTGTACAGCAATGTCTGCTGCTCGCAGATTAGCACTGAGAAAGGAGACAATGGTGACGCTCCAAGACAACCAGCGGGGAAAGAAATTGTTTAAGGGGAGACGAGAGGATGAAGCTGGGATTGGAAGTTATTGAGTGATGTTTCGGAAAAGAGGAGTTTAAAGATTATTAGCCGAAGAGGAAGTTTAGTGGGAATGAAAAAGTGGCTTTTGTGAGAAAGGTTTAGCTCCTTTAGTTGCTACATCTACTCTAGTTATTGTATTGTGTTAATTTAACATCTGCCATGGAGGTTGTTTATTTACTAGTGTTGGTTTGTTTGTTTGTTTACCAAAGATCATTTCTTAAAGGGTTAATGATAACGGGTAATAAACTGGCTTATTTAGAAGTCTTTAATATTTGGCCAACATAAGGTTTAACGAATTTAGAGTTGGACTTAATAAAGCACAACATAAATTATAATCATGAAAATAAATCAACTTTTAACATGGACGTGTTTTTATTCATCTGATTGTTGCTGTCTTTTTATAAAGTCATACAAAATGAGATCCTTGGGGGAGGTATGCTGTCTCAGTGCTAGATATTATTATATGTTTAAGTGTTTTATCTTATAAAAACTAATGAGTTTAATTAGTTGTGACACATTACCCCTCAACTAACCCTGGAGTTCTGCAACTATTCAAAAGGCAGGAAATTATGAAAAAAGTCTTCTTAACCCTGGTGTTATCTCACGGTCACAGGGACCAGAAAACAAATGTGTTTGTGGTATCCCTCATGTTGTCTCTGGGTCAAGGTGAACGACCTCCCTGGTTTCAAGAAATACAGTACAAATATGCAGTGGTGTAGGTCGTTCACCTTGACCCAGAGGCAACACAAGGGATAACTCAAACACGTTTGTTTTCGGGCCTCCGGGTCACCTTGACCCAGAGGCGACACAATGGTTGTGTGTGTAAAAGAGTCAGGTAGAGCTAGAGAACAAGGCAGATGGCTTCATTCATAGAGATGCTTATCGTTGTGGAATTCCTTTTAATTCTCTACAATGATGGATTCGTCTTCACACAAATGGCGCTCACAAAACAAACCAATCAACAGACACACCTTTACGCCGCCATCCATCACGCCGTCCCCCCACTGAGCCCTGTTTTCGCCCCGTCGCCAGCAGGTGTCACATCGAGATGGAACTTGGCCCACACGGCGCTGTTGGCAGCAGATCAGGCGTCGCCTGTGTCACACAAACACACACAAATATACACCCGCAAACACACACAGCTGCCGGTGCACCTCCGTCTTCTGACAGCCTGACGCAGAGCTGCCGGCTCGACACGCCTCATCCAGGAGCCCCTCAACTCCATCAGCATGAAACACAAGCAAACACGTGAACGTGTGAAGACCTTTGAGCGTTTGTTGTTAAATATGTGAGAGTGGAATTAAAGCTATATTTATTGCTTCCCACCTCTGAGTGATTTCATTGGCAGCATTATTTCTTATCTCTAGTCGCAGTAATTTAATCAAAGTAATGTGGAGGTTGCACTGATGACTACGAGTGACGGCTTGAATTTAAACCAGAATAGGTTTTCATCCATGGGATTTGGTCGGTCGTGTTTGCAGAGCTGTTTTGTGAAGTTTTCGTGTAGCTTGTGGTTCATTTATGTGTTTTTTCTCCCCCAGTAGAAAAAAATGTCGATGTTTCTGGTCAATAACCAAGGTTTTGTGTCTCTGTCAATAATCAATGAACCAGCAACCCTTCTAGGATGGACAGCTTTACCCTGATAGGTAATACATACATAGATCTATTATAGATAAACAAATAAAGCGAATTGGCAAAACAAAACAACGAAAAAAAAAAAGTAGTATCTTCACTTTCCAATGTAGGTTTGTAGGTTATGAAATTGGTATGTAATGCAAGTGAGGTTGTCTTTTGTCCTTGTATGCTTTGTGTTATAAAATATGGTTGTTTTAAAAACCACCCACATCTTTAAATCTGTTGCAGGCAACAAAAAAAATGATGTGCTGGGCTGGACCCGGAAATTAAAAGACAAAAACTAAATGATCATTAGTTTTGTTTTCTGGAGCCACCACAACACAAATCTGTGACTTAACTACACAAATATTGTCTTTTAACAACCCAATATAGCAGAATATCAAGTGGCAATACAATATACAGTGAATGGATGGATGGATGGATGGATGGATGGATGGATGGATGGATGGATGGATGGAGGGAGGGAGGGAGGGAGGGAGGGAGGGAGGGAGGGAGGGAGGGAGGGAGGGAGGGATGGATGGATGGATGGAGGGAGGGAGGGAGGGAGGGAGGGAGGGAGGGAGGGATGGATGGATGGATGGATGGATGGATGGATGGATGGATGGATGGATGGATGGATGGATGGATGGATGGATGGATGGATGGATGGATGGATGGATGGATGGATGTGTAACCGTTCCTTAGGACTTGCACCTAAAGATTTACCACAACAACCCTCCGCGTAGGAACATCCAGCAAATGAATCCAGGCCCCAAAACAAGTACCAGAAAAATATATTTATGTTTATTGGGTCATCAAAACAGTGAGATCAAAACAAGCAGTGAATTCATTACGAGAGAAGTAGGCTGGAAATAATCATAACTGACAACGACATAACACACTAAGGATTGCACACAAATGAATTATAGTGAGGGAAACAGTTATTAATTATAATACAGAAAAAAAAGAAGGGAAAACAATAACACATTAGTAATCAGAACAAAAACACACATTGACGTGATAGAAATAACGATATATCATTACGTTTTATTTATCCATCTAAACACGACCAAAAGAACCATAGGAAATATTAACAAATAACACAAGATTAAATTCGCACAACTGTAGCTCACACCTACAAAAGTGGAATGAACAAAATAAAACTACCTAAACAACTTTTTTTTCTATATCCAAATTAAAATAACCATCCGGTTACGGATGGATGGATGGATGGATGGATGGATGGATGGATGGATGGATGGATGGATGGATGGATGGATGGATGGATGGATGGATGGATGGATGGATGGATGGATGGATGGATGGATGGATGGATGGATGGATGGATGGATGGATGGATGGATGGATGGATGGATGGATGGATGGATGGATGGATGGATGGATGGAGAGGTTACTTTAATTATCCCTTGGAAATTTCCTGTATTTTTACAAATACAAAACATGAACTCAGGCAACTGTAGAAAACGATGTCACATTTAAACACACGTGTTGCTATTACTTATGAACGCAGCTATACACGCATTACTTCTGCAGCCCACTTAAGTAGGTCATGTGTCGTCCTCCTAGCCATTCTTCCATCCATCCATGCATTTGCTTCAGTCCTCACTTCTATCTGATCACACTTTCTCCGTCGGCCCCTCTGTTCCCTTAAATATACTATAGATGAATAGAAAATATCAGAAGGACTTGACTTAACTTAAGGTTAGTTACCCTTTAAAGTGATAGTTCACCTGAAATTTGAACTCATTTTCTACTCACCCTTGGGATTATTTTCAGAGTAATCTGTTCCTTGTTAAAATTATAGGCAGAAATGCATGTTAATGTTTATTTAGCAACCAGGCCTAACTTGTCTTTGTCCGAAAAGACACTTAAAAACATTTGAGTTCCTCCTTGGTGCTCGTCTGTTACGTCCATCTTGTTTTGAAGCTTCCACATAAGGAATTGTTCCAAAAGAATTTAAAAAGTCTATATCTTAAAATTGTTTTTATCTGAAGATCGCAGTCTAAATCCAACACAAGCTGTACATTACAGGGGAGCAGTATGGAGGTATTTGGATGATTTTTTTGGTTTGTTTTTTTTGCATTTTTGCCTCTAAATCTAAAAAGTAACAGATTACTCTGAAAATAATCCCAACCCTTAGTCGACCTTTAACGGGTAATTAACCTTAAGACAAACAGTCTTATAGAGAAGGATCTGACCGTCAGACTAAAACATTGTTCCTATTTAAATCCTTTGACATCAGAATCTACTGATTGATCGTGAGATGACGTGTAAGATGTTTAAACCCCAGATGTTAAAACAAAGTTGTTGGTTGTTTTTTTTATTGAATTTGAAATGGTTTACTTTTTTGTGTTGAATTTAAAAGGCTACGAATTAAAAAATATTAAATAATTGTAATTAAAATATAACAAATTCAACCTTATATATTAATATTTGACATTTTGAATTCAACATTTTTAATATTGAAGTGTGTTGTATTACCACCTGGATGGATATTTTGAAGTATTCATGGCATTACCTTCTCATGCCACTTTCAGAATAAGCAAATTAATTAAACAACATGAACAAATTGTTCTTCTTCATCTAACATCTACACACTTTGTGGTCGTGGAGAAGCAGGTAGAGGCTTAAGAACCCAAATGTTCCCACTTCAAATATAGGACAATAAGTTTGGCTAAAAATGACCAAAAAGCTGATCTGGGAGTCTCTACTTTCTTACTATTGTCACCACAAAAGCAACTCTTGTGCTCAGCAGACAGTTTGCTGCAGTTACAGATGCATCTTGGGGCTGCCAGCAAGTGCCAAAGCGATAACAGAACCAGCGACCACAATTGACTGCAAACATTAGAGTATCAGCAGAAAAGGAAGGCCCTGCAGGGATTTGTTTGTCAGCTCCGGCCATTAGCATTAACTTCACAGCGTTTACGAGAAGGGAGCGGGAGGTTGGTCTTTGAGTTAGATTCGGTACAAACTCGCTGTAGATAAACATTAGCGATGTTCCTGTCCTCGCTGCATTACCGTGCTTTTCCTTAACGGCGTGATGACAGTGTGTTGTGTTGTACTTACCCTAAAGCAGGCGCTTCAACAATTTCATCTTGTAGACACTCCTAGTTGGAAAGTAAACAGCATAAAATATTTGAAATACACACATTTTTATAGCCAGTTTTATTACCTACAGCCAGGAGGGTTTTTTTCTTTCTCCTGTGTTTCTGTGTCTCAGCAAAATAACAGTTATAAACAGATTTAAATGGAATTGTCAGTAAAATATTGATGAAGGGGAAAATAATAGATGATTAAATTGTGGTGGTTTTCCATGTGGATCCTGACTCTATACTCGCTAACACTGTAGCACAGACTCTCTCTACTGGGTTGTGCAATGATATTTAAACACCTGCTGTCTAGTTAAAATAATTAGACTTTAAATGGTATGAATACCATTTCATATGATGAAAAAGATTTAGTTTTGCAAATGTAGAAACTCAATATTGGGCGAAAATCGCGTTCAAATAAGTTTAGGCTTAGCAGAAATCTGCACTCTTTAAGTACTTTTATAGATCAAGTTGTATTTTTTACATCTGTGTTGCCAACCATAGATAAAACGTTAAGCTAGCTAGCAAGGAAAGAAAATCATGGTGCAAAGAATCGTTTTTAGGAGTTCAACTTTTCACCAAACATCCAAAATATTCCTTCTATTAATCGATACACAGAGTTTGTGGCCGAGTCTACATAAAACAAGCTGCTACTGATTATTAAACCATTGCTGTGTCTCAAATCGCTAAGTGCCCTGCTTTGCAGTACACTGTAAGACAGTGCACTTACTTGTGCAGTGCTCAAATATCGACAGGGTAGTACTGTCTCAAATCAAACACTGTCACATCTACACACTTACCAGAAATGACTCGACAGCTTCTTCTTCTACTACTTTTTAATGCTGATATCAAGCTGTTGGAAATCGCCAATTAAATTATGTTATTAAGTTTTCTTTTTAAGTTGTGTTTTTTCGTTGTGTTATTATTGTTGTGTTTTGTGGTAAAATGAGCATTTTCTCAAGACATAGCATCATCTACGTCACTAAGATGGCAGCCGTTGAGTGTGGATCGTGTCCATCGATCCAATCAATTTTCTGGATGTTTAAGTGTTCGTAGTGCACTACATTTTCGCACAGTGCTCAGTGTGAATGCACTTGTGTACTTATATTATTAAGGGTAAGTACACAAGTGTGTGATTTGGGACACACCACATGTTGCTAATGTTCATCCACTAAAGTGTTCCCAGCTGTACATTTATTCATTTGTACACTGTGAGAAGTTTAAGAATTTCCTTTTTATTTTTCAATCACATATATTGTGATATAAAGTTGATGAAATGTCTTTCATATCGTGTATTGTGATATTTTTATCATCGTGAGCTAAATATCGCCACAGTATCGATCGTAAATTAAAAGTATAGTTCACCTTAAACTTAAATATCTCTAGTTTTCTACTCACCCTCATGTCGATTTAGGGTTGGGATTATTTTCAGAGTAATCTGTTTCTTTTTAGAGTTATAGACAAATGTGTTTGTTCATTTTAATGTAGCGACTGGAGCTCAGTTGTCTTCGTCCAAAAAGACACTTAAAAACATCCAAATACCTTTGTGGTGCTCGTCTGTAATGTCCGCCTTGTATTTAAACTTTGTCATGAGGAATTATTCAGGACAAAGAGAGACAAGCACCATGGAGGATGTTTTTAAATGATGTATAATGTTTTTTTCCTAAAAAGTAGCTTCCTTTTATTAAGCTTTCCTTGTTCCCCTCATGAGTGCAGCAGCTTCTCAGTGTGTTATTGAATTTATTTCAATGGCAGCGTTTTAAAAAGGCTGATTCTTCTAAGAAAAGCAAATCTGTTTTTAAATACGAGGAGAAAGGAAACACTTTGTGCTCGTCTTCTTGCTTCCATGCGAAGAACAAGAACTCCTGCCTTGTTTACTCGGACATATGCCGCCACTTTTCTAAAGCCCACTGAAGCGATCGATGTGTTTTGTTTATTCCGAACCCTTGATGGTTCCGTTCTTGTCAGCCTCTTGGCTGGAGAACAGCCGGACAGCATTCACGGGGCGTGTTTGATGGACTCGCTGTGAGCAGCCGGGGACCATGATAGCGCCGACTGAGAAGCAAAGACTTGAAATGCGTTGTCATTTCTGGTCGTTCATAATTGAAACGTCTGCAGAGGAATGTGCTGTGAAGGCTGTTGAAAGCATGAATTCAGTCCGATGGTAAAAACCTTTGTTGGTTTTTTCACAGACACTCATAAGTAGCAGTACATTACTACTGACCTTGCATGTGTTGTGCGAGCGAGTTATTTAATGCTACACTACCTGCTGAACCTTGAGAGTCTATTTGATCCATTTATTAAGGATAACCACGAGATTTCCAATACTTAAAAAAGTTTGAAAGAACAACACAACAGCGTATGTTAGGAAATGAGCTGCTTGTCAGAGGTCTGCACTAGCAGACTCTAAGCGCTTTTCTTGTTGTTGATATTATTATATCGTGGTTCTTTTCTTTCTTGCAACATTCACACCGCATTCAAAATATTTCTCTTTTTATATCTTCTTTTTTTAAACAGGCTTTTGTTTCCAAACGGGAATTGAAAATAATATTCAGTCAAAAATGTGTCAAAAATGTGTCTAGTTTTGGCATACTTTTATTTCTTAATTACTTTAGCCAAACACAAGTAGTTTTATGTATTTAAAACAACAAAATGTAGAGTTGACAATATTGTTTCTGGCTCCCCCCAATGAAAGAACAGTGTAACTGCAATGTTTTTAAACCTTCATTACCACTCACCACATCTACATTTGTTTATATCATAAGATTGTTGTGTCTGTTTCTGGTTTCGAAAAAAGTACTTCATATGAAATAAGTGTCTCTGACCCACTGCTGTAAATAATTTTGATGGTCACATGACCATAGAAATTATGATTGTTCAAAATAAAAACAATGTTTACAGAAAATGTGATAAGTAAAATAAAAATAGTGTGTATTGAAATTAATCAAACTTTCACTTTTTAAGAGTTATATAATACCCCAAAAAAAGGTTACATGGTAGTAAAGGAAGAGTTATGAAAGAGATATATATATACAGTATATATAAATGTTTTACATTTTTTTGTTGTAGTTCTTTGAGGCCCCTGAACCACTATATATTTGTATTACTTGTATTACACCTCATTTGACCAACATAATGTCAGTTCCCTTCTTCTCTGAAACGTCCTATTAATACTTTGAAACAATCAAGATTGTTGTGACTCACAAATGATATATAATTGCGATCTTTACTTTGAAAATGTAGCATTTACTGACAGAAAACTCTAGTTAAAGTACATTTTTAATGTGGATGTTGATCAAAGCAGTATGGGTTCTGCAGCACTGAAGGTGAATACTAATGTTCTTTAGTCTCAAGTCTTTACTTATCCTTCTGCTCATCTTCCTGACCTCTTTCTCCCTCCTTCGCTCAGTCTGTCCTCCCCTCCCTGCTTTCTCCACCACTCTTTTTCTGCTTCTGCGATTCTGTCCTCCCTGGATTCATCACATCCGACTGGTCTCTCTCTCTCTCTCTCTCTCTCTCTCTCTCTCTCTCTCCCCCGCCTCACTCCTTCACTGGTCACCTCTCCCTGGGGACCTTCTTGTCGTTCCCACCCCTGATTCCTCCTCTCATGGCTGGTGTGAGGGATGAGTGTGAAGGATTGTGTACATTCAGTAGCCCAGAGATGGTCAAATAGGCCATAAATCATGGCGACTTGGCGTGGTGAGGAGGAGGAGGAGCAGCGAGCCGGGCCAGAACTATTAACACCAGTGAGCCGAACTCATCATTGTCCCTTTCTGTTCCTGCCCCTCACTCTCGGCGCTCTCACATCAGCAACTATTGTCGACGAGCTTTTTATGCTTCACAGACTTGTGTTTATAAGTGTGTGTTCGTATCAATTAGCCTGACACAGCTTTTTGAATCACAGACGCCGTCCTTGAACACACCGTCAAACTGTTGACGCGACAGAAATGTGGCGATAATTCAACTTTGAGCTGGTGTCATTTTAGTACTACTTTAGTTTATACTTGATAACTTTGTATTCTGTCCATCCATCATGTTTTATTGTGTTTTACTAGCTTATATCTATATGTGCTTCTTAATGACGTTCTTGTACTCATGACCAATTTTAACGTATTAATTATACCTCAAATTACACTTTATACACACGTTTCAAGTTACAAAATACCTACACATTTTTTCGTCACTTCCTGTTCTGCTGATGCTTCGTGATTGGCTGAAATATTGTTGCTTTGAATTGGTTGTCGCGCATGAATTGCCGTCGACTTCTCAATAGAAAAAATGTTTTATTAAATTGAAAAAATTGTAATCAGCTACGTTCACGGCTCAACTGATTGGTCGACGTCAACGTGGTCATTTAAATAAAAGCCTGTGTTCGAATCTAACTGTACTACACTATAAAACGTATGGATCGCGGGCCATTTGCGACACATGATGTGATATTCTGTGGCCCTCCATTTAGTTTTCATGTCATTTAAGTTTTTAAGAGTTCATTTTTGTTGTCATGAATTAAGATAAACGCATCAAATTTCAACATTTGATTATGGAGTTAAAAAATAAAATAACTCATAAAACAGACCAAAAACATGACCCAAATTCACGTTGAAAACACACAAAAGTTCATGAAACGTTACAAAACAAAATATAAATCAAATTTGGCAAAGATGATTAAATATTTTTTAGCTATTTTAAAAAGCATATTGTGTTAAACTGAAGCTAACTAGCATCTTGAGCTACACACTTTAAGTACAAATAAAGTTTACTTAAAGATTTGTGTGTTGCTATTTTTGTTTTTTCTATTGAGTAACAAAAGATAGCACATGATTTATAAGCTAAAAAAAAAGATTTGTGAGGATGAGACGATACAAACCTCATGCGTTCGGAGCTCAACTGTGCAAAACCTAGACTGGAAGGACTTGAGTGGTCCGGTGAAAACATCTCCTCCTGGTCAGATACGTTGGTGTCGTAACAATCGAACATGCTGCTCTGCGTCTGAGTGAACAGATGGATTCAACATGGATCGTACTCGCCAGAGTGTTGAACGTCTTCCATACGCTCTCATTGATATTCATTGCTCCAAAACGCGTCCCTTTTGTGTTGCTATTTTATTGGGCTACCAAGCTAAAGTGGGGTTCTTTGAGTGGAGCTTATCCCGGCGTGGGTGGAGAGCAGGAGCCATAATGCCAGCTTGTTATGGAGCAGTAATCCCTGCATGTCCCTCCCTCTGGTTTACACATTCAAACTGAAAGACAAATGAATTCAAGCAGCTAGTCGGCATCATTACCAGCGTGTAAATGGGTAAATTCAACATGTAGAAATGAACATCTATTTTAATTAACTTCTGTATTTATTCTGTAGAAGTGGAAGCAGCAGTTGTTAATGCAGCCAATCCTAGAAGACATTATCTGCACATATACTCAACCTACTTCTTACCGTCACGTCTTTTTGTCTGCTCCTCCTTCACGCCCATAAATGTACAGCCATATTAAAGCTGCGCCAGGCCGTCCAGGGATTCTGATGGTGAACCGAAAGCGAGATTACAGACATTGTTTAATTTCCCCCGAGTCTTGTGTCTTGGAAGAACCCAGAACATCATGGCTGACGCTGCCGCCTGTTGCATGTGTGTTTTTGTGTGTGTGTGTGTGTGTGTGTGTGTGTGTGTGTGTGTGTGTGTGTGTGTGTGTGTGTGTGTGTGTGTGTGTGTGTGTGTGTGTGTGTGTGTGTGTGTCACAGTACAGTACATTTATGAATCTCTTTAAAAAAAGATAAGAATATTTGTAAATAAGTATACGGAAAGAAAGTGTGATAACTGAGTATATCTATAAAATGAATAATGTTGGTGGTTATATTTTAATTAAATCACGGTATATATCTACAGGGATAATTTTTCATATGTTCTCTTTTTATTTGGCTTAGTTTTTATCTCAGCTTGTACATATAAATAATTACATATTTTATACATGTTTGAAATACAAATAAAATTAACTCAATCCAAACTGTTCCAAGACAACTTTGGAATGTTTCAATTATGAACATTTTTTAATTGATTTATTTTCTCTTTGTGCAACTAGGACTGATCTGGTTTAATTCTTGATTTAAACAGTCAAACTACAATTGAGCACCAAGAGCTTTTTGTTGGACAATAAAGTGACTGCTGGACAGGCCATCAAACGAAGACAAATAAAAATGAGTTAAAAGCCAAAATATTTGGAAAAACTTAATTATTTCTTTGACCAAGTTGCAAAAATAAACATTATAAAATCGTTTTTATATTATAAATATTATATTTTATTGAAAAAAAATTCAATTGATTCCAATTTGTTAGGGGCAATAAATATGAAATGGGCAATAAACACTTAATTTAAACAAAAACCCTAAAGCCAGATTTCAAAGTTGAACTAGTGATGAATCAAATGTTTTTTCATGATCTTTTGAGGATGGTAACATCAACATACCAGCAGTAAATCTTTTCTTCATTCTTCATGTTCAGGGTTTATTATTATTATTGCTATTTTACAGGACAAAGTGTTGTCATACAGAGTTGTTATATTCCAGTAATACTGTAATTTAGAAGCAAGTGAACATTTTAATCATAGCATTAGCATTTCAATCTCTGCCAAAAAAAAAGCGTTTGCCCTCCCAGGCTTGAGTAATGAGCAGGTGTTATATTTTAATCACTTTTACATCCATTACCAGCTCAGAGAAAGACATGATCCTTAATTTTTTTTCACCTGGTTTGGACAAATCAGCATCTTCTGTGCGATAGAACAATGAAAACATCGGAAAAATTCAATTCACAGATCGTCACACACACCTTGACACTTTACACTTTCATTGTGTCGCCGGGTAATTGCTTGAAGGAAAACACGGCACAGCTTCCTGTTGGAGTCGTTTAGAATACAAGCGACGAAATAACTCGAGTTTGCACCAAGAGCACAAAACACAGAGAGATCTTTTATTTATAAAACCTCTCGGTGAATGCTGAAGGAAACTTATCCTGCCCTGTGAGAGTGTTACACTGATGTTGATATACGAGTGTAAATAAAAACCTCGACAGATCATGTTAGACTTATGAATAAAACATTGCGTTCAATGAGTGACAAAACTTCATTTTCACCTGTTGGGCTGTGATATGAGTTCAGCTGGAGCTCCACTGTGAGGAATATTGACCCGACTTGGGGGAACCAAAATCTCTTTTAGAGGAAATAGAATATACAAGAGGTTTGAGAAATAACCCCTTGTATATTTGCTGTATTGGAACTGCGTTTTTTCATTCTTGTGTTGAAATTAAACTTCCAGCCGACAGATGGCAGCAGTCATTACGTCCCCGCATCTAAGGGAACAATCAAATACAGTGAGATCCCAGAGATGACTGAGGACGAGAGGATACAGTCAACTTGAGCATCTTTTAAAGCTGATGCTTGGATATAGTTTGGTTTCAAAACAAATTAAAGCAGTTACGACTTCCTCAGGAGTCATGTGGTCTGTAAATTCTGCAACACCAGAGTCAAGTACTCGACAATACTACAAATATATACTTTTTCTGACAGTATCAAATTGAATTGTATAGTTGCCCCTGTATCGTGATACGTATCGTATCGCTAGATTCTAGCCAATACACACCCCTAGGATATACTCGCCCCAAATGTGAGTTTTACAGTATGTTTTTATGTCTTTCTACTTCATGGCCTCGGGTCACAGTATGTAATATTGTCTTTCGTCTAGATTTAGACGAATCCTTCAAGAATTCTTGAAGGATTTGACGCTCATTCGTATGTACAGTAAAACTCCCAAAATCCAGTTTCTTGTGACTGTAGTGCCAAAGTATGTTGCTACTGTTCATTTGAAATCATTCTAGAGTTGTTTGATAAGAGAAAACTCGGAAATGCATTCAAGTCTAGTGGTTTAGTCCTTTGGGTGGATTTAGGTCAGGGATGGGCAATTATATTTCCTCAGGGGCCACATTATATAGTGCGACTGTTGTTAGGGGCCAAAATAAGTTATAAAAGGAGCTTTAACAGAAACTTATTATTAAAAAAATAAAGATAAAAAGACGTCATAAAATAAGATTAAACTTGTAAATTAATTGTATATTTTATAAATATCCACTTGATTTATTTAAAGATGCCTCAGAATATTTTATGATTTATGCCTTGACATTTTGAAATAAATCAAAATGAGCGATATTATATTTGTAATATTTGTAATACATTCAATTTAGAAATATAATATTAAAAGCCCATATTTTCAAAATTATTCCCCCCAAAAAGACAGAAAAGAGAATAAATAGTCCCCAACCAAATATTTTGAATGATTTAAATTGGTTAAATAATGGATTTGTTTGCCATCAGAGACATTTAAACGTGATATTTTTTTATAGGCTGTACTTTCCTAATGTCGGGTTGAGCGGATGAGGGTTGGATTCCTTGAATCATGGTAGTTGATTGGTTTGTGTGGTCACTGAGCTGCTTGGCGGAGGTCTTCGACTTCTCAGTGCTTTTCTAATCCCTCTGTGACGCCAGAGGTCCGGAGCTCAGCGATCGGTCTCGCCCTCGCCTCTGCTGTCGACACTGATCATGTGACAAATGCTGCAGTCAGCGCTGATGGATCAGATCTATTGACATTCATTACATCCTTGTGTTTCGCCCGCTATACAAGCCGGCGCTTCATTTACATTCCGCGCCTCAGACACATGACTTCAGGATTGATTCAACTCCATCTTTATCAGAAGCCATCGGCGGATCCGCGGCTGTCAATCACGCCGTGCTGCTGCATCTCCATTAGGTGTTAAAATCCCATCACACCGGTCGTCTCTCACTGTCCTCGCTGTAGGTCATCCAGGTGACGTCTCTGCTTCTCTGAAGGCTTTTTTTTCCTTCTGACTGGACCTCAAGTGACCAGTTACCAGGACTCTCTGTTGCCCTCCATGTCAACGGCTTCTCTACTGGTGATGAATGTGATTTCTTTTCTCTTTTTTCCTTTTGTTGCTTGTCTCTATTATATTGCTTCTTCAGCTGCTACCTCAGCCTCTGAATCTCATATTGGTTTTTCACTGTGGTCCTATGATCCGTCTCCTGCACACTTACACAATCTGCAGCCTGTCAAAGAGTCTCACTTAGATACTTTAGTATCACGTCGGCACTTTTGCGTAGTTAGTGCGAGTTTGACCGAGCGCTCGTCCGAAGCACGTGCACGTGTGCGATTGGATGCAAATGAGGAAATGTGTTCCGACAGAAGAAGAAGTTGTCTGACAGGCTTTGGCGTCGCCGGCATACCAATCCGACAAGGAAACCGTAGACGTGTCCATCATCTCCTGCGCTGGACCTCTGGGAACAGAGGGGAGCCCTTGATGAAAGGTAGATGAAAGCAGAGGGAGTAGAGGATCCACTGTGACCACGTGAACCTCCGAAGAAGTGAAGGACAAGATGAATAGTCTGTGAGGAAAACAAGCTTGAACTTTTTACATTCTCTTTTTTATCGACTACTTGAATTAGTCAGCATTGTTTATGAATAATAAGGCAATGCTACCATTACTGGAACTATAGTATAGTGTCATTAACGCTGTGCCCATGGCCCCCCAGGACTACTGATGGTGCCCACAATGCATGTTCTTGTAGAACGATGGTCACGATGGAGGTCTTTGTTTTAAATGATCACATTCAAATTTGTTCTAGCTTTCTTTTACCTCTTCACCCCTTCTTTTATTCCTCTTTTTCTCTTTTTTTTTCCCCATTCACTGGAACGGGGAAAATCTTCAACTCATGTTTCAACGGCTTTTACTTTGACCTTCAGGTACATTCATGTACTCACTCCTAGAAACTTCATTCAACTTTAAAAACAGTTTTGTCTACTTACCACTACGACTTCTACTACTTCTACTTCTAGGTACTACTATGTCTACTACTTATTCTACCTCTACTACTACTTCTACTACTACTACTTCTGCTACTTATTCTACTTATTCTACTTCTACTACTTCTTCTTCTCCTACTAGTACTTCTACCACTACTTGTTCTACTCCCACTACTACTTCTACCACTACTTCTTCTTCTTCTACTACTAATTCTACTACTTCTACTACTAATTATTCTATTAATACTTATACTTATACCACTTATCCTTCTACTACTTATTCTACTTCTACTACTACTTCTACTTCTAATACTTATTCTACTCCCACTACTGCTTCTGCTACTAATTATTATACTACTTCTACTCCATATTCTACTTCTTCTGCTTCTACTACTACTTCTAATTCTACTAATAACTATTCTACTTATGCTACTAATTCTACTACTTCTTCTTCTCCCACTACTATTTTAGTACTACTTCTTCTAATTCTACTACTAAATCTACTACTTCTACTACTTCTTATACAAATTCTTCTTTTTTCTTCGTCTAAACCATTTTTACTTTATTTTATGACACAAAGTGAAGATAATAGTTGTCGATGCTAATTCCAAAATACTAAATTCTTTTTTTCTTGTCTGTCAGTAAAGAAGTTTTTAGTGTTGTGTTTAACTGGTTGAAGATATAGATGCTCTATATTTTGAACTTCTGGAAGAAAAAAATGAGTTTACAAATGTGGCCTGGAAACATATTTGGACACCCCTGGAATAAATGTAGGTTATTACTGTCTATTGTTTGAAAATCATGTCACAACAGTTGGCCGTTTACTGCTGAAAAAAAAGCATATAATTGTCAAAACATTCTCTAAATATGTAACTATTATGCTTCGCATGATCTCCTTAAATGAAGCCGTTTATCACAGAGGGTTTATACGTTGACAAACAAACAACCTGCTGGTTATAATGACCGTTTGTTATAGTCGTGGCTTGGCACAGTGGAAGCTGCTGCAGGGGAACGCAACATTGCACTGTGTGAGACGATTCCATCTCTGCCAAAAAATGAAACAAAATCTTCCAAATTAGCACCAACAGTTACAAGAATTCAACTCGTGAATTCAGGGGATGAAAGTATACTTACACAAGATGAGCTATTCAAGGTTATTAAAGCAGATGTTCTCATCATTGCTTTGAGGTAAACTAAACGGTCATGTGACCAAACAGTTATCAGCGAAGTGACTGCATGAGTGGGTGTGTAATTTAAAGCAGCTGCCCCTTTTTGCGTGTCACTCCAGCTCCCTCCACACGTCCCTGACCAGTGACGCGACTCGACTAATGACCTTCCAAACACTCACGGACTGAATCGCAGACCAACATACCAGACACCCTTTCGGGGGGGAGTCTCCCGCAGACAGTGGGAGTCGGCCGGCAGCAGTTTAAGGAGAATTAATGAGCACAAATAATGAATCCATCACCAACCTGCGTGTTGGCGAGCGCGGGGAGACAGCCGTAAGATACACGGCGGCGGCGGCAGCCCACAGGGAAGGCTAGATTAACAGAGATGGAGGCTGCTCAATCACTATGGTTACACAGATGGACCCCAGAGAGAGAGACCGGCCAGAGATGAGGAACGAGCCGAGCGATACAGTAAACACATCGCAGAAACTTCCTGTTATCATTCTGATGTGCACTTTCAGATGGATTTTAAATCACTCCCTACGTAGGGTCTTGGTTTGGACCCATTTAACCTTCACAACGTCATAACAATCTCGTCAATTATTAGTAATAAAGCACCCAATATCCGGCCTTCGAATACTTAAGTCACCGAAATAACTCGGTCGAAATAGAATGTCGTGATGACGCAAGATCAAGAAAAACAGGTTTCCTGATAAGAACACTGATGTTTATTTCGCTGCGGAGCTTCTCACACTTGTATAATGCATTCAATGACCGTAGGATTGCTATGGTGCGTTCAAGAGCTTAAATATATTGGAACGAAATGCACAAACTCTTTAACTATAGAGTATTCACTTCTATGAACAAACTAACAAAGAAATACTTATGTATGCGTCAATGAGTTTTAATATTATTATTTTAGATGCGACAACGTTTATGCACTGTCCATTTTATAATAAAATATAACCTAATACTTTCTCATATACTGTATATATATCAGGGAGAAGATGAGCGTAACTGCTCAGCTTACCTCACAACAGTTTACTCATTCTGAATGAACTTTATTGTAGTGATACTACACATACGTATATGTACAAATAAATGTTTTTATGAGAGAAATGGTTCTAAAACTTGGAACTTTATTTATGTTTTGAGCAGGCCAGTCAGTTATCGGCCTGCGTACTATCATGACAGTGGGTTCAAATTTTCGATGCATCCTTGATAATTTAACCCAATTCTCCTGAATCACTCACATGTTTCAAATGTTGAAGTCTTTCTCTCCAAGATGCAGTAAGTCTCTCATCATGACCATGTTTTGAACTTATTACTTTATCAAGTTCATCCTCGTCAGAAATCTCGGCGAACAAGATGTTACGAGAGTTAAGTCCATCACAATAACGCCCCGCTTTGTTTATACAGCAAGTCCCTTGGACTCAATGTTCATCAGGTAAAATCAGGTAAAATGACAAAGTCATTTAGTGGTTATTATAGCTCAAAACTATGAGTACCATGTTATAGTTTGGATTAGGTTGAAGATGTTTCCCTGCAAAAGGATCTCGGTTTCTTGAAATTTAAGATAAATCACTGGTAACTATTAAAAGCACTCACCAATATAATTAAAAAATGGCACCTTTAAAAGTTTGGAGATTTAGATTCATCACCAGTGAATCCTTTAGATTTACTTTCTCAGACTGATTTTTAGATCAAACCAATGTTTTGCAACCATAACGCATCTTTAGGTAAAATCCTTTATTCTTTGAAAGATTTATGGTCTTTCTTAACCTAAAAATGTCCCGTTGTGCTTTTTAGTCCCGACATGTTTGATATATCTGATGGAGCAGCTGAGCCCAGTGGAATAAGGTCTGTGACAGGACGGGCAGCAGAAAAAAAAAACTATTTTCTACTACTCCTCGCACTATAAAGTTTGATTGTCTCTTTTCTCTCTGGGAATTGTAGTATAGATACTATCAAAGCCACGATACCGCTTGTATCCTCTGGAGTGGCAGAGAATATATATCACAGTGAGAAAAAAACAGAGTTGAGTCAAAGTGAGATTTTTCTTTCTTCTATTCACGACCACAACCTCAGTTTTTTTGTCTTATTTTTGTAGCTCCTGAGCTTCTTTGTAGCGAGTCCCTGATCTTGCAGGGACATGCTGTCATGCTTCAGTCTCGGAGGGCTTTGCAGCCTGACAACCCCGGCAGCCAGACGTCCCCCTGTGGCCCAGGGTGCTGCAGAGGGTTTTCAGGTGTGTTCAGTCATTAAAAACAGAATCCAAGTAGAGCACGCTTGATGCGTGCACGCGAGATGTTCCGTGCACAAGCTGACATGTGAGTGAGATCCTGCCGTCTGCGAGTGACCCTCACTTTGTCAGCAAGTTGGGACACATGACTGACTATTATTAGAGCGGAGACACTGAAATACAAGCTGCCATGTTTATGGGCTACTTTTACACCTGTCTGCACCGAGGCTGGGACAACAACAGAGCATTAAAGCTAAAATATCAGACGGTATCATTTCAGGTTTGATTTGTCTTTTCGTTCGTTTAGTTGCCCATTGATTTTTCTCTGTCTGTCCCTTTATACCCTTTTATGCTCGTGCACATGCATCTGATTTTATCTATTTCTTTTTATTAAAGATTCTTGATGGTGTTATTGTTGGATTTTTTTTAATGCTTTACATGGAACCAATATGTTTACCAGAACTTCCAAAATATATTAGTTCTAGGGTCTTTAAAGTTCAACTAATGTGTTGATTCAAGTGTGTCTTAAATAGTAAAATATTTCAATAATTAAATGTTGGACTCGATTGTATCGTCAGTATGTGTCTGTTTGTACAAAACTCTCTTTTCATTGAAATATTTATATTAGAAAATTATCTTGAAGCCACGACCACTTTTTCTGGAGATAAAATCTTGTTTACCATAACCACACCCACTCGTTCGTCACCGCGCAGCATCAATCCAGGAAGTCTCCACCTCCAAGAGACTCGTTGTATAAACAAAGCGGGGCATGATTACAGCTGGCTGAAAGGGGAATTAAGCCATTACTACGTCATAATAGACTTCACTCTCATAACCTGTTGTTCGTCGGGATTTCAGACGAGGGAGAACTTTATTGAACTTTTGAAACATGAGGGTTAGGTTAGGTTAGGTAGAACTTTATTGATCCCTCAGGAGGTCTCCTTCGGGAAATTTTTTCCAAATTATCCACAGCAAATACAGCAATTTTTCATAAAAAAGAATCAAACAAAAACAAAATAAATAAAGTGAGTGAGTGAGTTGAAGTTTCACATAGTTGCCCTTTAATAGAAACTCAGAAACAAAATACTGTCAGACTCTGTTTTCATTTCCAGAGGCTATTCTAACTTTAATAATAGCTAGATTCGCATTTGTATTTGTTTAGACGTATTTTTACCCCACACTGACCGAAATACTTGATACTTCCGCATCCATCTTTTGGAATCCCGAAAAGTTGTTGTAATATTGATAGAAATTTAAATTTCACTCATTTTATTCTCACCCTCATATCGACTAAGGGTTTGGATTACTTTCAGAGTAATCTGTTTCTTATTAGAGCAATAGACAAAAATGTTTTATTAATTTTAATGTAGCAACTGGTGCTCAGTTGTCTTTATATTCATCTTCATCCAGACACACTTAAAAAAAATACCTTCATACTGCTCATCCGTAACTTCCATTTTCTATTGAAACCTTGACATGAGGAACAGTTTCAGGAAAACTTAAATAAAGAATGTTCGAAGCTCAGTGGATAGATATACATGTATCACTCTTTAGATAGGAAAGTACAAGGAGATGTAGTTTAAAAAATGTCCAATGTTTCTTTCTCGCGCCAGAAGTATGAGCGCTTGTCATCGACATATGACACGGGACTAGTTGGATCTGCCAGACAAAAGCAGTCAAGTGCAAAACCAATCTAGCTCATTTGTCTGAGCGCAGCAGAGCTCGACGGCGGCTGTGTAATTGTGCTCGGTGTTGTGGGTATTGCTAACACCGTCTGTATCTGGTGGCTATAGGAGTCTCGCAGCTCGTACAGAAAGTCCATTTTCAAAGTGTTCTTGTCGCAGCAGAGTGAGGCCAAGTCACGATGCATATGTGAGATTTATGAGCAGCGAGCGGTCGTGCTAATAATCTGTGGACGACCTGGAGAAGCGTCTGTGGTCAGCATTGATCGTGGCATTCAGAGGATGAGGGTGCAAAAGCTAATAGTAAAGAAACAAAAACTGGATAAATGTGACAATTGATGGAAGTTTCAATGAAAGGGATGTTGAGTCCGTACCACTTAACTAAAGACTGGCGAGCTGCATTATATATATCTCTCCTTTGCATTATCGCTTCTTGCCCTTTTGACCAGAGAGCCCATGTAATTAAAATGTTAATGAGTTGGATCAGTTTAATAATGTCACCAGAGTCAGGCTCATCAATCATGCCTTTATATCCAACACCTTAATGCTGACATGAACATCCATGCCATTACACTTACTCTGCTTCCTGGTTTGCACTTTTTCTTAAAGTTCAACCCAGGAAAAGTTTTCCGAATCATTGAAGTATCATTCTTATTCAGCTTTTCTGGCTCTTGAACGCCGAGGTATCTCTTCCTGCTTTCTCTCTTCAACTTGCTGTCATTTCTGCCTTTATTTATTGTCGACCCGTCAGCTCAGCGCTCGCATACACACTCTTAGCTCACACTCGTCCTTGGGCTCTTATTTTTTGTTATGATTGTGTTACTCATGTTGCTATGCAGCTCATCCCTACTGGTTGACTTGATTGACAATTGACCCACCACAGCTTTAACTAAATCAAGCTTTCATCGCCCTATGTTAGTCCGTTGGAATTAAGGTTGAATAAAGAACACCAAAAAAAACTAAGGATGCTTATCAAAACTCCCACCCGTTCTTTGCTCTTCCACCTCTGTTTTGCATGTGCCCGTGAGATGGAGGGGTGTCCCAATTCGCCATTGGAGGAAGGGGATAGGGTTAAGACACAGATAGCCCTTGTTTTAAACTACATTTATTTTCCCTAAAATAATTTCCATTAAATGATGTTTCTGCGGATATAGCAATCAGTCAGCGGCAATCTATTGATGACGTAGCAAGGGGTAGGGCTGACCCAATGTTGATGTCTAGCCTTACCCCTTGACACTCATTTTGGAGGGGTAAATGAAGAGGGAGGCAAAAGGTCTAAGTTCAAACTTAGTCAGCAAGAATTGATTGAAAAAAAAAATTAGACCACTCCTAGATAATGATTTAGTGATTTAGAAACTTCCTGCAAAGAGCTTTATCGTAGAAAATAACATATTCTGGAAGTGTTCACTTTCTCCTTGCTAGAGCAGAATAAATGAGGTTCAACAATAATACTGGAAGTATTACTGTTTTAAGGACTTGGATCAGGTGACTCGCCAATAAATCTGAAATCTTATCACCTGATTTAGTTTTTTTTGAAGCTGTAGCATGTGTGACCAACAAGTCATTTCAGGTGTTTCTAGTGGTTCTCATGGAAGAAAGAAGTTGCTGATGTTCTAGATGTAATGGTTGTATGGCCTGATGGATGTCACTTACTGGTGTTGAATCAAATGAATCCTTTTCATTATCCTGGTCCATAAGTGTGACATGAGTTTTTGTTCCCTGCGACTGAACAGACCACACCGAACTTTCTCTCTGTCTCACGCGGACTCTCACTTATCTTCCACTCTTCATTACTTTCAGCACCTTTTTAAGGACAGATTCCTTCAGCCCATGTTCTGCTCCGTAGATGACTTCACCATTGCTCGTTTGTCATCCCACTCTTTGTCCCGACTCTGTCATCTGTCCCTGGGAACCCGACCTGCTTTTACTATCTACTTTTGGACTTTTGTTTTCTTCCCGTCTTTTCCATCCTGCTACACATTCCCCACAAGAAAAAAAACATCTTCCGCCTCAGGCCTCATCTTCTCTGGTCTTTTTTTTTTTCCTATCCTTGCATTTTTGCTACCTTGAATCTCATTAGCCGCTTCAATGCTAAAGGGTTGTGGTACTAAATTAAGGAAGCCCTTTAGCTCGTCGGTGTCTGTTTGTGTCCCAACATGCATACAGATGATCGGGTTGAATATTCTGACTTCCTTAATTCTTCCTTATCATTAGGTTGCACTTCACGCCAGTGAACAACTTCATGAAACGTTGTCCATAATTCCACTAGTTGGCACTCTTAAATCATAATGTTTGTCTTTGAGGGGAAAAATATAAATGGAACCACCTTACAGTTGTAAGCCAATAGCGCCATCTACTGAGCTTGGAAAATGATTAACCTGCTTCATGACCCAACCATCAATGAACCCAACCCTTTCTCTTCTTAACCAAGACAGTCAACAGTCAGTCGCAGGGTGTAAGACGTACAAACTTCAACCACAAACTGGTACTAATAGAATGTTTTTGGACTGTGGGAGGAAACTGGAGTGCGTGGAGTAAACCCACACAACATGGGGAGAACATACAAGCTCCACACAGAAAGGTCACAAGGTGACTCACTCCTGACCAGGAAGCAAACCGACAACCTTTTGTGTGAGGCGATTGCGCTAACCCCTGCGCAACCATTAGCCCCTAAGTTGTTTCCCTATATAGTAAATCATCCTTTTCTGATGTTCCTGTAATTTCCGGAAGTTTTAATATATCATTCTGTGTCTGAATGAATAGTTCAGGGTGAGACGTCTTCATCACTTTTTGTCTTGCCATAATCATCCTTATACGAACTGACAACCTCAGCCTGGACAGTGGTGGGATCCAAACTACATTTGCAAGTGTTGTGTTTTCAGAGAAGCATGAAGTCCAGCATCCGCGTGTTTCATTACTTAACATTTCCCCCGAGCAGCAATAATAAAACAACGCGTCGTTGTTACTCCTCATTATCTTTCATCTTTTTATGTGTGGATGGTGAGGTTCATCTTTATCTCGCGATCCAATTTCCATTTCCTCTCAGGCCACGCTGGAGTCAGGTGGCCATTAGTCACCTGATTTACTGTCACGAGTGCACATTTGCAAGTCGTGCGCTTGACTCGGAGCAATGTCTTGCTTTGATATTAAATGATGCTCGCGGTTAGCGAGGGGATGATTTACTGCTCGCGTGCGGGATGTTTGTCTCCATGTTTGGCGACTTGTCTAACGCAGTTTTGCAGGAATACTTGCCGTACAGCCTCCCATTTCTAATTAGTGTCTGATCGATAGTTGTGATGCGGCGCGTGGGGAGCCATGTTGGAGCAGGGGAACTGTGACATTTCGGCGGACAGGGATTACTCCGTTGACCTTATTGTTGTGATTAAAATTCAGTCCAGTACTCCCACGAGTGACCTCACGTCGAGATGCTAGAGGTTGTTGAAAAAGGCATGTCGTCGTTGCCTTTGCTTCTGCTGTGGAAACCTGGGGAAAAAACAACCATAATTAAATTCTTTATTCCGTTTTTTTTTTTTCCTAAACTCATTTCAACAGGAATGAATCTTTTTGGATTTAAATTATTGCTGCATCCATCTTTTAGCTTTTACTTAACAACCAATTTGCTCTGTACAAGATTTGCAATTTATGGGATGGCTTCCTCTGGCCAACGTGTGCCTTCTCCCTGCAGTGCACACACACACACACACCTACACACACATATGCACAGACACACCAAATACACACATACACATGCATGAAAACACACACTTGCCATCACACACACACACACACACACACACAAGCACTCACAAACAGGTACATATGCAAAGACACGCCAAATACACACAAACACATTCATGAAAACACACACTTACCATCAGACACACACACAAAGGCACTCACACCTGCACAGACACACACAAATATTAAAACACTCGCACATGTATACACATGCACACACACACACACACATGCACAGAAACACAAAAAACACTTAGACATGCACACATATGCCAAATACACACACGTGCACAAAAACACACTCTTACCATCACACACACATATGTACACACACACACTTACACATGCACAGACACATCAAATACACACACACACCTGCACAAAAACACACACCCTACCATCACACACACAAATTCAAATACGCATGCACAGACACATGCAGAGACACACAAATACACTCACACATGCACAGACACACCAAATACACACATATGCACAAAAACACACACTTACCATCACATGCACACACACGCACACACACACACACTTACACATGTACAGACACACACACACAAACACGCAATAACACACAAACACATGCACAAAAACACACTAAGCACCTCGAGCAGACACATAAACAATTTGAGGTTTGAAAAAACTCTTATAATACTTCACATGCTTCATTAAACTAAACTCGCTGACACAACAAACATGGTATTCCAAAACAAGAACGCTTCAGCTCATTGTACTACTGAGAGTGACGAATCTTGAATTTACATGTGGATCCAGACTGTAGTCAAGAACACAAGCAACAATTTTTATAATGTTTCTTAACATTTCCTTTAAAAAATATATTGATAACTTTTCAGTATTATTAGGTTTTTGTTATTTTGCTAATAGTCTTACAAACACAGAAGTAAATTATCTTCATGGTGGTCGTAAAATCCAACAGACCAAATTAGAAGGCAAAAAGAAACTTGTGTATTCTATAAATTTGGCCATTTTATTCAATTTTCTCCTGGACCAGATCCTGGACATGCCTGTTTTTTTTTTACAATTATCGACAGTTAGTCAATTCTACACACTTCCACTGCTGAGTAAGTTTTAATCTTCAAGAAAAGTTTGGTCTTATCTTTGCTTTTCTCAGATATCTAACACCAGCACTGCTAAAATCAATGCTAATAAAATGGTGTTTTTGGATTTGGAACTGGAGCTGAGGTTGCCTCTTGAATGTTTTGTTTGTGTCGCTTTTTTTCGTACTCACAGACTCACTACTGACTCTCCACGCAGGTCATTGCCAGTCCGGGTATTTTAGGCAACTGACGCACACGCCACGAGGTCGTGTTACAGAGAAGATCTGCCTTCAGAGAACAGAAGTGAACAAGATGACATTTAGCTTTGAATGGAAAACCTAGTAAAAGTACAGTTTTTTTCCCTTTTGTTGCATTATAATTAAGTTTTTCAAAGCAAAATGCAGACTCAAAAATGTCCTCTTATTTTGGGGGTGTATTGGATATGATTTTTTCCATAACCTGTATTTGGGAAGTTACTCGCATATATGTGAGTTTTACTGGCACATTAATCGCTGTGTGATGTATAATGGACTAGCAGCGACCGGGCGAAAGAGCAGGATTGCAATTTAGTTGGGGTTCCAGTGAAGGGGAAGGAGTCAGTTGGTTTAGGAAGAAATCCAAATCTGTCACACCTGTTTGAAGTGAGTGCTGTTTATCTCGCTCGCAGAGCAGCGAGCTCTTTACGGCGGCGGCGAGGAGAGTGTGCAGGGAGCGGATAATGGCTTATAATGGCTGGAGTAGTGAGAGAGGAGGACAGCTGTGGCACGGTGGCAGTAAAAATGGAGATGGAGTGGTGGTGGGGAGTTCGATGGCACCGGGGGAATCGTTTTGGGGATGAGAATCCCTGCGTCGCCCTCGCCCATACCGGCGAGGGAAAAAAAAGGTATAGGAGCCGAGGAGAGACGTTCGGCAGACGAGGAGGGAAATATGATGAACGTTGAACTGACAGATTTATGAGAGCAAAGTGGTCTGAAAGCCTCCCACATCCTTCCCCTCCTCTCCAGCCTCTCAGGATAGGCTCCCCGGGATCTTAGCGGCCATTAAATTTGCAAGATGTTTACATAAACTGAGTTCTGGCCAACGTCCTGAGATTGTCCTTATGCCTCCTACCTTACCCGCCCACGCAACACACATCTCCGGTCGGTGCATTCGCTTTATTACGACAATTAGATGTAAATTACAGGCGGCGAGACGGTTTCGACACAAAAGTGACACAACAAGGTGTCGTGTTAGCTGTCCAAATCTGTATGTAAAGAGGAGCGTTAGTCATTAATATATTCTTCATTTGGCATTTCTGGGATTGATGGAGGGTTCAACGCCCTCCTGCTTATCCAGCCTCCGAGCCTCTCCAGCAGTTATCTGTGGTGCTGCACCGAACATCGGCACGTAGAGCCTGGAGCAGGGAGATGAAGAGAGGCGATGAATCCAGAATATAAAAGTAGAAGTGAGAAGAGAGGAACTGGGCCAGTGAGGAAAAAAAAGTGCTAGAAGTAGAAAAAAAAACACAAGAAACATGTGAGCTATAATAGGGAGGGATGATCAGTGAGATAGCAGCACCGGTGAAGTCCATCAAATCTGGTCCCCAAAGTGAGAACACTTCTGGTAAATTCATTTTTAAACACTCACTGTTGAAATCAGTTTGTGCGTTTTAAGGTTGGAACTTTCGACCCTCAGGAATGAGAAAAGACCCAAAGAGTTTACTCGTTGAAAGTACGACACCATTAAGTCAATCGTTGTTTATCGTAAAGGTAGTGGTTGTATCCTCACTATAACGTTTGTCACTGTGGCAAAACGGTACCGCAAAAATGTAAACGTTAGAAGAGGGTGAGTCCAGTCAAAGCAGGTTCTTCACAAACATTGCTTTAGGTTGTACATGTACTTATATTAATGGAATAAAATACCACTGCTGAGAAAATCTCGATTAAGTAAACTGGTTATGTGTGCAGCTTCATAACTCACCCACTCAAAACAGTTTTTTGGTGTAAAGTGAAACCATGACTGATTCTGGTTTAAGTCTGAGGTTATTGAGTCGTATCTTGATTAAACACTGAATCTTTAAAATGTTACATTTGAAAGAAAGTTAGTGACTTGTTTTTTCCTCCTCTCTGTGGTTTCTTGACGTATAAAAACTATTATGTAAGTACCTTTTGATTACTTACATCCGACAGTTGATGCCTGATAAATCCATTATTATTCCACTGCTAATTCTTCTTATTCTTTGTTTAAAGTTCGTAAACTTTGGTGAAAGATAAATACAAATGTTGATCAGTGCTATAAGAATATTTTACGTTTTAATTGACATTTTAAATCATCAAGCTTCTCTTTTATTGAAATGTTTTTATTAATTTCCAATAACAGCAAATTCCACCTTTGAATATATAAATCATTGAATTAAATTAATATATATCATAAAATAATTCCCTGCTGGACGCTTTTTTATAAAACAAATCCAAAGTTTCAACATTAAAATGTTAAATTCAACCATATTCTGATGCCACAGATATACTTCCATAGACACATAGTCTACAAAGATTAAACCCTAAACATTTACACATTTAACATCGATACTTTAACTCATTTCTCAATTGTTTTATGAATAAGAATTCAAAGCACGGTAGAAAATAGTTTCACAAGAGCCACAGAAAACAAGTTTTCGGAGACAAACATTGAAATTCAGGCCTGTGCGGCGCCTCGACGAGGATCATTGACTCCATCATTGGGTGGAAATGTAAGATACCTGCAGGAGAAAGGTCAATGAAATACTCTTCCGAGGGGAGACGGTTGCTGCGGCTGCTAATACGCGTAATTAGATTCAATAGAAATACGTAATTGCATGCCGATTAAATTAGACGAGTGGCAAATTCAATTGTAGTTTGAATTTTTAAAAAAAAGAAAAGGGAAAAACAATATCGGATTACACCGATGACAGAATGTAGTAACACACACCTGTTGGTTTGATTCATTATTCCACGACTTCCCGGAGGATTGATTGATGCAACAATTGACTTCCTGGTTTCTTTCATAAAGTGAGTGAGGTCCTGGTCATAATAAAACAAATTCAGGATGTTAATGCTGGATGAAGGATGTTGCAATGTTGGGTGAAAAGCTATGAGATGTTTCTGACGTGGAGGGCAGAGGCCTGTCACGACAGGAAGTACAGGATCAATAATTGATCCAGACAGTGTTCCACCACCTGCAGTGCCTCCTCAGGGTCCTCAGTCTCACATCCTCACAGTCGACCTGATCTTCCACGTCAATGTCCAGATCAGTGCGTCAAGAGGGTTCAAATCTCCGGTCAAACTGTGTTTAGACGTGGTGGACGTCAGCAGGCGATTCTTAAAGGATCCCTTAAAAAAAAGAACCTCCAGATGTAATCTCATCAAAAGTACGAGCACATTTGCCGCAGAGTTAAGGTCTGTTTCCTTTCTTTACACTCAGGCATTTTTCTAATCTGGTTCCTGGTTCAATACTTCCCTGAAATGTTCTTACGCTGCACTTCCTGAGCTCTCAGGATGATTAGAGCAGCAGCAGGTAGGATTCTTGCATAAAACAACAGGGAAGTGATCCAATTTGGTGAGAGCAATACATTCCGCGGACATCTGCCCACCGCAGAGCACCAAGTTGGCCGAAGTGCTGACAGCGAGGCCGACGCGGGACGTGCCAGGGCAGAAGCTGAGACGATGCCACTCTTCACCTTTTATTTTGATGAGCCGCAGATTCTTGAGCCAGGTTGTTTTTTCCTCTATAAAAATAGAACAAAGCGATTCATATTTCTTTATCATCGGGTCAGTGCCATTATTTATTTACCCCGCAATAGACACGATAGACTCAATTTGATTCATAATGCAAATATGTATTGCTAAATATTCAATATTATGTATTTCATTATGAGGACGAGATAAGTTCGCTATTTAACTTGAGTTCTACATATCCTTTTAGAATTACTGTATACAAAGTGTTACGAATGATTGTTGCTAGCACTGTTATGAACTAGCTAAGCTAGCAAGAAGGAGCATTTAAGTTAAAAATTATTTTTTTATTTAAATTGAAAAATATACCTAGGCTCCTACAATGGTTTGAGTCTTCTCAAAGAAACAGTGTCTTTGTAATTGCTACAACAGAAAAAAGCGTTACAGGGTTTATTTTAGTTGAAAAAGATACCTTGGCTCCTATAATGGTTTGAGTCTTCTAAAAGAAACAGTGTCTTTGTGATTGCTAGAACAGAAAAAAGCGTTACAGGGTTTATTTAAGTTGAAAAAGATACCTTGGCTCCTATAATGGTTTGAGTCTTCTAAAAGAAACAGTGTCTTTGTGATTGCTAGAACAGAAAAAAGCGTTATGGGGTTTATTTAAGTTGAAAAAGATACCTTGGCTCCTATAATTGTTTGAGTCTTCTCAAAGAAACAGTGTCTTTGTAATTGCTAGAACAGAAAAAAGCGTTATGGGGTTTATTTAAGTTGAAATAGATACCTTGGCTCCTATAATGGTTTGAGTCTTCTCAAAGATACAGTGTCTTTGTAATTGCTAGAACAGAAAAAAGCGTTACAGGGTTGTGCGTCAAAATTGCACAATTTGCACAAATCCCACTTTTTATATCATGAGTTAAACTTTAATTATCAATGCTTTATAAAGGTCATTGTTTCATTAAATAATTATTATTTTAAGGAGTATGAGTTGATGTTTGGGACTTTCCTTACATGTGAAAAATGTGCCTGGTTTTTGTCAAAAATTAGCTACAAATTAAAATAAGTGCATTGTAATGTATGTAACGCAAATTAACAGTTTGCTATTTAACCGGTATAATTTACAAAGGGTTATTGTCCTAGCATTAGCTAGCACGTTAGCATTAGTCATTAACCAGCGACGCCAGCGAGGACCCGATGATACGTCGAGGCGAGTCATATTTGCCGAGTAAATTACCGTGAACTGCCTCTTGGCTAAATTTAGAGAAAACAAAGATGTTCACTTGTCTCTAATGCTATCATTATCATCAGCGCGACGTCGCTCTCATTCTGATTGTGATTCTTATCGTCCTCCTCCCACTCGCTCGCACTCGTCCGCTGCCGTCTCCACCATACAGTATGTAAACACAATTATGAAGGGAGCGTGACGCAGAAGTGCCGACTCAAGCACAATAGGAGGATCTTTTTTAAATGGACCTAATGGCTATGACTGGACAAGATGTTGTTCTCTGGGGTCATTTCACAGTTGGTTAGCAGCAGAAGTTGTTGACTGCATGTACAGTAAGCGGGATCAATACTTGACAGGCAGGTATTATAGTTGCAGTGTGTTTTGTCTGAGTATAAAGTACAGGTGGTTTAAGAGAAAAAAACTCTCCCAGATCTGCTTTGTTCGCCTCTTTAGTGAGCGGCCGGTGTTAAATGCAGTCTTTGCCGCGCTTCCGACCAAGATTGATGGCCGGCTTCAGTGACTTGACCACCCATTCTGTTCTAAAAAGGCGGGTCGGTGGGTCGGTCATGGGTTCAACTTCTATTCTGGTGCTCCCGACACTTCGATTTATCATCAGCGTGTCCGGCTCGTACTGCGGCTTTTGTGTTGAAGGCAGCTGCTTCTTGCAAAAGCGTCGTCGTGGTGAGTTGCTGACATTCTTAAAAGTCATTGAACGTGCGCTTCACGGGCATCGTCCGCCTTCACCTGTGTCCAGGTGTGCACTCTTTAACCCTTTAGTGACCGACCTGCCACTTCAAACAGGATTCAAAAAAAGATTCAAACACAATCTTAAACCTGAGAGTTTCGCCCTGATACTTGTATAACTCTGGATTTTAAGCTATATTTTTTCATTTATTGATGACATATATGTGCATAAATTGCTTTTCTTTTCAGTCTTTATCTAAAAACATTCAGTTAAGGTGGTTAACTTGAAGAAGGTTTTATAAAAAAAAGAAAACATCCTGATATAGGTCGCCTACATTTTCCAAGAAATATACCAAAAGAAATTGGTTTGATAGCATAATCATGCTAAAATGCTAAGATTCTTAATGAAGTTTATAATTCTGGCCAGGAGTTACGCTGAAAGGTGGTTGCAATTGAGAAAAAAATAATCTGTGACTGTCAGGTTTGGAATCAGGCTTAAAACTTTTACTTAAACAAGGAATATAAATAAATTAGATCTGGTTCAAAGTCACATATGTACTTTACTTGTAAAGTATGTGACTTTGAACCAGATCTGATACAACAAAAGAAGGAGAATAACACAGAGTTAACATGTCTGTCTGAATTCTTTGTGAAGCACAGAGCTGTTAAGTCGCAGTTTTCACAAGCTGTACACTATTTTACTACAAAGTTTTCAACCAAACTTGAATGATTTATTAAAGCTCAAGGTCGGAGTCAGCGTTCACTCCTTCAGTGAGAATACCTGCCACATCTTTACTCCCACATTCCTTTCCCACACAAGTAACCGTATTGATACAATTCTGATAAAATAATACCTGCATTTCCCAGTCAGTGACCCAGAGTTCATGGTCAAATGAAGAAAATTTGATCACAGATTTCAGTTTTTATACTTTTATAACAAAATGTTAAGATTAATTGGATAAAAAATAATAATGAAGTGCTCAAGAAAAGCTTTTTAAAAAAAATGTAATTGTTTTTTTTTTTTAAATATATATATATATAACCACTCTTACAGGGCGTGTATTTTTAAGGAATTTAAACACAATATTTAAGCTATTCAACAGTGTATCACCGATCCAAAAAATATATTTCAATTATTAAGTTGAGACAATTTTTTTTTAAATAATATAAAAAGGTGATTGTTGAGCTAATTATTCTCTGAAGTGGGTCGGCAGGAGTTTTAATGTGTAACGTTAGGGTTAGAAAATATATCTTTTCTCTTCTTCCGCAGTAGTCCGGTCACCTAATGGTCTCGTCAGTGTGTTTTTTGTCGTCCAGGGCTCTCGTGGGTGAGTGGGAGTGAGACACTAAGCCCGGTACAAACTCACTCTGGGTTCAGCAGGCTGCTAACAGGTTCTGAAGATGACACAAAACGCTGCAGATGCTTTTCTCGATTCACTCGTCGTGTCCGAGGTCTCCTCTCATCTCAGGCCTAATTTCCCATCGCGAGCGCAGACTCCTGGCCCGGCCTCTGAGCAACGGAGCACATAGTTGCTCCATTTCGCCCGAACCACTTCAGAGTCAATCAGGATCTGATACTCTCGGAGACCTCCTGCGGACCGGGTCAAGATAATACTTGTATTTAGTCCTTTTAGATGAACAACAATAGAGACTATCCAGCTGCTCTTAAAACAATCTCCTCTGTCATTGAATCACTTCACATGTATGTATTAGCTCCACTGATGGAAGGTTCACTAACAGTTTGAGCTACATTAGTATTTAATCGACTAACTTTGTTCAGAAACTCAGATGAATTTTGTGTCGTTCATACTTCCTTCTCGCCCACATCCATCTGTTTTCCTCCAACATCAAACTTGTGCACTTTTAAAGCTTTTCCTGCTGAATGTTTCGAGGCGCAGATGCTGGAGAAGAAGTCGTCAACAGAACTTCTTTTAGACGTTTTCCTTTGATCCGCACGTGTTCTATATTGATCGGCTCACTTCATGGCTGTTGTAGATTCTGTGGATCCTTAAGAAAAACTCAAATCTCGCTCGTCGAGTCACTCACCAAGTGTCACTTCTTCAGAGACGCTTTTGAACGTGGAATCAAACTCCTCCTCTCGCCGGTTTATCACCAGCCTTCGACTTGATCTCCCTCTTAAGCGAATGCGAATTACCAGCTGCTTCCAGATAAAACTCAAAGTGCGACATGAAGATGTCATGACACGATGGCGCTGACGCCTCCTCAGCGCCGACACCGCAGCTGCCATCTGCTCAAGTTAAGTGTGTGAGAGCACTGGCGTGTGTGTGTGTGTGTGTGTGTGTGTGTGTGTGTGTGGACTCTTAACGCAGCACTTTAATCCGTCATGATCCGCAAACAGGACTGGAAAATAAAGCGTGACGGCGAGAAACACAAGCCGTGATTCCTGCGACTCTGAGACGACATGGGAAGTTACGACGACTCAAAGCTCTCGTGGTCGCGAATAACACAAGAAGGTTCCTGTGACAATACTCTCGAAAACTATCATTATGATTATTAAAATGAAGGTTTTGAATTCATAAAGCTGATGTAAAACCTTGGTCCTGGTTGGACAACCTCTAAAAACATTCATGGATAATCTAAGAATATTTGCAAATTATAATTTCTTCAACAATTTACATTTTTGGATCATTTACAAAAATTGTGACATAAAAGGTGAATTTGTATGCCTTATTTAACTAATTGTAAATATATCCATTTTTCTTCTTCAATTATTTAAGTGGAAAATATTTAATTTTCTTAAAAAAAAACATTTTCTGAGCTATATACTCTAAAATATGACAAATCTAAATAACCCACAAAGATTTATCCTCATTTCTTCACTCAGAACATTTTCATAAATTCTGACAGCTGCAGGAATTCAATGTCTTTCTGATTCAAAATACGATGAATAAGAAAACTAATAATAATAAAAACATGAAAAGAAAATAATGCTACAATCTTCCTCTCTCTTTGCGCTTGATGGAGTCTACTGACTCCTTTAAGAAACATCTTAAGACGTTTCTATTTGTGCAGGCTTTTCCTTGAATTTCTCGAACTCCTGTGTTGTTCTCTGTGTTGTCTTGATCTTTGAAGTATGTACTGTTTTGAGTATTGTTTTGATTGTTAAAGCGCTTTGTGACCCTGGTCTCGAAAAGCGCTATATAAATATATATTACTTACTTACTTACTTACTTACAATTGTTCCATCGCACATTTATCCATATGTTTATCATCTGCCGTATCGTTTCTGAAGCCGTTGCACGTAAATATTTTGACATTTTTTGGTCTCAAAGGTGTCTTTCAAACATTGTGTATTTGCAATTTGATAGGACTCACCACTTTGTGTTTCATCTCAAATTAAAAAGCAAGAAGTGAAACATCAATCATCGTGTGTCTAGAATATATTTCACCTTCTTTTAGATCGCACGCACAATCTTAGTCACTCACCCTCAACTTGTGGGTAACTCTCCTCCAAAAAAAAATCTAAAAAGCTATTGAGTGAGAGCAAACGTGAAACTAAATGTTACTTAATTTCTTAATTGTCGATCTTATATCGTATTTATTTCCTTTATTCCAAATAAATTGTGGTTTAATGATACAAAATAAAGCTTTTAAAAGGTTCAATAATCAAATATGCTCAAATACCTTCAAACTTCTTATAATAATCTTGAGTTTCTTTGAGGACGATTGTGTAAAAAAAAAAAAGCTTAAATCCAGATTCATTCAAACTTTTAAAGCAACTTTTTTTCAACCCTTATGTCATGATCAGCGGTTTATTTATTTTAGTGCCGCAGAAACCTACTCCTAATAATCCAACTCAAATATTTAAAAACAAAATGTAACCCTTGTTTGGTGAATCCATCCTGAATATGTTCACCTCACTAGCCCTCCCTGCTGTCCTCCCCCCTCGGTGTCGCCTGCGAGGTCAGCGGGTGCAGGAGGCTGGGCTTCAGTCCTCGTCACTCTCGTCCTCACATGTGGACCCGGCAGTGAGACTCGAACCAGCAGCAGCAGCAGCAGCAGCAGCAGATCCTCGCTGACTTGTGCGCTGGTTTTGGGTGTGAGCTGCTGCGCGTGTGTGAGGGTGTGCGCGCGCGCTCAGCTCCAGCTGATCGCCACTAGAATCCCCGGATTATTGAACCCACTTCGGCATCGCGACTCGTCTCAGCGATGAATCCTGCGCCGGCTTCCCGTCCGCGCGCCCGGGAACACGCCCGCCCTTAGAAACCAGCGCGAGCTGTGGGTGTGGGTGTGTGTGTGGGGGGAAATCCACGGCATCACAGCTGACTGACAGCCGGGATCTGAACCCCTTGACAATGTCTTGAGACGTGGACGGACGGACGAGATGATGACAGTGAGTAGAACTTATGGAGCGATCAGTGGGGCCTGGTTGTGGTGCTGATGCTGGAGATGATGATGATGGTGATGATGATGATGATGATGGTGAGGGTGGCACTGGTACAGACGGTGCTGTCAGTCAGCTGTGCTGTCATCCATCATCATCATCATCATCATCACCATCATCATCATCACCTCGGTTCTCGTCGGAACATGACATCATTCGCTGGTGACTTTGCACATTTGAGGGAATCATCGCGTCATCATCGCTTTGACTAGAACTGGTCCTGGTCCCACTGGGCGTGGGTCTGGAGCTGTGCAGCCGCGGTCAGTTTGGGGGGGGCTTGGGTGGGGAGAGAGGGGGGGAGACAGGGGGGTCGCTGCTGCAGCTGTCAATTTGCATGCGTTTGTTTGTGGGTTCCTGTCCCGCCTGTATGGACCTCACTTAATCCCGTAGCGGATCAGCTTTAGCGCGCCAGTCTCTCTCTCTCTTTCTCTCTCTCTCTCTCTCTCTCTCTCTCTCTCCACCCTCAAACACTTTAACTGATTAAAATGATTCTGACCACGTGACCGGGCTGACATTCGGGAGTGACCGTCCGACCCGGACGGCGTTTTTTTTCGAGGTGTCGGATCCGCGTCTGGAGAGACTCTTCTCAACTATATACACGGCGATCGCGTTTCCAGTTATTTCTGGTGTCGGTTCCGTTGTGGATCCAGAATGAGCGTCTGGTTCTCTGGACGCTGGTGCCGGTGACCCGCGGGTCTGATGTGCGCGTCGGTAAGATCGTTGACCGGTTCACTGTCTGGATCTGAAGTAACGTGTTCGTTGTGTTGCGATTGTTGTCATCACTTTTTTTTGTGTGTTGGATTGAAGACATTAGGCAGTTGCTGAGAGTAACTGTTGTGCTTTATACAAGGAGAATACTGTGTTATTTTGTGACCCTGGTCTAGAAAGGCGCTATATAAATAGAGATTATTATTATTATTATTTTATTTAAGTTAAGTTGAATATCACTTCATGTTTGACGCACAATACGTCATATTGATAGATAGATAGATAGATAGATAGATAGATAGATAGATAGATAGATAGATAGATAGATAGATAGATAGATAGATAGATAGATAGATAGATAGATAGATTTTGACTTTTCAAAGCTAAGAAAAAACGTATATCTTGCCAAGGTTTTCCGAACTTACTTTGTTTTTCCCTTCCTGTGATGTCATTTTCCAACCAAAAGTTTCTCTTTATTACTGACCACAAGTCTTCAGTAAAACGTTTATGATCTTAATCATCTTACATAATGTTGTTTGTTTTCATTAACTTGACTGTCCAAACTTAACTTAATTGATTTAAGTTTCTTGTAAAAGAAACAAGAAGCTCATTCATCCATTCATTGTCTACTGCTTTAGACTGGAGCCTATCCCAGTATCATAGGGCGTGAGGCAGGGGACACCCTGGACAGGACGCCAGTCTGTCGCAGGGCTCGTATTCATTTCAAATGTTGCCCCCAAAATAAATGACCCTCCACTCATCTTTTCATTTTTTTGGAGGCACAGTGATCTTAGGCCCGTAGGGCGGGAAGAAACTGATAACTCTGCAGGAGAGGGTTCAGGTCGGGTAGAGATTTGTAGAAGCTTGTAAACAACGTGGACGTTTTCATTGCCTGTGAACTAATGAGACGGACGGTGATGGTGGCTCGGCAGGAGCGAGACCTTCAAGGTTAGACGGCAACTCTGGTATCATTTTTCCTTGTCACTTGGTGAAGTAGCAGCGATATCCAAGTGTCAGTCACTCTCTGCCGACACGTTAAATGTGGCTCCTCCCTTGTATTTTTCTTTATTTACAATTTATTACAGTACAAATGAAGTGTTTCATTAAATTATATTAGTTGACAAGTAATTCCTCTGCTTCAGAATCTCTTTATTGTCAAAGAATAACATGTAACACATGACAGTGATTTTTTTGTCTTTATAGCGCTGGCAAACAGTACAAAAATAATAAAATTTAAAAGGAATACAAACTAAATAAATTATTTAAAAAATATATAAATAATAAATATAAAAAATAAATAGATGAAATAAATAAATTACAATGATACATTTTATTAAAAATGGGAATATAAATTAATTGCAAACATATACCAATTAAAAAACATCATTAATTCTTGTTAAAAGCTTGTTTTTTTCATTGTGAAAATTGTTTAATGTTTACCATATTTATGGTGTTATCTATTAGCTATATCCTTATGTACATCTTTTGATTAATGTCAATAAGTTTTTGAATTATACGTAGCTTTTATTTGGCACAATAAACACTGGAATCTTTTTAAAATACATTTGAAATAACAGAGCCTTCGTAGAAAATTAAGTTGTAGCACGTAAAACTGTGTCAAGCACAGTCCTACATGAAGAAATGTACTGTTCAGAGAGTAAAACCAACAATGGCAGGAAGCGTCTTTTGCCTTCCTGCAGCACAACAGTCTTGCTCCTTCTGAACCAGGTCCTCAACTGTTTTCTTCTTGTCATTGCAGGATTATCGGGAGGATGGCATGGACCTGGGCAGCGATGCTTCCAGTCGCTCCAGCTCAGAGTCCAACTCCAACAAGGTCACGCCCTGCTCCCCTTCTCCCGACCTGACCACCCTGGAGGACTACAAGTCCTCTCCTTCTCTGGACCTCGTCACCCTAGACGACTATGAGGAAGACGAGGACTACCAAGAGTACAAGAAGAAGGTGATGGAGGAGTGGGAGAGCGAGTACGGAGAAGAGAGTCCCTCTCCTCAGCCTCCATGTCCGGAGGAAGGCGTGGGCGGCGTGGACGGGGCCGACCCTGTCGGCGGAGGCTTCAGGAAGTCCATGAACAGGCGAAGCCTGGCCGAGGAATTACAGGATGTGAAGACCGTCCCTCCTCTTCCTGCCCCCGCCGTGCGCGTCGCCACCTCAGAAGCTGCCGTCCCAGAGGAACTTAAACAAAATGGGAATGTGATTTTGCCCAGAAATAGCCAGCTCCAGAGGCGCGGAAGTGGGACTCGCAAACCCAGACATCGCAGCTCGAGTCAGGGCAGAGGGAGGTGGAACACTGGGGGCAGCGGCGGAGAAGATGGAGGTGGAGGCACCGGGGCAGTAGGGCACCGGGCGGGGAGATACAAGGAGGAGGCGTGCGGCGAGGAGGAACCTCTGCCCACCATGGACTGGGCCGCGCTGGAGAGGCACCTGGCGGGGCTGCAGTGCAGGGAACAGGAGAACCAGAACCTCAACCACAATCAGAACTACAACGTGGGCAGAACCAACTACACTTCGGTGAGTCAGACAAACTCTATCTTTGGTTCCTCTGGTGGCTCGTTGTTTACAGCTAATGTAAGCCATGTGCAGAGACTATTAGAAGTACATTCATGTGTACTATGACGATGTCTTTTATACCAAAATTGAAATAGTATACCTTAAAGTTTAATTTCGACATACTTAAAAATAGTATACTGATAGTAGAGTGTATCCCCAGGAGACGTAATGTTGCCGGTTTGTGTCCTGCCTATTAAATGTTGTGCGTATACTTTATGTATAAAACTAAAAACTAAACTACAGACTTGGACTTAATACCTTGTAAAGAAAGTATACTTCTGCAAATGTAACTATATACTTGGAGTGTGTACCTAGTACACTTGTAGTATAGACATTAGTATACTTCTGTAAACTAAACTGTAGACTTTAAGTGTATAACTAGCACACTGTTAGTATAGAGATGAGTATACCTAAATGTATACTACTGAAAACTAAACTATAGTCTCTGAGTGTATACCTAGTACACTTGTGATATAGAGATGAGTAAAATTTTGGAATACTTCTCTACACTAAACTATAGACTCTGAGTATTTACCTTATACACTGGTAGTTTAGAGACAAGTACATTTTAAAATTTATTTAAACTTCAAATGTTTCAATTGAGTTCAAAGAAGTATCAAATTAGTTTACTTTTAGCAAGTACATATGCTGTACTTAAGTATATTTCCAGTGTACTAGTTTTTGTTAATGAATGTTAATGGAAGAGTCAATGACAACTGATTCCATTAGGTTTAAGAAGACTCAGATAATCCTCTTGGCTCTGTGACATTTCTACCAGAAGGTGGCAGTGTTGCACTGACATTCCTCAGCGAGCGCCTCAATCCCTGCTGTGTCGCTTTGCTTTAGAATGTGCAAATATTTGACATCTAAGCATCGATTCAAGCAGGTGGTTACATGAATGTAAATATTATCATGCTGGATAAAAGTTGCACAAATCTTCAAAACAAAAATAAAAGCTTGTTTCGTTGGACCTGAGGCCACATTTTAAGTAAAGATCTCGTGTCTTGAGGGAGGGAAACATCCTTTGTCCTGCCAGACAATGACTGCAGCAAGTGCCAGTGCGGGTGTGTCGTACGTCTTTGTCGGTCAGTCCCAGGGGCCCTTCTGTCTCCCCGAGGCACGTCAGGAATGCAGCCGGTGAATTGGGGGATGAGACAAAGGAAATAGAGGGGAAAGTGCCGGCTGATATCTTCAGGATCATTCCGTCCCGGCCTGGTGTGTTTCTGTCAGAGTTCATTAGCCGCTGTCCACCTTAAACGGAGAGGTCACATCCTCTTATGCTTCGGCCTCTCTCTCTCTCCACGAGTCTTTTTAGTGACCTGGTTCAGAGATTGTCTCGACGTCCATGTGCCACAGATCTCTCACACGGACCTTTCAGTCAGCTCAGATATTGAAACTAGCTAACTGATCTACAAAACAAATCAATTAAATACATCTATTTACAAGCTAGGAAATGGGTTTTTTATAGACAGAATTACATGCAAGCTTGTTAAAACATGACACATAATTATATAGAAAAAAACAACATATATTAAAACATAAATGTCACATCAAGGAAAGATTAAAATTAACTAAATAAGTTTAAAAAAGACCAAACAACAATAATAATTAACCCGTCCAACCAAACCCTAGAATACTCAGTCACCCAAATATTATTGACTTATTTATCATATATTTATTGATGTTGAGAACGTTGTACCTGTGTCATTAAAATACTTATTACCTCCTGCTAAAATAGTTTTAGTTAGGAATAACTAAAGCTTTTAAAATATATCATTATAAAGTGTAAGATAATGTTGGTCTTTTTTTTGTTCAATGAACTACATTGACCTTCAGTTATAGAGTAAAAAAACTAAACAAATGCCCTGGTTTTCTCTTATTTTCTTGTATTTCTTGTGCGTTTTTATTGATTTTGAAGAACAAAAACTACAATTCTAAATCAAGTCCAATACAAGGTGACAAACTGCATTTTTTTTTAAGATTTTAAAATACACTGAAAGAAAGATAAAGAAAGTGGTTTAGTTCTGTCTTTGCTACAGATTCAGAAATGTGTCCAGTTTTTGGGACGTATTTTCTTCCAACCTTAGTTCTTTCTTGACAAACTTTCTTGACAAACTGACTCATTCCAACTTGGCTTCACTCGTGAACAAGACCCCCAGGTACACATAATTCACTTAAACCTGTCTGTGAAATTCAAACATGCATTTCTAAAAGTGCTGCTGACCCACATCCTTGACCCAACTCTATCCATGCAAACATCTGTACCAGCAATTAGTAGTAAAGTCCTCTTTTAAAGGATGTAAGCAAAAACTATGAAAGCTTAATGTGGAGGTCTGCAAGATCCTCAAACGTATATACTGTATGAGAGCGCAGGAGAAGTGACGGGGGGTTGATATCTTCAACGCTTCTGCTCTGTAACTAATGGAAAGACAGCGAGGGTCTTCTCTTGTGGTCTTATTAAACATTTAGACATCCGGTCAGTGGCTGTCTTGCTGTGGCCTAGTGGGACAGAAATATTCACACTTGAATGGAAACTCTTTTTTTCTCTTCTCTTTAGCAGGCTGAGTGTTAGAAAGATGTTCTTGTGAAGATAGAGCTCTCGCTTCCTTTTTCTTATGCAAGTGGTTCAGAAGTCAATCACGGCACTGTTTACTCAAGCGAGCGTCGCTGGGAGGAGTCCTGAGGTTGGAGTCAACAATGGAGTCGCGTGGCAGCGAGAGGCCCTGAGAGGCTGAACCTCAGCCAACACTCCCAGCGCCGCTCGGCTCGGCTCGGCTCCTGATATTGGAAGAATAAACAATAATATTGATCTTCGGAGAGGGTCTGCAGCGGAGGGGTGAGGTGAGGCAGGTCTGCGGTGATCTTTGCTAATTCACTCTTGTTTTCACTGCCGCAGTCGAACATATTGAGAAAATATTCGCGCCCGGAGGCTTCTCTCTCTCCGAGTCCACGCCCTCGCTTTAGAGACGCAGGTGACTCAGAGACTGACGCTCGTGTTACTGTTGTTGTTATTACCGCATTATTGACTCATTTGTGAGACCCTTTAAGAACTTTTGTAACATCACACACTAGTCCAGAGTAGGACAGTTTTCTATTTTGTGAATATTGCCCTTATTTGAGTAAATATTGAAAATCTACTTAGCAAACTAGTTATTTTCTATCATTTTATTTTTTATCAAACGTTTATCAATATTTTATAGGCATTTTAAGGTGTATTTTATGCTGATCTTTTACATCTTTTTGCATCTTTGCTCTTCACTCCTGTCTTTAAACTTTTCTCTTAAAATAGTTACAGAATACAACGAGGGAAATGTAATGTATATATTTATATAGAGTTGTTTTGAATCCATTCTTTGGTTATTTGTAAAACTATAAGTTAGTCAGTCATTCATTATAAGTTAAGCCCAAAAATATTTCCTATTCCTTTTCTTTACAAACTTGATAACTGATGGCAGTGAGCTTGATCAAACAGCAGGTGGCAGTAACACAACGGAACTTTGTATAATTAACCGTAGATCAGGCTTTTTCAACCCCCAAACCAGGTGCCATTTGCGGCCCTTAAATCTGATTTTCCAAGGTCCTCCTTCAAAAAGTTTTGACCATAACTAAAAGTTTTCATGACAGAATCATGAGTTAAATTACACCAGAAAGGGATGTTGCGTAGTGTATATGCTAATTCCTAAATTCAGAAAAAGTTTTAGAGATTTTTTCTCGAAGCAATTTATTAGATCAGTCTTGGTATGATGTCTCTCTGGTTACATTCGGCCCCTGATCCTTTTGACATGGTCAAAATAGGCCCTTTTAGGAAAAAGTTTTCACACTTCTGCTGTGGATAAAGAAAAGTTGTTCACTTTGATGAAGTCTTCAAAACCTCCCTGAAACCACATAGAACTCTAGATCACTAGCCGACTTCAACCACGTGTTCCATATCCCGTAATAAAATCAGTTAATCTATTTTGCTATCAGGCAGACAAAGCTGACAAGGGCGTTACCTCCTTGGCAGAGGTAACTATGTGCACAAGAAGAGGCTGTTTGAGGTCAGGGGTTAAATGCTGGATCCGAATAAGTAGGTCAGGTTAAGCGTAATTAACCCCTGCATGTAAATCTGACAGATCATCGGAAAGTGAACCTTCTTTTGTCGCTTGTTGGCACAAACTAAAATAAACAACCGACTTGTTTTTAACACTTTTGCTGTTGGTTGTGTTTTAGTTTGACTCCTCAGAGAAGAGAGAAAGGGTCGAGATTATCGTGTAGTAACAGGTCATATTGAAGATTTCCTTCAGCTGTCGATGTCATGATCGAGGTTCATGAATGAAACCCAACAGCCAAATGTAAGTTGTTGTCGAAGCTTCTCCGCGGCCTGAAGCCTGTGATTATGACCACCAGCCTCCAGCGGAATCAGCAGCTCGGCTCAGACGCTGCCACGTATGTGGAATGCAGACAAATTGGGTAAAAAAGGGTTGAGTACAGAAATAAGCAGTCAGAAAAACATTGCGGTAAATGTCAAAGAAGGGATTAAAAACACTCTTGTGCGCTAACATGGACAAAAGTTTGTGAATGTGTTTGCAAGCGAGAGGAGAGGCTCCAGTTTGAGGGGGCGGAGCTTCGTCCAGGTGTGTCGAGCCCCCCCAGTGGCTGCGGTTTCTGGTTCAGACCTTCAGGCTATTCATTCTTTCAAATCTTGGTGTGTGCGTGTGTGAGCACGCTCGCCAGTGTGTGACCATTCTAGCAAAAACCCGCCTGCTCTCACACACACACACAAGTCTGCCTCTGTTCTTGAGTCAAGCAGCCTGTAGATATCAACCTTTTGTATCAGAAGGATATCAGTTTCATTCTGACATTCCAGACGGTTTCCCAATTTTTCTCAGATGATTTTTTTTCTTCCTCGGAGATCCCTCGTTCAACCCTAACCTTGGATTCCCCACAGCAAGCGGGGCGCTTCACGCAGGTACAGTTGAATCTGACTAACTTTCTGGGTTCACGGTTGTGATGTCATCACTTCTTTTACTGTCTGCTCTTGATCCGACGTCCAAGATCTTCTGTTTCACATCCACGTTCGTGGTCTTCTTGTGTGAGTTGGACAGAAAATTTCCAGTCCATTATCCTGTTTTTTCAAATGTGTATTCAAACACCAAGGCTTGTTTTGAATTTCACATTTGAATGGAGGAGTGTGTGAGTCAGGTTTCAAGACAGTGATTTGAATAGTGTCATCATCACACCCGTTTTATTCAAGCTCTAAAATAATGTTTTGTTTCTTCTCTATCCTTTCTTTTTACATTGAATTGAGCTGGTTCTCAAATCATGTTTCTTTGCTGTTTAAAATCACTTTTTCTTAAATAAGAGTATGTGTGGAGTGGAAGATGTCTTTAGAACACACCACCATATAAGGGTAGAGTCGGCCAAAAAAGCTCAGCTTGCCATCTTTCGTACGCTTGACTCCGCTGCGTGCCCGTCGGATCGAACGTCTTCAAAGTGTCTCCACAAGAAGATACAACAGACAGGTGTGGCGTCTTCTCTTATCTGGTGCCAAAGTACCTCTTCATCAACGCAGGAACACCTGACGCACTGATAGTGGAGAGTCGTGCGGGTGAAGATAACAAAAGAGAGCTGGTCGTGTTTTTTGGGGGGTGGAAGCAGCGACGCCTGCAGCTACACATTCCACCACTTTGAGACAGTCAAACGGAGACTGAGGTCTTTGGATTGTTTGTTTAAACTTCTATCAGATGTAGATGAATCTCCTCCTTGTATTTTGACATCAAATTGATGTTTGTATTACTAACAAAATAGTCCAGCCAATTGGAACAATTATTTATAGGTATAATGAGAGCCACTCATGACTCTAACAATATCGTAAACACCTTTTTATTAGGTTAATAACTTTATGATTCAAGAAGAGGTGTTGATAAGCTTCCTGTAATGACTTACTCAACGTGAAAGACTTTCACTGATTGTTTATTGATATTTAATGCACCGTAATCCTGAGTCTAGTTATGTTGTGGTTAGTCTTTTTTTTTTAAATAACATTCAGGCTAGAGATATTTTCACAAGGAAGTATGTTTGAAAGATGTTTTTTTTTTCTCTTTAGATATTAAAAAATGTATTTACTGTTCACATGATGAATTTTAATTAATACAACTCATAAATATATATATATATATATATTTAATAGTAGTTAATATAAATTTAGAATAAAATAAATGGGAAATATTCCTCTACCGGGCTGAACTCTTTTGCGCTTAACACTAGTGTCTAGTGTCGTAACTTTGATATTTAGACTCATATTTATGAGAAAAAAAACAGCTTTTGAAAAGCCTCAGTGGATCCAAAGCGAACACTGTATCCGAGTCTAGAAGGGTGAAGGGAAAGAATCTCTATTAAGGAAGCACTACTAAAGATTGAACATGTTTGTTATTGGCTCCCCCTGGTGATAGATCGGTGTCACTGCAACAGAGCAGGGCTTCCATTTACATCAATATTGGTTAACAAAACAAGAGACAGTCTCTTATTGAGTGGTTTTCTTTTTCTCTCCTGGAATCGTCCATAAGTCCTGTCAGTACTTGTACTGTGATGGAAATAATTGCAACTGTCATCTCCTACTACTGAGATGTGGTTATTTAATGCAGGCTATTGTTCAAATAATATTCAACTGCATTCAAGTTTTCAGAATTAAAAACAGTCATTACAGGTAATATGAAAGAAAAATATTGAAATGTTACATTGTGCTGCTTTAATGCACCGTCACAGACGTCTTGTAGATCTGATCTTTACATCTTAACTGTCTTCTTCCCGGCCTGTTCCCTCCCTCCTCCTTCTCAACAATGGGATCCGGGGCCAGCGAAGAAGTGGCAGGGCGTGCTGTGAAGGAAATGTGGATTTATGTAAAGGTTCCTCCCAGAAAGACGACCACACGGCGGCGGGATCAGGACTCTCACTCACTCGTATCGTCGGGTTTGTTTGGGTGGAGGCGCCTCTTAAGTACAGCTCTGCTCCTAATTATAGCCTCCGTGTTGCACAGCCGGAGATGTGGGCTGAGCTGTTACGGCTAAAAATACTGATTAGATCTCTATCATTTCATCGAGGGGAGAAAAAAAACTTTTTATTATGGTTTTGTGTATCAGTGAGAGGCAGCAGCCGGAGAAGCCCCAGCGCTTAAGATACAGGCCGTGAGCCAATGTCATGCTGAGAGCTTCATCTGTTACTTACAGAGCAGAACATTTTCATCTCTCGCTGAAAAATAATCATTCCATCAGTTGAACTGTCCACATGGCTCTAAATAGATGGTTTACAGGTTTCATGAGCGACGTCAGAATGAGCTCGATGTCACAGCAAACAGGGAATTTATCAAAGTTTATTTATAAAATCAAAACTTAAATCTTTATTTCTTTGTGAATGAATACTTCAGCGAAAGGAAGATCGTCCGAGGCTACATTCGGCTACATTTTTTGGGCGACATTCGCCTACTTCCTGTCCCCGAAACATTTGCATACTAACTGTATATGATTCAATTATTTCCTTTAGGTCACATTTCCCTACTTCCTGTTAGGGTCACTTTTACCTACTTCCTGTCCTTGTGACTTTTGCATGTTTTGGTCCAGGATACATTCATTCATTCAACATCTTTTTAAGGCAACATGCCACTACTTCCTGTTACGTACACTTTATAGTAACTCCTGTTCATGTGGCATGTGTTACTTCCTTTTTTGGAAACATTTGGTTCCTTCCTTCCCAATCCAAAAATCGTATACTTCCTATTGGAATAACGTTTTGTAACTTACTGTTCGGCGTCATTTGCATTTTTTTATTTGAGTGATATTTAGCTACTAATATTTTGGGCAACATTTGGCTACTTCCTCTCTTGGTGACGAATGCATACTTTCTGTTGGGTGAGATTAGGCTACCTCCAGTTTGGGGCGACATTCGTCTATATCCATATTTGGAAACATTTAGCTACTTTCTATTCGGGTAAAATTTGCAAAGTTCAGTACAGGATACATTCAGATACTTCTTTTTCAGGCAACATGCCTCTACTTCTTGATAAGTAGACTTTATACTCTTGTTTATGTGACAACTTCCTGTTTTGGAAACATTTGGCTTCTTCCTTTTCGGGTGACGTTTGCCTTCTACCACCTCAATCGAACTTTACATATGTCCTATTGGAAAAACATTTTCTTACTTCCTGTTCGGGCGGCATTTGCATTATTTTATTCGATATATATATTTAGCTACTAATATTTTGGGCAACATGGGGCTACTTCTTGTCTTAATGACATATGCATACTTTTTGTTTAGATGAGATTAGGCTACCCAAGAGTGTGGTGACATTAGCCTATTTACTGTTTTGGCTACTTTCTATTCGGGTGAAATTTGCAAATTGCCATTCAGGATACTTCTAGCAACTTCTTGCCAACTAACGTACAAATCGAAAATCTGCATACTTTCTATCGAAATAGCATTTTCCTTCTTCCTATTTCGGCTGCATATGCATTATTTTTAGTCAAGTGATATTTAGCTTCTGATATTTTGAAACTTCCTGTTTTGTATGCATACTTTCTGTTTGGGTGAGATAAGGCTACTTCCAGTTCGTTGCCTACTTCCTTTTCAGGAGAAATTCAGATTCTGTAAAATCACAACCAGAGAGAATCACATGCATCAATATAAAGCTTTTTGTTTTTAATAACATCTTTGGAAATCTTGAGTAATAAAGTCAATTTTGTTGCCAGACAAACTCAAACTACTTCACGACTTTTATTTGTTCCTAAAAGTGAGAAGGTTTTATCCAGTGCTGAGTAATGCTTAAGCAAGAGAATTGAAATGATGGTGAAGTATCCGAGATATTAAGCAGGTCTGGTGTAGTTAAAAATGTGAGATGAATATTGCAACATGCTGGTGGTCTCAGCAGGTTCAGCAGTTCCTCGTGCTCATTAGAACAACTGGCGCTCACACACACACACTCATACACACACACACACACACATGGAGAGTGAGCGAGAGCGTGGCCTTCCACATCAGTTCCTCGCTGTCAGAGCGAGCTCATTACTGGCAGAATGCAGCTCTCACACTGAGCCAACCTGCTTTGCTATGCAGTGTTTATACACTGGCACAAAATGTCAGCTCTCTAAAAGCATCTGGGCGAGCGACCTTCCGCTGAGAGGACGGTTGGAGGCAGATGGAAAGAAAGAGAGGGATGTGGAATATGGTGGAAGGAATGAAAGAGAAGTAAATGTGGTGACGGGGAAAAAAAAGGTCAGAGTTAAGCAGGAGGTGAAGCGAGAGAGAGAGAGGAGAAAGAGTTTCTACTTTTCTTGACTCGTGTTTTCGGGAGGATTTTTGACTTTTTTTCTGTAGCATGTGAGGAGCTCTTAGCCGAGAAATGCAACATTGACTCTCATCTCTTTATAAACTATATTATTACTGCTGTTGGATCTCAGTACAGGGTTTGGAACAGACAAAATGAGGATCAATTCATGTCCCGATGTGAACTCAAGAAGTCTATAATGAAGTGGTTCTGATTGTCCGATTGATGTTCTGGGATGTTGCGTAACAGACTCAATAGTCTGGCGACTATATGGGTCATTGAACGGAGCAGGTGCCATTTTAACTTCGCCCTTTTTGACTAAAACAATATGTATACTTCGCGCATGATTCTTCTTTTTGTCGTTTTCAAAAGGGGAATAATTTGTCTCCCCCTATTGTTTTTGAAACATTCATTTATTTTATTTAATTAAAAACACAGTTGTATTTAGTTAGAGATTACAGGAAACTCAATCTTCTTCTTTAAATACTACAGTATGGTGAATTTTGGCTCAGAATGACTGCACTAGCAAATCAACCGGCGAAGCTAGCAAGCGAGGTTAGCAATTTAGTTTACAATTTATTTCACATTACATTAAAAAAATTAAAAAAAACTGTTTGTGAAAATGTTAAGGTAAACCAAGGGTAACATAATACAAGAATAAAAAGAAAATAACATGGAGGGAAATTTCCATCTTGAGGTCCTTGGCTCCTGCATGGGTTTGAGTGATGTCACCTTATGCCTGTGATGTCACTTAAAAGAAAGATTGTCTTCTTCAACACTTAAATAATTGTGTAATCATAAAGAAAAACATTATAGCAGGAAGGGCTTACTTTCAATAATGGCAGTAATGGCAGATTTAATTTACATTAAGTATAATTTAAATGAGAAAAAATAAATTATATGTTGGACTTTCCAGACATGTAGAAATTGTATTTTTGTTTTTTACGGCTAAATTGTGTCTGTTTATATTTATAATGAGATTAAAAGATACAAAGTGTTATCGAAAACACTTCTATTAACAGTTTTAAATACATATTAACGCTTATACACTCTGACCAGGTCATGAAATAGACCGGACACAAATTAGATTTTTTTATTATGATTATTATTTGGGACGACCTAAACTTTGTTTGTTTTTGTTTGTTTTACTGCTAATAAATGGCAGCGGTTCAGAGATCAATCCTGGCCTGTAGCTGCAGTTAGAAATGGAGTCCATCAGCGGCCAGAGTCCCGGCTGTTGTGACAGGACGCACACGGTTCCTCGCCGCTCCAGCCGAGGCTCCGAGCTGCAGACGGGAGTCGATGCCTCGCTCACAGCATCCAGGATGGAAGCAGGCGTCACATCGATCCTGACGCAGGTCATTTAACGGAAGAGCAGCGTTATCGAGGGAGACGGCAAACATCGATGCAAGATACAAAGACTTGAGATAACAACACATGAGATGAGCTGGACTTTTGTGTCACAACAAACGTGCTGTTTGGTGCAGTGAAGAAATGACTGTTTATATTATCATTTAAACTAACGCCATGATTTGACTTTTGCTTCGATCATCTCTCGAGACGGATGACGTCGTAAGAGTCGTGGGTACATCCAGGTTCGTGATGAGAGAGAGGAGAGATTATGTGCGTGGGTGTGCCTGCATGTGGATTATGGGATGGCCATCTGCCTCTTAGAGATTATAATCTAACAAAGGGACCGACTGAGGGAAGGTGATGCTTGCATGCAGGTTTCATCACAGACATCATCAAGCAGACGTCTCAGGTTCAGATTCAGAGTTCAATGTAGGAAAAATAATTTTAAACAATAGGTTTCATAGATAAGAACCGTTTTTATACTTTTTCATTCATTGCTAATAGCAACAAAAACTGAAAAAGTACATTCCGTCCATAATATTAGAATTAAGATCATTGTAATGTTAATTTAATGTTACACTCTACTGTAAGAAGCCAAATGTATCATGTTTTTTTAATGCTGGCTGAAACAAAAAAGTATATTGTATTCTTTTACAACCAACAATGACTATTTGTCTTTCTAAAAAGCACACGTACTTTTACTTACTTTCATTAGATTCATCTTTTTTGCCTCTGTTTACGTTCTCTGTTGGGACACCTACTGTTGAACGTTCGGGTGGAAGCTGCACCCTAGTGGCGGGAGGCTGTAACTTCAACACCCACCATAGAAGTTTCTTGACAGTGTTAAAGGGCGTTATTGTGTGTTTAACTGACCATTGGTAGTTAAAATAGAGTTAACACTTATTACAACGTAATTATAGTCCACAAAAAAGAACCTTGTTCCTCTTTTATCTTCTACAATATCTTGATTGTGTTCGATGCTACTCCCATCAGTATGTGTGAATGGCTGTCAAAGCGCTTTGTGACCCTGGTCTAGAAAGGCGCTATATAAATAGAGATTATTATTATTATTATTATTATTATAAATTACATTCTTGCTGTTTAAAATACAGTAATATCGCTCTAACATGACCTGATTGTAGCAGGGTTTTCTCACGTTTAAATATTTTTTCTACATATTTATATATACTGTATATATATATATATATATATATATATATATACTTTTAGTTATACCGCTAATGCTTATAGTACTAATTGTACTAATCATTGTACTACTTATACTTTTAATACTAATTATACTACTATATATTTTAACCATATTGTTTTTTATTGTTAAACACATTAAATTACATAGTTACTTTTACTACTTATACTTATACTATTACTATTCCTTCTACTACTTATACTTAAACTTTTACTACAAATTCTACTTAGACTTTAACTACTAATTATACTTTTACTTTTACTACTACTACTACTACTACTTCCACTACGATTTCTACTACTTATATTCTATATCTGTCTTTTTCCTTTATGTGATCATTTCAACTTTTTCCACTCATTTTTACTTACTTTCAAGTATTTCAGTATACAGATTCAGCATTCACACTGCATTTTCTTCTGGAACTGCAATTCTTCTAGTTGCCTTCAGCATTCACACAATTATTTAGTTCCTTAACTAAACATATATTTTATTTATTTTTAAATTTTTATTAAATTTTTTAAATTGTCAGTTATTCATGTTTTTAAAATATCAGACTTTGCTAAAAAAAAAAAAAAAATATGCTCAAGTTACTTTTCTTCTTCTATGACGACTTTTTATTAAATGTTACTCAACGTTAAAGTCAGACACCAGACTCAGAGGTGACGGTTTGAAACCGTATTTACGGAACATAGTTATGACCCAGTTACAATTGTGATGAAACGACGTTGCTATTTTTACAGCGCGTGGGCAGAGGCTCCGCATATCTGTACGGAAAAGATTAAAAACGACAGGAAAGTCACTCATTGGCATCGGTCCACACGAAGAATCCCCCTCCTCCTCTTCTTCCCTTCCTCCAATGAGCCGGGAGCTCACTCTGGCTCCTCCCCCTCCTGTGCAATACAAACCAGACGACCGAGATTGCTGCTATTCACCGCTACCCTCCCTTTTTTCTCCCCCCTCTCTTATTCCCACACCCTCCTCTGAGTCTCTTTTTGGGAAGTACCGATCCAACTGTGCATTGCTCTCCAGACAAGCAGGGTGACAGATTTTTTCTTTGGATTACCGGTGCCTGGGAATCTGGTCCCAGTCCTACTCTCCAGTCCCCCCTCCCAGCTCAGCTCTAGGATGCTGTGAAGGATGGTCCACCAGGAGAACTGTTCTTATCAGGTATATCTTTAGGGTTTCACTTTGGCGTCGGACGGTCAGTAGTTCGGTGTGTTCATGGTGTCAGTTGTTGCTCAGATCAGTCGGACGTTCGACTGAAAGAGTGAATCAAAGACTTATTGTTTGTAGTGGGAGAGAATGATTGACTAACTCTGGCACACCTTAAAAAAAAAGGTCCCTTTTTTGTCCCCCGAGGCGTCAGATTTCTGCAGTGCAGTGAGGAACGAGTGTGGGAAGAAGAAGAAGAGAAGTGGATGAAACGTGGGAGCTGAAGATGCCGGGGGGGGTGGGGGGGGGGTGGAGAGGGGGAGACGGCGCTTCTTTGATGGCGGGATGCAAATTCAGGAGAAGTGAGCTGCAAGAGTCTGGAAACATCCCGTCGTAACAAATGCACTGATTCAGAGAGGCGTGTTCGAGCTCATCCCAGCTACCTAGGGCGAGAGACGAGGGTCGTTCATCCGTGGAGCACACGGCCGGAAAATGCCGGAAACAGTCGAAAACCAATTTTTAATCTTCTACTGTAACAGGAAGTCAAAGATTTCAGTCTTTATTAAAAATGTTGGTTCTAGCAGGAAGTATGTCACGGGTTTGTGTCTCTTTCATCGCAGACTCCACCTCATAAGTCGAGAGGCTCCGGTTTATCTCCCCAAAGAACATCTGCTCCCCCATCTTTCATTGATTTTCCTTCCATCTGCATCAATGTTTTAGGTTTTGGATCGTGGCCAGAAGAATGGTCTGCTGTGATGTTTGGTTCATATCAACAAGCATTTATATCACCTTTTCATTTAAGACCCGTTGACTTTTGTCTAATCATCTGGAGGGATGGATGGAGGGATGGAGGGATGGAGGGATGAGGGATGGACGGATGGATGGAGGGATGGAGGGATGGATGGATGGATGGATGGAGGGATGGAGGGATGGATGGATGGATGGATGGATGGATGGAGGGATGGAGGGATGGATGGAGGGATGGAGGGATGGATGAAGGGATGGATGGATGGATGGATGGAGGGATGGAGGGAGGGATGGATGGATGGAGGGATGGATGGATGGATAGATCCCAATTTGTACTGCAACAGAACTAACAATAACAAACACAAGTAAATACCAGAAAAAAAGGTTAATCCCTAAAGAATAACTTTTAGTAAAATTATATTTTGGGAAAAGTAATAGAAAATATTAAAGAATGAAAATTGACGTTGTTTAAAAATCTAGCGTAACCTGTAAAAAAAATAGTATCGTGGAATGTAAAAAACAACCTAAACCTTTAAAAAAAAAAGTGTGTGTGTGTGGTGGGGGGTTGTGTGTGCAGCGCTGGATTTACTCTGGCTTGATAGCAGCGGTTGTGCAATCGGATAAAGACGTCCTGCCATGTTTGTGCGAGATAAGAACAACATTGAGCGACAGTGAAGATGCAGGAAGAGAAGCTGAAGGGTCCGGTGTCGATTTGGATGACGAGAACGCACACATTTATTCAGCACGAAACATGTTTAAACTCATGGATGACTTGTGTGAAGTGATGTTTTAATTGAAGGAGTAGAAGAATAAGATGGTTAATGCTGAGGGAGGGACCAGTTCAGCCTCTGATAACAGAAGCTCTCCAGAGGCCCCTCAATTACTCCGGTAACCTGGCAACCAGCAGTGAGCCAGCGCCCCTCACACACACACACACACACACACGTGAGAGGATGTGAGGACATATACAGGTAGATGGAAGTTGTTTAATGATGGCGTGTGGATCAAAGACACTCTTTTTTATTAGCTGTGGAGGAATGTTTCTTTCATGTGTCGCTCTTTGATGGAAACATGGTTCCCTGGTGTTTACCTGAGCTTCACTGCTGTCACTGTTGCCTTGAAGACGCTGAAGAAACGCAGCATCTCCTCGTCCAACGAACACACACTAACATGATCTTCCTGCTTGGATTCATGAGACTGTTTTTACTTTCTGAATCTGTGTGTAGTTGTGTTTGTGTGTGTGTGTCTGCATATTTGTATAGTTGTGTTTGTGTGTGTTTCTGCATCTGTGTGTGTGTCAGCATATTTGTATAGTTGTGTTTGTCTGTGTGTTGTTGTGTTTGTGTCAGCATATGTGTGTAGCTGTGTTTGTGTGTGTCTGCACCTGTCAGTTGTTGTTTTTGTGTCTGCATCTGTGTGTTGTTGTGTTTGTGTGTGTGTGTCTGCATATTTGTATAGTTGTGTGAGTGTCTGCACCTGTGTGTTGTTGTGTTTGTGTGTGTGTGTCTGCATACTTGTATAGTTGTGTGAGTGTCTGCACCTGTGTGTTGTTGTGTTTGTGTCGGCATCTGTGTGGATCTGCACCTGTGTGTAGTTGTGTTTGTGAGTGCATGTGTTTAAGTTGTGTGACTGCGTTTGTGTGCATTTAGGTTTGTGTTTTTTGTGCGTATGTGTGATTTTGTGTGTATGTTATGGGGTTTTTTTGTTTTTTCTTTGAGTGATACAGTGTCACTGCATGTGCGTGTAGTTGTGTGTGTGTGTGTAATAATTTGTGTTCACATAATTGTATTGCTTTGTGTGATTCTGTGTGTGTGAATAAATAAAATATAAGTTCATGTAAATATAGTATTTTTGTCACTGCTCGATCGAAGTTTGTTACAAACCTTTAACACGTCTTAAGTTACTTCCTCTCGAGAGTAGAAGGTTTTCCTTCTCGCGGTTCTGCAGTTGCCATTAGCAACACAAACACCAGTGACATTCCAGAGAGTCCACACACACACACACACACGCAAACACAAAAACGTTCCACTGATTCCATCATTCATTCGTCAACTTTTGTCACAGTAACTAAAAACTCTAGTGTCTCCACCCAAACTTCCCCCAAACACGGGCCTCCGTGCTTCAATTTGTGAGTTCGAAAGACTTCCCGGTGGGACGAGTCGTGCTCCTTTTCAAGGCCCAATTTGTTTGGACCAGAGCAGCGCCGCCGAGAGAGTCGGGCCACGTTGCTATGGCAGCGGTTCTGCCCGCTCGCTCGTCGAAAATATGGAAAAAGTGGTGCATCTGTGACACCTCTAGAGATGGAATTTGTATTCATGCGTGAGGATATCAGAGCAACACGTAGATGAATGGAGGAGCAGGGAAAGGAAAGGAGGACTATTTGTTTTGAAACATATGCAACACACACACACACAGACACACACACACTTGCATGCAGAGAATAGCTTTTTGTTCCAAGTGAACAGAGGGTGAATGGAAGCGAGGGCTCCTGGCACCTCCTGAGCCTGGCATCCAAGGCCAGCAGCTCCGTCCGTGTGTGTGTGTGTGTGTGTGTGTGTGTGTGTGTGTGTGTGTGTGTGTCGCCTCATCCTTTTACCGGAACTGAAGGTCAATGTTTTATTCATGTAAATGTCACAAAATGACTCTCAACGCCGGACAAATGTGGCAAAACTAATGCCGAAAAAAATAACTACCATTTGATATATGTTGTCTTGAAGACTGCTGCAGTGCATTATGGGACTGCATCTGTCCTTGAAACGTTATTATTTTGTATTTAACTACATATTATTATTGTTATATTATAATAAATATGTTTTTATTATCTGTTGGTTCGTCCTTTATTAGGTGTTTTTAAAAACATATTTCAACAATGTTGTAATTACAATATTCGTTTTATTTAAATAAGTACATTTAGTGTAATTTTATGAAGATTTTACACTTGTGTTATGGCATACTTTTAATTTATTTGTTTTAATTTATCATCATTTCTTTATTCAAACACCTTCTCCAGGTGACAAAAAAAGTTTAAAAAAAAACTAAAACTGAAGATTTTAATGTTTTCATAGAGATAATTATTGGTTTATTACACCTTTGGTCTTGAAAACATTAGGTTTTAAACTGCTACGTCTTATTTTTTAACTTATAAAATGTACATTCGAAATCGTTAACAGAAAATATTGCTTTATTTTAATTGAATGTAACTTTTCTTTTGGCAGTAAAATCATAAATATTCTATAAAATATGAGTAGAACCAAGTGTTTAAATCCGGTAGATGTTGCTACAAATGAAGCATATATTCGTCAGCCTGAGTCTCATGTTCCTCATCCTGTGTTTTGCGAAACGCTTCCTCCAGAAACTTCAACCGGTGTCAGCAGTGACTTCACCTCCAGCATGAAGTCAGCCTCAGTAATGAAGGCCCCGCCCTGAACATCCCAGCAGCCCCGGCTGCTTTTATTGGCAGTGTGTGTCAGTGTTGTGTATGTGTGTGCGTCTGCATTGTAGCGGCGGCAGCACAACACGAGTGGATCGGGGAGATAGCGAGACAATTCCCCTGTAATCCAGAGCTCGGCACACAAGTCAAAGCCACTTCCTCTTTTCCCCGTTTAACCCTTTATGCGTCTGACTTTGATCTGATCACATATTCCGTTGATTCCCAGACTCCCTGCATGTTGGAGTGTTTGTGCTGCTCTGCGCCGCGTTCTCTGTCAATCTGATGAAAGCCAGTCACGATTGTCAGTTTTTTCGCCGTCTTCTCTTTCCTCTCATCCCCCTTTTTCTGATCCCTCGTCAACCCCTCGGTCCTCGGAGGGCCAGTTCTACCCTCCGTCGGATCTTTGCTAGTGTCGTCGGATTCATGGCTGATTTATGTCTGAAACTGTAGAGAAAAGATCTTCCTCTGCTGACAAGAAGACTTTCTTCTTTGATGCACTAAAGTTTTTAAAGTCAGAAACTAACAACTCTTCAGTCCTTCACTTATCTTATCAACCAGTGACAATAGTTACAATTGGTTCGATATTTTACAATTTAATATGTGTGTATTAAAAGGTAGTAAGTTAGCTTATCTTTCAACAGTGTGTCAATGTTTTAAAGGGGGGTTAACTAATGTTTAAATTGTGAAAAGTTAGTTTGCTAATGTTGAATAGTTTGCTAATGGTTTAATAAATACTTAGCTAATGTTGACTAGTTTGATAATGGTTTAATAAGTACTTAGCTAATGTAGAATAGTTTGCCAATGGTTTAATAGGTACTTAGTTAATGTTTCAATAGTTGGTAATGGTTTAATAAGTACTTAGCTAATGTAGAAAGGTTTGATAATGGTTTAATAAGTAAGTAAGTAATGTTGAATAGTTTGCTAATGGTTTTATAATGGTTAGTTAATGTTGAATAGTTTGCTAATGGTTTTATAATGGTTAGCTAATGTAGAATAGTTTGCCAATGATTTAATAGGTACTTGGTTAATGTTTCAATAGTTGGTAATGGTTTAATAAGTACTTAACTAATATAGAAAGGTTTGATAATGGTTTAATAGGTACTTAGTTAATGTTTCAATAGTTTGATAATGGTTTAATAAGTAAGTAAGTAATGTTGAATAGTTTGCTAATGGTTTTATAATGGTTAGTTTATGTTGAATATTTTGCTAATGGTTTAATAGGTACTTAGTTAATGTTGACTAGTTCGCTAAGGGTTTAATAAGTTAGCTAATGTAGAATAGTTTGCTAATGAAATTGTGAAAGTTAGCTAATGTTTCAAGAGTTGGTTGATTCTGTTGTTTAGGAATTTGGCAAAACAATGTTTTTATTTGAACCATTAATTCCTTTACTCCCTTTAAAGTGATACAAGGACATCCATTCTTGAATCCTCATAGTTTGTGATGTGCTCATATGTTGTGTTTAATAGTGATATGAGCTTCTTGACAAAGGTATTGCAAAGGTAGAAAAGCGGTAAAAAATAAAACCATCTTATGTTTAGTAAACAGGAATATATTATCCCTCCTGGAATGAAAGAAGATCTTTCTTAACATCTCAAGAAAGTTAAGAGACTCCAAGAATTGTTGTGTAAATGAATGGAAAGCTGGAGAAAGACTGGGTCCCGGTGCTCCTCAGCAACACGGCCGTGGGTGTGATTTTGTGTCTGGGCAGCGATGACAAACATATGAGTCACGGGTCGATAACGCCTCGCCAGGATGAAATCATCACACACTGTGAAGAGCTGGGATTGAGAATGTGAGCCGTTGATACCAGACTCCAGAGATCTGAGCGTCTGTGTCCGAGTGACGGAGCAGTGGCTGTGCTCCGGACTAATGGTCCATTGTGCTCCGTCAGGGTTTATTTAGCGGGCCGGGCCACAGTCCAGACTATTCCTGCACCTTGGCAGATCACAGTGTGTTGGCTGTTCTCTAAACATTTCTCCTGTTTTCGACGTCAAAATATGTCGGTGGCGTTATTGTCCTATCGACGGTTTAAACAATTAGACATGTTAACTAGTACTGGCGGAAATATATATATATTTTTTCTTATTTCTTTTTAGATTTTTTAATAGAAGAATGTAACTTGTATGAGAAATGAACTTTATCTTTATATAAAAAGTAGTTTATTGCAAGGGAAAAATCGAACAATTTATTTATACACATTACTGCTTTCGCAGGGGGTCAAATTATGCTGCCATGTAATACCGCAAGAGACTTCATTTCTGAAATACTGAATTAAATGCTTCATTACTTTCTTTCCGACTTTTGCTGACATTCCTTCATTCCAGTGGTCAATTTACTGGGTGTAACTTTGTGATATCACTAGATTTTTCCTGGTTAATGTCTCCAACTCTGGCTAAAAAAAAAATCAAAGTTTTAAAAAAGAAAGTATCAAAAGTATCTTGATGCTGAAATGTGGAAATATAATTTTTCTCGTATTGTGAATCAGGTTAAGATGGGACTTATTTTCATCTTAACCTCTTAACCCTGTTTATTCTGGTTAACTTCCAATGATAAATCAGGAGAAAATGTTGATTTTTAATTCATCTTTTATACCAGAATCCAATCATTTGTAACATTTTTCAGTTTCAACACTGAGTGAAGATTAATTTCTGTACAAATTTCATAATTAAATTGTATCCTTTGAACCTCATTTATCTCCCATATCTATCCATTTATATTAAACTTGTTGACACATGTTATAATTTCTTACTAATTTCCACATATTTAAATGTTGTTTCACTAACAAAAGGCATCAGAAACGTTGGAGATTTTTGTGTACAAGTGTTTCAGTCACTGCGGCAATAACTCACAGAGGCGGAGGCAGCTGCTGCCTCACGTCAGGGCGTGAAAATGGGGGAGAAAAAAAGCACCACAGCCACTTTCTTTCACCCTCTGCGGCTGTAGGAGGCCGTCCATACGCAGGGTGGAGGGCAGGGAGGGCCTGAAGGGGTTTTACCTCTGACCAGGACACACTCACGGTCCAGAACCTTCGAGCAAGTGGATTGTAAACTCTCTCTCCCGGCCGGTTAAGGAACCGTCGGGCCAGTTTGTTTCTGCCGGGAATATGACACGTCCTGACCGGACCAGGACTTCTGGATCAGTGGAAAGAACTCGCGAGCAGACGGGGAGGGGAGGGCAGGAGCGATGAGAGCGGTGGAGAGCTGTGGCGGACTGGATGATGTCATCGGACAAACCTCCAGCCTGGACCTCAGTGACGACTACAAGGAGGTACTTTGAGCCGCGAAAATGGTGTTCTGGAGTAAAAAAGTTAAAGTTCAGTATGGAGGAAGCGGCTGATCTCGTGAGGGTCTTGTTACACTTCCTGAGATGTGCTTGACCTTTACTAGTGAGATCATATGGCGTCACAGTGAGTCCCTCTTATCTTTGTGGGAGAAATAGAAATTCTTCCACTGAGGAACCTCCCCCACCTCTCAAGCTTAAATGTCACTTAGAGCTCTATTGTCCCGTCTGAACCCACTTCATGCTCCCTACGTCTCCTTTTGTCCTTCGCTATTTGTCCCCCCCCCACTCTTGAATACACACTCTTTCTTGAGTGACAGGAGCAGCCCAGCACTGACCTATCACTGAACCGTATGACGGGTCAAAGTTCAGGCTCCTATCTGGGAAGGAATGCTGCTGTAAATCCGTGATGGCCGTGAAGGGCGCACATGTTTGAGTTCCTGACCCGCACCTGAGGGCCGGCACACAGAGCTGAGACTGTTTACCCAGACGTGTGTTCGGCCTCGAGTGTGAAGGACCATCTGTGCGAAGTCCAGAACCTGCACGGTCGGCGGCTGACCTTGGATCTGTTTTTGAAGCTGTGATCTCAACAGTAACTCAGTGTCAGGTCTGGGAAACAAATCAGTCTGTGTTTGGATTCTCATCTCCGCACTCACAGCGATAGAAACTCACTTTGGTTTACACAAAAGAGTGTCCACATGTTTTGTATTGACGTTATATTTCAACAGTTGTATTTTTCTGTCTTCAGCCAGAATGTTCAGGAGTAGTTGTCCAACTTTTTTCATCTTATACGTTCATTCCTTGGCGCCCCTCTTAAGGCCACGTCAGCAGAAAGGTTTTTACATTTTAGTGTAACATACTGGCCTGTATTAATGGACGATATGTATGATATGACGTGTCAACGGTGTGATAATAGCTGTAGGATGAGTACTCAAGATGACAATTTTGATTCCATTTAAAAGCTTTAAGCAGCGATACTTGAGATTGACCTTTAATACGAGTGATTGAAAATGTTGTTTTCTTTGGCTCCCCTAGTGTTAGAGCTGTGTAACTGCAATGCCGTATAACCTCATGGTGATTTTTTTTTTTCTTGATAACTTTCAAAAAGTCTTTCAGTACTTCATATGAAAACACTGTCTATGACTGGTGGTCACGTGACAGTCCAGAGTAAGTTACGCACTTTAAATAAAACCTAATGATTATAATTGTGAGTCATGGTTTTAAAAAATGTAACCAAATATAAAAAAATAAGTGAAAATATATTATTAAAATGTTACGTATTGTTGCTTTAAAAGTCAGTGAATGGTATTTGTGTTTCAGGACAGTTAATTGTTTCACACAACTAAAAATAGAGGGATAAAAAATGAATAGTTACCCTCTGGTTGTGTCAGTGTTGTTTTCCACACCTGTGTGGTTGTTTTATGGCACGTCGTTGACAAACACAAAGGCCACACACACACAAACACTTGCATGCAGTTTGTAAAGTAAATAGCAGGTGTGTTCAAAGACACTTTAAAGGTGCATCCACTCATTTTTTAAGTATCTTGTTTTAAAAAAAATCTTTAGCTCACATTAAATAATAAATATATATGATATAACCAGTCATAGTAATAGATGTTGTGTGATCCTGGTGAGGCCTTACTACGAGTATTATACTTACAGTTTATAATTACAGCCATTTATAAATCCTTTCTTTTTTCCTTTATTTAAAAACGATCATATAACAATAATAATAACATTTTTACCAATTTTAGTAGATGATTTTAAAATGATTTTGCATTTTGATAATAAAAAAAGGAAAATCGATGATATGCAGATTTATAATAATTTTTATTTAAACGTATATAATATGTATATATTATATATATTCGTATATAATATTTTATTTGCCTTTTTTTGTTATTAGATATTTTTTATATATTTTTATCACATTTAGTTGTAGGTTATTTTCAATTTTGCCTTTTTAGAAATTGTCTCGCATTTATTCCAAAAATCCAAAATATAACTGACCAGGTCGACCACAACTTTCCCGTCTCTTGCCCGATATATATATATATATATATATATATATATATATATATATATATATATATATATATATATATATATATATATATATATATATATATATATATATATATATATATATATATATATATATATATATACTGTCCTGAAAATGTATGTATCAGTTTATGATTCTTATGAAGTAATTAAACGATAATAATTGTTTAACAACCAAGAAAAAGATGACAAATGTAGGTTTGTTGACGTTTTAGCTGCTGCTGTGTGAAACACAACAAAACAGAAGGAGGATCTCTAGTGTAGCAGTTGAACATGGAAAGCTTTTGAGTGAAGAGTGTTTTCTTCTCGACTGCTCTTCACTGAAAGGAGCAAATCAAGCCCCTCCGTGGAACGATGTGGACCCTTGTGTGGACCCTTGTGTGGACCCTTGTGTGGAGTGGGATTATGTTAATGTATCGCTCCCACCGACGCCTGCAGGGAGGAGATTTTAGAAGGTTGATTTCTTGTGGTTGAACAGATGAGGAAGGATGAAGGTTCAAACTTATCAGCCCTGGATGAGGTGAGGCAGAGTCGAGGGAGTGAGGATGAGAAATATGGGAAATATGTGAGGGAGTGAGCTGGTGTGGGACAAGATCCAGAAGTGAAAGGAGAGTTGACTGATAGAATGTCTTTTACGTCCCAGGAATTACTGTGTAGCTTCCTCATTGAACCGGTAACATAACATCTGACTTACGTAGACTCCAGAGTCTTTCAGGCTAACTTTCTGACAACCTTGAAATGATATCAAACTATCTTCTGAGTATGGTTCTGTCAAGTTTTCTGCCTCAGAGTCTTGATCCCAAGAACAGATGAGTTTGAGACAATTCAATGTTTATGTTGGGTTTGAAGTCTCTGGCATCAGGTTAAAGGTTTGAATGTTCATGAACAGCTTTAAAATCTTTTATTTTTCCTTCCTTATCTTTAAATTGTAATTATCTGGGGTTTTTTATTAATATTTATTAATATCACTTGTTTCTTTTGTCCATATTTTTCTCTGTGTGCTATCTGGGATTGTGTGAGAACCTAATACCTTTTTTTCTCACATTAGACTTAGACTTAGACTGCACTTTATTGATCCCTTTGAGATGACACTCTCAGGGAAATTTCTGAAATTAAGGTGTTGTCATTAATCAGTAAAAGGACAGAAATTTGCACAATGAAATGGATGAATAAGATATATTTGATTAGACATATATTAAAATAAATAAAAGTAAAATTGAGATTACAACAAATTAAACTTTCATTATTACATGTAGTTAAAACTATGTAACTATTTTATGCGCCGCAGAATGGCTGCCCTGGTTTATTTTTTTGTTTCTATTGCTTATCTTGTGTGTTATCTTATTTCATTCTTTTTTCTATACTGACACCACAAAAATACTGGTTTTGTTAACAACACAGACAATTCAAGTTTCTGATTGTGATTATATCATAAATGCTCATAGTTTTAAAGAAAGAAAGGCACAAATCTTTTACCAAAAACATGAAAAAGGTCTGACAAACAAGTCGAGGCTTTTGTTAGGAAATTGTATATTTAAACATGATCTATTTATATTAAAATACTATGTGAAAAAGTTGCAATAATGAGGGTATGGGAGGTTAATGGGTTCAAACCTGTCAGAGGTGCTCAGAGTCACTAGTTTTTTTTTCAATCTCATCTAGACTGAAAACCTCTCACTCTATAAAACTTACACAAACCTCTCAATCGAACACACTACACTTCGAACAGGGGAATGAAACCGTAATACGCGCTTGAAATACCATTGCGTGTCAGTGATCCTGCTCTTTTCTGCTTTGACAACAGCTACACCTACTGGTCACACTTCTGTATTGCAACCAGCGACTTCGTTTATTTATTTAAATTTACTTTGTTTGCTTTATTGTTGCTTTCACGCCAATAAAAGGCTTTTAAAAAATGATCAAAATGTATTGATTTAATCGTCTGTTTAATGGCGTCATGATGGTGAAGATGACTGACGTTGACCTCCTGCTGCAGGCCCAAAAGAATGAGAGGGAGTCGATCCGGCAGAAGTTGGCTCTGGGCAGCTTCTTCGACGATGGACCCGGAATCTACACCAGCTGCAGCAAGAGCGGCAAACCCAGCCTATCGTCAAGGTAACGGCTTCACCAAAAGCAGTCATCGATCAGTTGGTGTACATGTGACTGAAGGAATTTTTTTTAAAAAAGCCTGAATGAAAAAGTCCAAGAGTTTCACTTTGAACGACTTCTCACGCTTTCCGTCGCGGTCGTGAAGCGACGCACAAAGAGGAAGAGAGACTGTGTGAATGATTGACATCATCCTCTCGCGCTGCCTTCACAAAAAAAAAGAACAGTAGTGTAGCTGGTGCACTCACACACACACTTCACGGTGAAGCAGAAATAGATGCTGCGTTCAAGGACACACACACTCCACCTTGTGTAAACATCCAACTTGTAAACGCACTCGCAGCCAACCTTCTCTCATCAGGACTGATCCAATCAATTTGTTTAATTACTGCATTGAATCAGCAGATTATGGATCTCTAGTTAGATCCAGGGCCACAGTGTCGTCGCCTCCTCAGGGAGATGATGAGGACACGTATCAGGGTCTGGGAGGTTCTGGATCCACTCTCTGCTGTCGTGTGACTTCACCATGTGTGTGTCCTCAGGCTGCAGAGCGGGATGAACCTGCAGATCTGTTTCGTCAACGACAGCGGCAGCGACAAGGACAGCGATGCGGACGACAGCAAGACGGAGACCAGCCTGGACACACCGCTGTCCCCCATGGTGCGTGTCTGTGTCATGTGACCTGCTGAGCTATAGTGTGGAGAGAACATGAATGTACACACTCACCCCAGACACACACATATGGTCAGACACACATGTGGATACACTCGGATGCAAACACATACACAAACTCAAAACACGCATATTACACACCCACACACACACAACGGCACACACGTACATGCTCACACAAAAATGTACGTACACACAAAGGCACAAGCACACACACACAGGCACACGCGTACAGACACACACACACACTTACTCACACTCATGCACACACACACAGGTACACACATACAGACAGACACACCTATTTATCCCTCATGCACACAAACACCCGCATGGGCACATGCACACACACAGAGGAACACACACACACACACACACACACATGCAAACAGACACACATACTCGCCCTCATGCACACACACACACACACACAAACACACACACACAGGTACACAGTTACACACATACAGACAGACACAACTACTATCTCTCATGCACACACACTCACACACAGGTACACACATACAGACAGACACACCTACTATCCCTCATGCACACATACACACACACTCACACACAGGTACACACATACAGACAGACACACCTACTATCCCTCATGCACACATACACACACATGGGCACATGCGCACACACACAAAGGAACACACATACAGACAGACACACCTACCATCCCTCATGCACACATACACACACACTCACACACAGGTACACAAATACAGACAGACACACCTACTATCCCTCATGCACACATACACACACACTCACACACAGGTACACACATACAGACAGACACACCTACTATCCCTCATGCACACATACACACACACTCACACACAGGTACACACATACAGACAGACACACCTACTATCCCTCATGCACACATACACACACACTCACACACAGGTACACACATACAGACAGACACACCTACTATCCCTCATGCACACATACACACACACTCACACACAGGTACACACATACAGACAGACACACCTACTATCCCTCATGCACACATACACACACACTCACACACAGGTACACACATACAGACAGACACACCTACTATCCCTCATGCACACATACACACACACTCACACACAGGTACACACATACAGACAGACACACCTACTATCCCTCATGCACACATACACACACACTCACACACAGGTACACACATACAGACAGACACACCTACTATCCCTCATGCACACATACACACACACTCACACACAGGTACACACATACAGACAGACACGCCTACTATCCCTCATGCACACATACACACACACTCACACACAGGTACACACATACAGACAGACACACCTACTATCCCTCATGCACACATACACACACACTCACACACAGGTACACACATACAGACAGACACACCTACTATCCCTCATGCACACATACACACACACTCACACACAGGTACACACATACAGACAGACATACCTACTATCCCTCATGTACACATACACACACACTCACACACAGGTACACACATACAGACAGACACACCTACTATCCCTCATGCACACATACACACACACTCACACACAGGTACACACATACAGACAGACACACCTACTATCCCTCATGTACACATACACACACACTCACACACAGGTACACACATACAGACAGACACACCTACTATCCCTCATGCACACATACACACACACTCACACACAGGTACACACATACAGACAGACACACCTACTATCCCTCATGCACACATACACACACACTCACACACAGGTACACACATACAGACAGACACGCCTACTATCCCTCATGCACACATACACACACACTCACACACAGGTACACACATACAGACAGACAGGCCTACTATCCCTCATGCACACATACACACACACTCACACACAGGTACACACATACAGACAGACACGCCTACTATCCCTCATGTACACATACACACACACTCACACACAGGTACACACATACAGACAGACACACCTACTATCCCTCATGCACACATACACACACACTCACACACAGGTACACACATACAGACAGACACGCCTACTATCCCTCATGTACACATACACACACTCACACACAGGTACACAAATACAGACAGACACGCCTACTATCCCTCATGCACACATACACACACACTCACACACAGGTACACACATACAGACAGACACACCTACTATCCCTCTCTCAGACACATGTAAATATAGGGCAGACACACAATCTAACACAAGCATACAGAGACTCACACTAACTTACTTTCATGCACACATAAATGCAGGCACACACAATCTCTCTCACACACACAGACTCGTTCATACACACACATAAAGACAATCTTACACACACAAATAAACAGAGATCATCTTTTTTTATCAATGAAATGTCTTTAATAAAACTTGGTAAAATATTGACCACATAATAAATACGACAGTATCTCTCGCTCTGTTCTTCTCACCTTCATCATCATGGAAGTCTTGTGACGCCCGTCGTCCTCTCGCCCCACAGTCCAAGCAGAGCTCCTCCTACTCGGACAGGGACACCACAGAAGACGACTCCGAGTCTCTGGAGGACATGGACTTCGTGAGTCGGCAGAAGAAGCTGCAGGCGGAGGCCAAGCTGGCTCTGGCCATGGCCAAGCCCATGGCCAAGATGCAGGTGGAGGTGGAGAAACAGAACCGCAAGAAGTCGCCGGTGGCCGACCTGGTCAGTGACAGTTTGAATTATTATTCTTCTTTTTTTTTGAGTAAAGTTGAAGTCTTCATGTGGAAAGACCGGTCCACTTCCTTCCTCCTCCCCGTGTCACCACTTAGAGGTGACGATGACCTTGTTCATCATTTTTTCATCCTCTTCTCTCCGCTCCGCTGCCTCTCCACGCTCACACCGCCAGTGGATTCTCACTCGGACTCGACTCTTGACTTATTCAGTGACGAGAGGCGAGGGTCGGCTTCATTCCTAATTCATGCCCCGGAAAGAATGGACGGGTGCGTCGAGAGATGTAGCAGCAGACGGAGAACATCACTGTCACGTCTGGACTGAAGCTACGCTATTGGATCTCTTAGCTGCAGAACAACTGTCAGGATTTGCTTAGCAAGGAAGGATGGATTAGTAGTGCAGCTATGTTTAGTTAGGCAGACAGACGGACATGTGAAGCAAACTCAATTCTCTTTCCTGTCTAATGAGTTCTGCACATTCGTTTGATCCAAGGAAGAGTAACATTTTAGAATTAGACCTTAAATACAACAGTTAACAAAGAAATGCAAATTGTTCAGAAATACCATAGGTTCCGAGCCCGGTCCAGTCTCTGTCAGACATCCTGGTTCACCAACCAGATCCTTCCAGAGAGTGGCAGCTAATCTTTAGGTCGTCCTTTCTTTTAAAGACCTCAAGACACTCCCAAAATAAGTAAAGTAAGTTGAGTTGGGATGTTCAGATAAATCCGACTCCATTATGTTTGACCTAATCACTGACCTAAACAAAGAATCTTCAGACTTCCTTCACACTTGTTATCTCAAACCAGGTCTGTAGACCATAAATTCTGTGTCTTGACATTTTAAGAGTCGTAAACAAACAAGGACAGCATTTCCACATGGCTCCATCCTTCTTTTCCTGATACATATGTCTTTCACAGTCAGCACTTTTAATGCAATGGCACCAAGGTCCATAAAAGTTAAGAAATAGATGCCCAGAGCCCCTGAACCCTGAACCTTTGAACCTCAAACCTTTTGAACCCTGCTGCATGGCAGACAGAATACAAGAAGATGTTTAAGATCTGAATAAGATTCACATTATCAACATTATCAATGTTTAACAATTGAGTACATCTGAAAGAGGACATACATTCAACCCATCAATGAATACACATATAGGGAAGTCATTTAGAATATGTCTTCAGCAGGCAGTTGTAAGTAAACAAGTATGTTAAAGGTGGGAAGCTGTCCTAGAAAATTAACAAGCTAGTTTTATAGCAGGGTAGCTATGTAACTAGGTTGTTAGATAAGTAGGAAGTTCGGTGGGTGAACCGTTAGCTAGCCAAGTGTGTAGGTTGATAAGTTATGAGGTTGTTAAGGTAGGTCTGTAGGCAGCTTGCCTGACAGTTGTTAGACAGTTTGTACTAGTCACCTAGGTAGGTAGGTTTTAAGTTGGTAGGTTATGTAGGTAGGTAGGTAGGTAGGTGGATTAGTGAGCAGGTAACTAGGCTTTTAGGTAAGTTATTATGTTATTCAGTAAAAAGTTTTTTATGCGACTAGGTTGGTTAGTTAGTTAGTAAGGTTGTTAGTTAGGTAAGTGAGTGGATGGGTAATCTGCTAACTAACTTTGTAGGTAGGCTCGGTAGGCGGTTAGATAAGTAAATAACTAGTTTGTAAGAAAGGTGATTGGATTGGTTGGTTAGTACGCAGGTATGTTAGCTCAAATGATAAACTAGCTAACTAGGTATGTAGCAGGGTAGGTATATAACTACATTGTTAGATAGGTAGGTTATTGGGGTGGGTAGTTAGCCACCCAGTAGAGTAGTTTAGTAGGTAACTAGGTGGTTAGGTATGAACACGTGGTGCAACTGTGGTTGTTGACATCGTAAATGAGGTAATCTCTCGTGTGGAAGTGAACTTTAGAACCGAGAACATGTGTATGTCATAGTAAGCAGCAGCCAGACGTGACTCATTTCTACACGCTTCTGTCACTCGAAACTGAAACTGGAAGTCGTTCGCTTGATTCTCCCCTAGAGTGAAATCGAGAGTAAACAAGTAATATTCGTGACGTGCTCGTGAGAACCGATGTTGGTCTCCTGGTTAACTGTGTTCTGCAGCTGGTTAAAGAATTAAGTAACAATCTTGTTCAGTTTGACATGAAGGAAGAACAGCTGGAGGCTCGTGTGTCAACAGTGTCAACACACACACTCTTCTGTGTTGAAGAGGATTAAACCGTTCTTTTGCCTTAACTCAAACAAACCGTGCTTGTAAAAGAGGACAGTTCAGATCCACAGGATCAGAGCAGCGGCTTCAAAAAAGATTCTGATAAAAAACGAGTTCAACTTTTCATTTAGGAAGACGGTCTCTGTCATTTAAGACACATTTAGTCTCAGAAATATGTCGTGACTCTGCGAACATAAGATGTTGAAGTCATGTGTTAAAAATGTGCGTCTGTGTTCTTTCGTTCCTCAGCTGCCGCACATGCCTCACATCAGCGAGTGTCTCATGAAGAGGAACCTGAAGCCCACCGACCTGCGGGACATGACCTTGGGACAACTCCAGGTCATCGTCAACGACCTGCACTCCCAGATCGAGAGTGAGTTTTTTACTAGCGAAGAAGTGACTCTCAGGCCGTCGGCGGATGTGGAAGTCGTAAACATGTCTTCTCTCACTTCTGACGATGGTGATGAAAGCTCAGAAGATTTATCTTTCGTCCGTCATGAAACGTACGCCACGAGTCCCCGCGAGGACTTTAAACCAGCTCTTAACACACCCTGCATGTTCAATTTTAAATATAATCTTCTCTTTTCATCTGTCAAAGTTTTCCCATGATCGTTATCTAACAAAAGAAAGGTCTTCGGGGTTATTGCAGGTGAAGAAACGCTCTGGGAGTGACTCACAGGTGCTTTCCTGAGTACTCTCAAGAAACAACTGTAGTTTGTCTGGGCGGATGTTGAACAATATCAGCCCGTTATATAACTTGAGTACAAACAAAATATGCACTTTTTAAAAAAAATAGAGGAATGTTACCCCACAAAAAAAAAAATGTTTTCAGAAAAAAATCAGATGTCATCTGGTATAACGGACACATTACCTTGAAGGTTTTTGTGAAATAAAATAAATAAATAAAGGTTTTAAGAAGTCTTATCCAACATGAAGTCGGCCTCATACATGCGTTCACACCAATCACGCCCTGAAAGCCACTGGGGTTCAGACTGTTGCACTACATTATGGGATCATTTTCAAGTATGAACGATCTGTTAGTTTCTTAATTAAGCCTTTAATTTTGAGCAACATGTTTCTGAACCCACTCATCAAAAAGGCCACATTTTAGACTTAGTTTTTACTCTTGGCCTGAACATTTCTAATGTATCTGTACATGATGTCCATCTGAGTGATCATTCTCTTGTCTTGTTCAACCTGGACTTCATCCCTGAACCTAAGCCTTTGAAAGTTAGGTCTCAGAGGCGTGTCATCTCAGCCGATACTGCAGACAGTTTTTCTGCTATGTTTGACCGTCTTTCCTTTGATGACTGTCCAGATGTGGACAGTTTGATTCACTGTTACACTGATCATTGTGTTGAAATACTGGATCAAGTGGCACCTGTTAAATCGAACTTGAAAATTCAGAACAAACGGTGCCCTTGGACAAATGAAGATCTCCTGAGTCTGAAGAGACTTTGTCGAAAGACTGAGCGTCTCTGGAAGTCCACTAAACTTGAGGTGCACAGACTTCACCTCAGGGATCTGTTGACTTCTCACAATGAGATGGTAGAAACTGCTAGATCTGATTACATCAGAAAACTGGTAGCAGCAAATAGGAAAAACCCCAAAGTTTTGTTTGACACGATTAATTCCCTCGTGTCTCCTGCTCCTCAAATCACGCCGGTCTTCTGTGAAGCTGACAGCAATGCATTGTTGAGATTTTTCATTGACAAAATTAAATTGATCAAAGAGAAAATCTCTCCCCCTTTGTTGGGAACCCCTACTGTCTCTGAGCCCATCTCCTCCTCTTGGTCATCCTTCACTGCTGTATCTTTGGGTGATATTTCGGCACTAGTGAACAAGATGAAACCCTCCTCTTGCTCAGATGACGTCCTTCCTTGTAGGCTTTTTATCAAAGTATTTGATGTAATTGGCCCCTGGGTTACCAATATGGTAAACCTCTCCCTTTCCACAGGGGTTTTTCCCAATGCATTTAAACATGCCATTGTGGAGCCTCTGCTCAAAAAACCAGGCTTAGACCCAACTGACCTCAGTAATTTCAGGCCTATTTCTAAGCTCCCTTTCTTGTCCAAGATCTTGGAGAAGGTGGTGTCCGAGCAGCTGTCTTTGTTCCTGGATCAGAGCGACATCCATGAGAAGTTTCAGTCTGGCTTCCGTAAACATCACTCTACGGAGACAGCTTTATTGAAAGTGTCCAGTGACATCATGATGTCGGCTGACTCTGGTAAATTCACTGTTCTGGTTCTTTTGGATCTGTCCTCAGCCTTTGACACAGTTGATCACCAGATCCTGCTGAGAAGACTAAGGGATGAAGTGGGACTGTCTGGGTCTGTGTTAGAATGGTTCTCATCTTACCTTTCTGGGCGCAGTTTTAGTGTATCTGCCAATCAAATGAGGTCTGAATCGGTAGATCTGTTGTGTGGAGTCCCTCAAGGTTCTGTTCTGGGTTTATTGTTTTTGCTGTACTTGATTCCCCTTGGTAAAATCATTCAGAGATTTCCAGATGTTTCTTATCACATTTTTGCTGATGACATCCAGCTCTACTGCTCTTTTGACCCAACTGAGCCCCAAAGGCTGAACAGCTTAGTCAATTGTTTGCTAGAAATCAAACAATGGCTGAGTGAAAACACTTTACAGCTTAATGTGGACAAAACTGAAACTCTGGTGATTGCTCCTGATGATAAGATTCCAGGGTTGAGTCAGTACTTGGGTGACTTAGGTCAGTCTGTCAAACTGAGCCTGAGAAACCTGGGTGTTGTATTTGATAAAGACATGTCTCTTGTTCAACACTGCAGAAAACTTACCAGAAACTGTTTCCTTCAACTGAGAAAAATCTCTAAACTTAGGAAAATGTTGTCACAACATGATCTGGAGCTTGTAATCCATGCGTTTGTTTCTTCTCGTCTGGACTATTGTAACAGTTTGTTTTCATGTCTTAACAAGAAGGAGCTGTCTCGTCTGCAGTTCATTCAGAACTCTGCAGCGAGAATTCTGACCTGCTCAAGTAGGAGAACTCACATTTCTCCGATCCTTAAAACTCTTCACTGGCTTCCAGTTTCTTTCAGGATCAACTTTAAAATTCTGGTTCTTACTTTCAGAGCTATTCATGGTCAGGCTCCTCCTTACATCACTGATCTGATCCAGCCTTACACCCCAGCTCGGGCTCTGAGGTCTGTGGATCAGAATCTACTTATGGTTCCACGCACACGGCTCAGGACCAGAGGAGAGAAATCTTTTCAGGCTGTTGCTCCTAAGCTTTGGAACGATCTTCCTCTCTCTTTGCGCTTGATGGAGTCTACTGACTCCTTTAAGAAACATCTTAAGACGTTTCTATTTGTTCAGGCTTTTCCTTGAATTTCTCGAACTCCTGTGTTGTTCTCGGTGTTGTCTTGATCTTTGAAGTATGTACTGTTTTGAGTATTGTTTTGATTGTTAAAGCGCTTTGTGACCCTGGTCTCGAAAAGCGCTATATAAATAAATATTACTTACTTACTTACTTACTTAGTTTCAAGTGGAGAAATGTGAACTTTTCTTCTCCTCTTTACAATCTCTCCACCAATAAAGATGCAGGGTTTTTTCCTGATTCTTGCAGAGGTTGCTTAAAATAAACCACTGAGATTCAGCCCCTTGGGAAACATTTGTGATTCATTGACTTCAAAGACTTAAACCGGTAAAACTAGAAAACTGCTTCTAATTAGCAAGAAGAATTTCTTGTCATAGTTACTCAGCCTCGGTAATATTTTTTGGTGCAGGATTCTAACCACATACCGAGTCTCATCCGAGTATGTCTCAAGTATGAGACAATACTCGAACCCCAATCACATGTGAAGATCTACGATTCGTCCCCTTCAATTTTATTAAATAGGTCTTGTCGGAATTGACTCATCTTTGGCGCCATTTATCAACAAGTATTCCAAAAAATGTCTTTAGTAAATATTTAACTTGTGGGGCTAATTCTTCTGTAAATGTTTGAGTAAGACAAAGTATCGTAGAAAACAATCATGTCGATCAGTGGTTCCTATTGTTGAATCTTCTTGGTTCCGTGAGACATTTGTTCATGGGCCTCAGAGAAAGAAGAAAAATAATCCTTAAAAAAACATGTTCTATTGATTATTACAGGCTGAAAGGTGTTTTATTTTGAAAAATAAAATAGATTTTCTCTTCAATAACGTTAGCGTGTGACTCTAGACTAGTGAAAATGAGTAAAACAAAGACTCTTTAGAATCTATACTTCTGTTTCCAGGTCATTATTCCATATAATAAATGCTAAAACACACATTGACGCAAGTCTCTCAAAGCTAGGAGACACACACACACAGAACACCATCGTCGGCATACAATCAAACATACATGGATGCAAATACACAAACATCTTGTTGTAACCGGTCCAGAGCTCTTGCTTAGTCAGTGTTATGGTGTTTATTTTTAATGCACCATCAGTCCTTGAATATAATGCTGATTTAACTGGTTTATTTGACAAAATATGTATTAGTTTCAAGTATAATGAGGATTTTCGTGAAAATGCTCTCTCGCTCTCAGAGTTGGAAAAACAAAAACCGGATCAAATTTTGATTCATAGAATTAAATAGCCTGTGGTCCAAGATATTCCCTGAAGAGTTTAAAAGATTTACTTCTGGTCCCTCAACTCTGATCTGATTCATCAAATAAACTTGCATTTCTGTCCCTAGTCTTTCTTCTGATTAAAGTTAATTAAAGATTTGTTAAAGATAGATTTAAATCAAATGTAAAAAAAAATCCAAAACAATCGAGCTTTATAATGTGAATCTTCTAACATACTGACATGTTTGTGTTTTACATTTGTTGACGGCCCCTAACAACAGTCTCAGTTTATATGTGGCCCCTGAGGAACTTCAACGACGCACCCTGATGCATGGCTCCTGATGCTTAGTGTGTTTGTGGAGACAGTATTGATGCCGTCATTTATGGTGTAAAACTCTTTCCTTTCCCTTCTTCTCCCCCTGCAGGTCTGAACGAAGAGCTGGTTCAGATCCTGGTGGTCCGGGACGAGCTGCACATGGAGCAGGACGCCATGCTGGTGGACATCGAGGACCTGACCAGGTAATGGAAAAAAAAACCTGAGACCTCTGAAGAGGAAGTGTCTTATTGGGCTGAGACGTGCGGCCACACTCGGGGTTCATGGGGAACAGGTGTTCAGAACTACACCCAGAGCATTTACAAGAACGGCAGCCTTTCCCAGAATCCTGCTGCAACACAACAAACAAACACACACTCGGTTGTCGTGACTTCTTCACCGTGTTTGTTCTTCCACATGTAGGTTGGAAGTTATGTTGGTTGTTAGGTAAGCAGGTAGGTAGGTTAGTAGGTAACTAGGCTTTCAGCCAAGTTATTAGGCAACTAAGATAATAGTTTAGTCATTAACAAGGTTGTTTTGTCACTAGGTTAGTTGGTAATTAGGTTGGCAAGTAGATTATAAACTAACTATGTAGGTTTGTGGGATGTTTAGATAGGTGGGTTGGTAAGTGGGTAGCTAAGTTGTAACAAAAGTGATTGGATTGGTTGGTCATTAAACAGGTTAAATGTTGGTAGCTGGCGACAATAATAAACTAGCTAGTTAGGTATGTAGCTGGGTAGGTAACTAGGTTGTTAGGTGTTTAGGTTAGTGGGGTGGGTAGTTAGCTAGCCAGGTAAGTAGGTGACCAGGGGTTTAGGTTGGTAAGAAGTGACTTGTTCACGTGATCAGTTAAAACCCATCGACTCATGATTGATGTTGAATTGTTTCTCGTTTCCTTCAGGGTTTTTACAACAAATCAGTGCAAAAAGTTTAGTTTGAAACATCGAGAGACACAAAGAAACTGTGAATTTACACATTCAGAGACACAAATACACACACATTCAATCGGGTCTAAACTGACTTTAAAGGGTTATTTTTTATTGATGAAATGATGTCTAAAATAAATTGATAAAGTTGTTAAAATATGACGAATAAAGGCCTTAAATATTTACCTGTTCAGAAGTTTTAATCTCAAATATCAACATATTAACCCTTCGAGACTAGACTTCGTTTACCTTAATAATATTTAAAATACAGTCATCAAATTAGATGTTCCTAATACTCCTTGTTGTGCTCCTGGAAAAAGAAAATTGAATAATATATTTAAGATATTTAATTCACATATTTTTGGGAAGTTTGAAGAGATGATGGATCAAAAGACTGTTGACTGGAAAATAAAAAGGCTAAACTACATGGTCTGGTTCAAATGAATGCTCATAATGAATTTTTAGATCAACATACATTGGATTTTTAGCTTTTTTTCAGCACGGTTGCAAATCTTTAATAGTGAATCATCACAAAATACCACGTGCTGCCTGCATTTTAATAGTAACAGCATCTGGTTTGTAATTGCAACATATTATATTTTTAGTTTTCTAACTGTGTGTCTCCTCGTCCTCAGGCACGCTGAGAGTCAGCAGAAGCATCTGGCTGAGAGGACCCTCACCAAGTGAGACCACCTTCCTGCACCATCAAGCAAGAGCCCAGCCGGACTCCTGCCCTGAGCTGATCCAGACCCTCCTCCCTCGCCTTGCGCATTCCTCTGTGCCCCCCAACCCCCCCCTCCCCATTGAACGCAGCCATAGCTACAACAACGCATTACTGTCACTTTAAAAAAAGAAAAAAAAAGGTGAAAACCTGCTTCTCCCTGAGCTTCTGATGTTCCACTCTGTGCACTCAGGTTTCCTCCCACAGTGCCAAAACCATAACCAGGGTTAAATGATGACTCAGCAATTTCCAAATGAGCAGACAAAACAAACTAGTTACGTTTCACGTTTTATTTCGATAAAACTAAAAAGAAAATATACATCCTCAATTTAATTTTGAAAAAAACCACAAGAATTTGCTTTTCTTAATTGTATTTTTTTTTAAACAAACAAAAATGTATTTTACATTTTAATTTGAAAGTTGAGAATGTTGAAATTGCCGGGATCTGTTTTTCCTTAATCAACTATAGTCTTACTTCAACTGTAAAGTGTCCTGAGATAACTTTATGATAAGACACTTGAAATAAAATTGAATTGAATTGAATTGAATTGAAAAAAAAAATAGTTTTTTCAGTTTTCAATCAAAATATGTTTTCAATTTAATTTGAACTTTGTCACCTTTAAAAAGGACTCAATGTCAGAAACTTTTCTAAAGTACAGATACTTTGCCTAAGGGCCCCATTAAAACGAGAAAAGAGCTGGATGTGGCCCTGGATAGATGGATGGATGAATTTCTTTTTTTATTTAACCTATAACTGTCATGTTGCCAGGCGGCAACCTTTCCAGGGTGTCCCCTAATTTTGACCTCCATCCATGAATAGATAGATGGATAAAAACGATTGTAGATCTACCGTAATAGACGGTATGAAAGTGCAACAAATGTTTGCAGTCACTCGCCCACCAGTGTTCTAATGCGTTGTTGTAGCTAGTATTCCCAGAAAACTTAAGCCGCCTTCTCACACTTGCTTCTGCAGTTTGACCCAGGAGTGTGGGGGGGCGAGGAGCGCCCCCTCCTGCTGGAGGAGGACAAAAGTGATGATGTAGTTGTTCCCAGCTTCCTGTGCAGTGAGCGGCATCGCTTTGCTATCGTTTGTTTTCTACCTTTGCCACTAAATTATTACTGTCAGCAGCAAGAAGATTCAACAATAGTGCAAACTTTAGTCAAAAAGAAAAGAACATTATGACGATGAAAAAATCCTTCAAGAGCTTTTTGGTTGGACAGTAAATTGAAAGTATTTCAAAGTTTTAGATTCTGCACAAACGGTAGTTTTTCAACGGACAACCGTTGATCTGAAGGTGCTAACACGAGTGTGAAGGAGTCATGCCTGCCTTGTAGTGGAGTCGTAGCTTTTGGTAAAAACACTCAAATTGCTCTTCAACATTTTGTGAATGTTGATTTTTTTTTTGTTTTCTGACACGAGTCATTTGAAATGAGAAAAGTGTGTTAATATTGTTTTCATCCTGTTGTTCTCAGAATGTTTATTTGAGGGAAGAAATGTTTATGTACAGATATGTAAAAAAAAAAAAAAAAGAATAAACTTTGTTTCATATAAGACGAGCTTCGCTGCGTGTTCTGTTGAGCAACAGCTTCCTCTCTCCGTCCTGATCCTTCAGTCAGCGGACGTTCTTTCAGTCGCCCACAACACTCTCGCTACACGGCTTCCTTGACTCAGATACTCACAGTGACACCACAACACCAGAGTGTTTCCCCTCTTCATCCTCACGGACGTTTCTCTTCCCCACACCAGAAGAAACAGAAGTTTTGCCGGTCTTGTGGTGGAGCCGAAGAAAAGGCCAGGAAACTCCTGTTAATCACTCTTGGCTTCACGGCCGCAGTTTCACAGAGACGTCCTTCTTTCTCTTGCTCTCTCTCGCATCACAACAAAGTGAAAGCCGCAGCTGAGGAAGTGGAGATCGACTCACCGCGATATTGTGTTCGCTCATCACCAGCATGAGATCACACCTCCAGAAATGAATCACGGAAATCACTTGTGAAACTATTTGACTCTGAGTTTGATTGACTGCAATGGATGGATAGATAGATACTGTAAATAGATAGATAGATAGATAGATAGATAGATAGATAGATAGATAGATAGATAGATAGATAGATAGATAGATAGATAGATAGATAGATAGATAGATAGATAGATAGATAGATAGATAGATAGATAGATAGATAGATAGATAGATAGATTAGATAGATAGATAGATAGATAGATAGATAGATAGATAGATAGATAGATAGATAGATAGATAGATAGATAGATAGATAGATAGATAGATAGATAGATAGATAGATGAGTGGATGGATAGATGGATGGATGGATGGATAGATAGATAGATGAGTGGATGGATGGATGGATAGATGGATGGATGGATGGATGGATGGATAGATAGATAGATTAAAGATGGATGGATGGATCGATATCCAGATCAAATATCCACAGCGTTTATTCATTCGTGTGCAACATTCATCATGTCCAAGAAAACAGGCCAAATGGCATCAATGAGTGAAGAAGAAAAGGAAACACCAGGACAGAGATGCAGGACTGAAAAAAAGGGCATTTGAGTCTGCACCTGCGATGACGTCACATGCTGCCTCGGCCCGTGCCGCCGGAGGAACACACACGAGCACTATGTGAAACATGTGAAAACTCAAGTAAATATGTCTCAAACTCTGGGCAGCAGCGTTTGTTTGCTTAATCGTGAAGTGTGATGAGAGGATACACACTTCTTTTCATCCACACACACCCCTTTCCTTTTCCCTGCTCTTGTTTGCGTCAGAAACCAACCAGAGAATAAAGTTGTCTCACAGGTTTGGAAGATGCAAACATGCCTGGAGGCACACAAAGACTCACGACCATTCACACACACACACACTCATGCTGATCAAAACATCCAAGACAAGTTCAAAGTTCATTTCTGCTCCTCGCGTCCAGCAACAGGTTATGAAAATGTTTGTTTTTTTTACTTTCTATTTTTGCTTTTGAGAGATGCTCGCTGTCAATGGGATGCAGACTTCAGGAATGTTAGTGACACACGTGACAAAGGGCGCGTTCATAGTTCAAGCGCTGAGAAACGCGCTCTCTCTCTCCTCCAATCACTCTCCTCCTCCTCCTCCTCCTCCCCCTCCTCCCCCTCCTCCCCCACTCCTCCTCTCTCTCTGTTTCCACTTAAAAAGCCCCGCACCGGCCCTGACTCTCCACTCAACCAAGATGACAACCTTCTCTCTGTGTAAGTTTCGAGTCCTGTCTGAAGTGTTTTCAGAAAAAAAAGTGACGCTTTTTGTTCGCGCAGACACAGCGTTGCTGCTGCTGCTGCTCCACGGTGTCCTGAGCTCGGGCACATGGACCTCCTGCGCTGAAGCCCGGGACCTGCTGCTCAACGCCAGGGGACTTGTGGACAACAACTCGGCGAAAGGGGTAAGAACGCGCTCGAGATCGTGGCTCGATTATGACCAGGAAGAATAATAACAACTACTAAATGTACATACGGGTCATATATATATATATGTACATATATATATATATATATATTAATATATATATGAGTGAAGACACCACGCAGTGAGGCGAAAGTATCTTGATGTTCTGTTATATGTTTGTCTTTGTTATTTGTCTTTGATAAGACTTAGATTGTATCATCTTGTTGTTTATTTTGATTTATTTTTTTATGAACAATTTGCTATATTTGCTGTGGCTATTGGAAAAAAACAACAATTTATTTAATTAATTTAGCGCTTTTCCAGACCAGGGTCACAAAGCGCTTTAACAATCAAAACAATACTCAAAAAAGTATATACTTTAAAGATCAAGATACTGTCCAGATATGACGCACCACTTGAGAGTTCTCACCTGACTTTACAACAAAATATAATTAATTTACCCCGACATTCATGAGGAGGAAATAAAAAAAGAATCTGTTCTAGATTATCTCTAGGTGATCCAGAAGACTGTTCACCTTCAAAATATCATAACCATTCAACGTAGATCAATTAGACTTTTTAGAACCTTGTTGTGCTTGTTGACTTGTTATTTGTAAGTAAGTAATTCATTTGTATGTATATAGTGCTTTTCCAGACCAGGGTCACAAAGTGCTTAAACAAACAGAACAATCCTCAATAAAATATATACTTTAAAGGTCAAGATAACACAGAGAACAACACAGGAGTCAGTAGATCATCAAACACAGAGAGAAGAAGATCGTTCCATAGATTAGGAGCAACAGCCTGGAAGGATTTCTCTCCTCTGGTCCTGAGGAACCATCAATATTTGCACAAGGAACCATCAGTATTTGTAATGACTCTTTAAGTACAACTCTCATTTCTACCCACTTTTATGACTTTATTACTTGTAAAAAAAAAACTGATATTGTTACACTCAAATAACAAGCCATAACCAGGAGGTTATGGTACAATGTTCCATTTGTTATGACTGGTACCATCTTTCCGGTGCCAAACATACCCGTGACCACAATGGGCAATGAAGAAGTTTGGGTCAAGACTAGTATCTGTTGTCAGTGAAGGAGTTTCACAGTCATTTTTGCGTCAAAGATCGATGGATTTTAACTGACATGATGTGAATAATTTTAGGGCACTTGCAATGCAATGAAAACTCCTTTTTTCAAATTGGTTGTGAAACTCATAAGTTATGTAATATATAGAGCAGGGGTGGGCAACTATAATACTTCAAGGGCCACATTAAATTCTGTGAATGTTGTTAGGGGCCGTCAAGCAAAATCCCCCCAAAAAAGGACATTCGTCATTAGGCCGTGACATTTATTAAGCTAAATAAGCTGCAGTTTTATTCTTGTATACATGAGGTTTTTTTTCCAAGTTTTTTTATTGGAAAACGACAAATTACATCACAGTGCACATCACAAAACTTTCTTTGACTTTTTCCTTCTTTTTTTTTTTACATGCCAAAGAAAACAACAATAAAATAAATTAAAAACAATAATAATACAAAAATAGAATGAAAACAAAGGGGCAATACAAGAACTCGAACAACACACCCACATCCTTTAAGGAAGGATGATGTTCTTTGTAAAATAGACAACGGCTCGATGGCCAAAGCAAAAAGAGATGGAGAAAGTGGGCAGCCCAAATAATAATAATTTTTTCTCCAAAACCAGATTTCTTTAAAACGGCAAACAAATAGCTCCATTCAACTCTAACAAAGGCCTTCTCAGCATCAATTGATATCACAACTTCTGGTACTTCTGTATTTTTTATAGAATGGATGATGTTATGGGAGTTCGCACATTAAAAAATAGTTGCCTTCCTTTAATGAAACCATTTTGTTCCTCTGAAATAATGGTTGGCAGCAGCCGTTCTAATCTGAGAGCGATGCATTTGGCAAGGATTTAAACATCTACATTCAACAGAGAGAGTGGCCTTTATGAAGTACAGTGTCGGGTCTTTACCCTCCTTAAGAAGTAGAGCTATAGTCGCTTTAAGAAACATCTTAAGACGTTTCTATTTGTTCAGGCTTTTCCTTGAATTTCTCGAACTCCTGTGTTGTTCTCAGTATTATCTTGATCTTTAAAGTATGTACTTTTTTGAGTATTGTTTTGATTGTCTAAGCGCTTTGTGACCCTGGTCTCGAAAAGCGCTATATAAATAAATATTACTTACTTACTTACTTACTTGAGTAAGTGTGGTTGGTAATGATCCTGATAAGAGTTACGGTGTCAATTTATCCATCAATTTCTTATACAACTGAGTAGAAAAACCATCTGGACCTGGTGCTTTATTCGACTGCATTGCTTTTATGGCATTTTTAACTTCCTCCAGTGATAGTGGAGACTCTAATTCTATAGCATGAATATTGGCAATTTTTGGGATGTCAAGATCATTTAAAAAATGTTGCATTTCAGTTTTATCATTTGGGGCATCTGATTTGTATAATTTAGTAAAAAATAATTTAAATGTTTCATTAATTTTGTCAGGGTCTGATTGCAAATTGTTGTTATATCATCCTAATGTGTGGGATAAGACGAGAGCTGGACTTTCTCTTTAATTGACAAGCCAATGGTCGACTTGCTTTCTCCCCATGTTCATAAGATGTGGCTCAAGATTTTAATAAGTGTTGTTCAGCATCTCTAGATGATAAAAGATCAAATTCAGAGTCACAGACACCAATTTCAGACATTAGATTTAGAAGTTTTTTGTTTATACTTTTTTGAGTGAACCAGGTGTATGAGATAATTTGACCTCTAAGGAAAGCCTTCATTGATTCACACAATAATGAAGAAGAAGGTCTCAGGCTGCGCTTCGGGCCTTACTTGGGATCCCGCCTGTCGCACTTTGCTGCTTCGCTTGGACATTATGACAGCTCACTTCGATCCAAAATTACTTCGCTTGCCTTCAGACATTTTGTCTGAATTTTTTTTTTTAAAAGAGTCCATGAATAACAATTTATTGTGAAAATCTGTGGGAGCTCTTGTGCCTCGTGTCCTATTCCAACGGTTGCTCTCTAGCAAATTTAATTTTTAAAATGTCGTCATTAACATATAATGACTTTATTTAATGATCATTTATTTTGAATTTCTTTTTTTTTTTTTTTTCCAAATATGTTTATTGAGACATATTCAACAGTGTATACATTTTCACACATGTAATAAACTTTTTTGTTTTTTTAAACAGACAAGGAAAATTCAGAAAGACAGATTTTCGTTTCTTTTTCCCCCAATCAAAAAAAATAAAATAGAAATAAAAATAATAAATAATAAATAAACCGCCATCAAATTTGCAATTTTGAAGAATTGCCTTTTTGATCCTCGGTGTTTTTCCAGACCATAAAAAAGAAGTTATTATCTTATCAATAGTGTTAAAGAAGTACTTGGGCAGAAAGCATGGCAGAGTTTGAAAAAAATACAAGAATTTAGGAAGAATATTCATTTTGACCACATTGATTCTACCAATTAATGAAAGGGGAAGACTGGACCACCTACGGATGTCAGATTTCATCTCTGAGATTAAAGGGGTAAAATTTGCTGAAACTAGTTTAGATATAGTTGAAGTAACATTGACCCCCAAGTACTTGAAGCCAGTCGGATTAAATTTAAACGGGAAATTGGGCAATTGCATTTGTTGTGCTGAGTTATTAATAGGGAAACAAACACTTTTATCGAGATTTAATTTGTAACCTGAAAATTTACCAAATTTGTCCAGAATATTCAAAATCACAGGTACACCAACAGCAGGGTTTTCAACATAGAGAAGCAAGTCGTCAGCATAAAGAGAGAGTTTGTGTTCCTTTCCATTGCGTATGATACCTTTAAACCCCCCCTTCAGACCTCAGTGCAATAGATAGCGGCTCGATGGATAGAGCGAAAAGGGACGGAGAGAGTGGGCCACCTTGGCGAGTTCCACGTTCTAGACCAAAATTATTAGACTTGATATAATTTGTGATTACACTGGCAAGAGGCGAAGAATACAAAAGACGTATCCAGGAAATGAATACGTCCCCAAATTTGAATTTTTCTAAAACGGAAAAAAGGTATTTCCACTCTACTCTATCGAAGGCCTTCTCGGCATCCAACGATATTGCAATCTCTGGTTGAGCCTCAGTCTGATCAGAGTAAATGATATTAAATAAAGTGCGGGTATTGAAGAATACCTGACGTCCTTTTATGAAGCCATTTTGCTCTTCGGATATTATGGTAGGCATGACTTTCTCTAATCTAGTAGCGAGGATCTTTGCTAATACTTTGACATCAGAATTGAGTAGAGAGAGCGGTCTGTAAGAGCCGCACAAGCTCGGGTCTCTGTCTTTCTTGGGTAGTATTACAATCTGTGCCTGGGTAAACGTTGGAGGCAACGTGCCAAGCTCAAGTGATTCATTGAACACAGATAGTAATAGTGGGGCTAATTTTAATTGAAATGTTTTAAAAAACTCAATAGGGAAACCATCAGGTCCAGGGGCTTTGTTTGATTGCATATTTCTAATTGATTGTATGATTTCGTCTAGGGTCAAGGCTGCATCTAGTTTTTCCCTTTGAGTTTCTTCAATTAGTGGGAACCACAATTTGTCCAGGAAGTCTCTCATTACATGATCATCCTCCGGAAAATTTGAACTATATAAATCCGAATAGAAGGTTTTGAAAATATTGTTAATGTCAATGGAGTCGTCTGTCAATGAGTTATTTTTGTTTCTTATTTCCATGATATGACGAGAGGTTGCTCGCCTGCGGAGTTGATGAGCCAATAATCTGGATGTTTTTTCCCCATGTTCGTAATAAGTGCCGCGACTACGGAGAAGTAAGCGTTCTGCATCTTTGGTAGATATCAGATCGAACTCTGCCTGCAAGTCGAGCCTCCGTTTGAGCAACTCTGATGTTGGATTTTCAGAATATTTTTCATCCAGATTACTTATGTCAGCAACAATTTGTGAGAGTCTAGCATTTAATTTTTTTTTGTATGGGACGAATAAGAAATTATTTGGCCTCTGAGGTAACACTTTAATGTCTCCCATAGTAAACTATGAGAGGAGCAGTCTTTACGATTTATGTCCAAAAAGTCATCTATTGATTTATAAATAAATTTACAGAAGTCCAGATCTGCCAGTAGAAGTGAATCAAACCTCCAGGGTGGTCGATTGTGCCTGTGAGTGGACAGATTTATATCAAAGATCATTGGAGCGTGATCAGAGATAACAATACTTAAGTAATCCGAATTGGATACAAGAGGGTTCAAAGTCTCATCTATTAAAAAGTAATCTATTCTTGATTATGAATGGTGGACTGGGGAAAAGAAAGAGAACTTCTTGGAGGAAGGATTCCTGTGTCTCCAAGGATCAACCAGACCACTCCGAACAGCAAACTCCATAACATTTTTTGACATTGATGACTGTGTCTGTTTTTTAGAGCTAGAACGATCTAGTGTATTTTCCTGGACACAATTAAAATCCCCACCCAAGATTACAGAGTGAGAGTCTAGGAAAGGAAGACCACTAAGTAATTTCCCTGCAAATGTGGCATCGTCAAAATTAGGAGCATAGATGTTTACCAAGAGAACTTTGGTTTGCATGAGGGTACCAGCAACGATAACATACCTGCCATTTATGTCCGCTATTACCTTTGTGGCTGTAAACTGTGTTCTCTTGTTGACAAGAATGGCGACCCCTCTAGCTTTTGAGTTAAAATTTGAGTGGAATATTTGACTCACCCAGGGGTTCCGCAGTCTATTGTGATCTTTAATTCTCAGATGCGTCTCCTGCAAGAACACTATGTCACAATTTTTTTTTTTCAAATGAGTGAAAACCTTGGATCGTTTGATGGGCTCTCACATTCCTTTTATATTCCAGCTAAGAAACCTCAGCGGCCTCCCCGAGAAGTGATTTGTGTTACTCATAAGCAAATGCTGTGTACATTAATAAGTGAGACGGTGATGATGAGCCGAGGGGAGTCCCTTCCCCTTTTCCCCGAAAACCAACAAAAACAAGTGAATAAGAAAAACAATAAAAGTTAAAAGAAAAAACCCACAAACCCGAACAACACGCAAAGTCCCCTCCAAAAACAAAACACTGGAGTGACGGCCGTGTAAAACCCACTAAGTAAGAAAAGTCGTTCATAATAAACGACACGGAGTTAGTTTACCAACCCACAAAAAGAGTTAACGCAACTACCTCAAATGAGCGGCCCCCGAAATCTGGCCACATCATAATAGAGCGCAAATGAAGAAAAAATTCAAATACATGTTATAATCCGCAAGATACTTGTAAATCGTATTAAGAGTCAGAACCATATTTGCAAGTGCAAAGAACAATATAACAAGAAATGTAAAAATAAAATGTTTCAAAATAGAAATCTTATAAAAACTTAATATATAACATTAAACCATTTACGGCTTTTCAAGCTGTCAAGGAACAGAAACCTGAGTTATGCAGCAGCACAGACACCATCACTTCTCACTCAATGTTTTGACGTATTTTGCTGCTTCATCGGCTGATGTGAACTCCCTCTCCGTCCCGTTATGCGTGACCCGTAGGCGGGCAGGGTACAACGGACCATACCGAACTCCATCCAGAGCCCGTAGTTGCTGACGTGCCTCGTTGAACGCAGCCCTGGCCCGGCCAGCTTCGCGGTGTAGTCAGGAAAGATCAACAAGTTATTGTCTCCAAACCTGATGCGTCCTCTCTCCCTGGCCCGGCGCAAGATGTCAGCACAGTCTCTGTGGTAGTGGAACCTGACGACAATGGGACGTGGACGATCCCCGGGATTCGGTTTCGGTCGTAGTGTGCGATGGGACCGGTCGAGCTCCGGCATCGCCTCCAAACCGAACGCCTCCTTCAGCATGCTGGACACCACGGATGTAGAACAGCTGTCGGGTCCCTCCGGAACGCCCAGGATGCGCACGTTGTTACGCCGTGATCTCGCCTCCAGATCCTCACACTTGTTCTCCAGTGTCGTCACAACCGTCTCAAGTCGCTTCACGGTGGCTTTAAGTTGAGTGATGTCGTCGGAGCAGCCAGAGAGAGAAACCTCCATTTCCCCCACAGTAGACTTCAGTGCTGTGTCTCAAATCGCATACTAATCTTAGTATGCTAGAAGTTAGTATGCATCAGTTTAGTATGCATACTAACTAGTACGCAAATTCTCCGCAGATAGTATGTCTCAAATCAAACCCTGAAGCTACACACTAACCGGAAATCACATGACAGCTTCTTCTTCTACTTCTATTTAACGATGTTTCAAGCAGCTGTTTGAACGCTATCGCCGACACCTGCTGGCAGCACGTATTGCAACTTTAGAAAAAGAAATAAAGAAAAAATATGAGAATCTAAATAATCGCGAGATATTTAAGCTGGTATCAACAGCGAAGACGTGTTTATCCTCCTACTGCTGCTGAAAATACACATTTAAGTATATGCATATATATGCATTTATATATGACGTAACTTCCGTTTAAAACGTCACTAAAATGGCGGCTGTTTAGTATGGTTAGTGTCCATCGAACCATGCTAGTTTTGTGGGCGTGTTAGTATGCCAATTTAGTATGCATGGCGCACTAAATTTCGCATACTAAGAATTGAGACACACTAACGTACTAAAAATACTAACTTTTAGTACGCTAGTATGCGATTTGAGACACAGCACAGGTCCGCGACGTTAGCATCAACCGCTGCTATGTCGCTAGCCACCTTAGCTTTAACAGCTCGAATGTCTTTCTTTAAGGGCGATAGTGCCTCGTCGAGTGCGGCCTTCAACTCTTCTTTGAATATATCCGCTATCTCCTTCCGGAGAGCGGCGAGAAGCTGCAGTCTAAGCTTTTCAAAGTCCATTGTTTGGCAATGGGTTGAATGCTCAGAGCTAGCCGGGCGCTCACGCGAGGCTTCGGCATCAGCAGGCCTCGACTGTTGTTGAGTCGAGTTACCGCTCCTGGAGTTCTTGGTGCCCTTTCCCGACATCTTTGGTTAGCCAACGGGTTTAAAGTGCTGGTTTAAGTCGGTTTCTTCGATTTCTTCTGCGCTAATGTAATTCAATTTAAAGTTTTACTGACAGATTTCGGGAGCCTTCTCAAACACGTCCTACTCCATTGCTGGCCAGACCACGCCCCCATTTATTTCGAATTTCTACAGTAAAACCTCATTTACCAGGATAGAAGTCAAGGTCATCATGAATCATAATCCAGTAGAATATTTCACTAAGCTTTTAAGAGTTTCATTCTATGATATTTAAAATAAATGTGTACTTATTGACGGATTATAATGATATAACTTTTAAATTTACCCCATAAAAGTTTAAACTACATTTTAGCTATTAACACAATTTAAATTAATTGATTTGTATTGTTGGTTAGAATCAATAAATGGAAACATAATATATATACATAAATGATACAATCATTTAGTCCAAAGAAAATAGAACAGGATTGCATCAGGTTGAATAAAAACAACATCAAACATTATTAATGTTAATTTATTGCGTGACAAAAACAATTTTCAAGTTGTCTCAAGTTATCTGGTAGCTTTCAAAGTTTAGATTTCTTCAGTGCGAGCTCACGTGACTGCAGTATTTTAAAGCACATCATTCAAGAGAAGACACTGACAGACTAATGGGGGACTTCACTCGTCTCAGTTGAATTAAATTCATGTGCAAGTTTGTTTTGTGTTAACAAGATTTGATGTATTCTTTTATCATGCAAGATAAACAAAGCTATCACACAAGGTGTGACCGAGTTGTTTGTTTAAGAAAGATGTTATCATGACTCGTGATTCATGAGTGACTTGTTCGCTTCGTCTTATTGTCACCTTAAAGGAGCAAACCCAAACCATTTTGGAGATATTTAGTCTCTAAACTAAGAGTATATTTAAATGACAGTGTTGGCAGTGTCAGTCTGTGTGGACTCTAAGACGTGACGTTGTGTTGCAGGATTTGTGTTACTACATCCACTCCAAAGATGAGTTGATCCATCAAAGTGAGACGGTGGAGGTGTGCGCCCCCAACATGGAGCAGGTGCGAACTACATCTTTTACACAACTACAACTTTTTCTTTTAACCTCACAACTTAAGACTGTACATAGCTGCATACCTCTGTGTTCTATCTCTTTGTAACATATTCTGGAGCTGCTGAACCGTGACTTTCTCTAAGGAGATGAATAAAGTATCTATCTATCTATCTACTTCTTTCCTTCTCCGTCACACACTCACAAAGGGTCCCTGGGGCCACATTAGGAACCTCTGACTATTTTTGTGCGGCCCTCATGATGTCATAATAAAAGCGGCAACTGACAGCTTACAAATCATTTGACTTTATACTTGTTTTTTATGACCTCATTTTCTATTTTCCCTTCACCTGTTCATTAGCCTTTTTTTTGTGAGTATTTCTCCACAAAATCAACTGAAAAGAAAATTGAGAAACACATATTTCAAAGTAAATCGGCTCGTGTTTGTCCATCTTTTATGATTTATGATTTATTCATAATCAAAAGTGTATACATTGAAATATATAAATTAAACAAAAGTTTTTTTTGTATTATCCTAATATTAGAACATTTAAGATTTTTCTTTTATTTCTGGGCTTGACGGCTCTTTGCAAGTCAGAGATCAAATGTGGCCCCTGAGCAAATATATTTTTTCTCATGTTTATGGCTTTTGTTTATCTTTAAACGTAACTTAAGTATCAACTGCAAACTCACACACTTACTCGACTCTTGGTTTCACAGAGTTCCAACTGCATGCTGGGAAGAAAGTCCCTCTTCAACGAGGTGTGTTGATGTCAGATGTGTTGAAGTATCTCCTCCAGTTGAGAAACGTTCTCACAAAGACCCGTTTGTCCGACAGACCCAGTGTAGGAGCAGCATCGTGAAGGACCTGGACCACTACGAACGGCTCGTCCGGTCCTACCTGGAGAACAAGTACAGGGATGAGCTGGACGGTGCGAGACAAACCAAGATGGAATCCGACAAGCTTCATAACACTCTGGACATGATCAGGAGACTGATGGTGAGTCTGCTGCACACATGAAGGATGAGATACAGAGTAGATCGATAACAGAGCTGTCTTTGTTGATGCAGGTCTGCTTAGGAGACACATCAAGGAGCCACGCCCCAAAGGTAACCCTTCTCTGCCTCACGATAAACCACAGAAATGTTATACAACTGACGTCCAAGAAGGGGCGCTCCAGTGCAGCCAAAAAATGAGATTGAAATAAAAAAAGAAAGGAAGGAAAATGTGGCAGTTAGTGAAATAACAAAAGAAAGATTAAGAAAAGAGACAACAACTTGGTTGAATGAATTGTATGAAGAAGGAAATAGAAAGAAAAAAGAAGAAAAAGAAGAACAAGGAGACAGAGAAAGATGTCAGTGAAAAAAATGTGGATGGTCCTTAAAATGGAAAAAGACCAAGAGAGGGAATGAAAGGAAAAATAGTTGATAGTTAGTGGAAAGTTTTAAATTAAATAAAAGATGAAAAAGAAAGAGGTGATCATTTGGAAGAAAGGAAAATATGATCGGAATCTTAATATTAAAAGCAATGCAAAAGAAAATTATCTTTAAAAGAAAGAAAGAGGAGAAGAAATGGAGAAGAAAAAAGGAAAAAAAAAACAATGATGCAAGGACGTAAAAGGAAGTGAATAATTTAGATCCTTGCAAACAAAAAACGATTTATAAAAAGAAAGAGACGATGTAAGATGAGGCAAGAGGGAAAGATAAAAGATGCTTGATGAAAAAGAGAAAAATTCAAAGAAAGAAAGAAGCCTTTTTAGGAAGGAAGAGTCATATATGAATGCAATGAAAAGGCGAAAACACAGTAAAAACAGTTACATTTGTGAAATTAAAAAAAAAGAAATGAAAGAAAAAGAAAAACACAACTTCAAGGGACAGAAAGGAAGAAAGAAAGTATGCAAGCATGTTGTACAAAAGTACAACAGGAATTCAAAAAAAGAAAGTGTGAACAAGTGCATGGATATCAAAGGAAATAAAGAAGGGAGGTTATCATCTATTTACAAAGAAAGGACAGAAATACATCAGTGGACATTGGTTGGAAGGAAGAGGGGAGGAAAGAAAGAAAGAATGAAAAACTTTAAGAAAGAATAAAGTAAAATTACCTGAAATCATCTACAGAAGTGAAGAACCTGTTCTGCATCAGTTTGTGAAGGGAGTGTTGAGAAGTCAAGAAAATCGAAGGAGTGGAAACTAAGAATAACAAACATGAGCATTTTAAATCGGTTAAACCTGGTCAACCGAGAGAGCGTGATGTTAAGATCTGACTTGTTTTCAGGAGACGATGGTGGAGAAGTGGAAAGACACCAACAATGAGAACAGGCGGAGGATGTGTGCGCTGATGAAGGGCTTCAAGGATCGCGTCGTCACCTTCAACAGAGCTTTCAGCTATATCAACTCAGGAGACTGTGGACGAGCTTCAGGGATCATCGCTGAACTATCACGTTAACGCTGTGACCAAACTACTGGCATGTTTGAGAGTATTTATTCATACTATGTATATGTATTTATTTAATAAATATTTGAGTATTTAATGGGTAGATCATGTTTTTTCACTGGCTAGCATTCCAAGTTGAGTGTGTGTGTGTGTGTGTGTGTGTGTGTGTGTGTGTGTGTGTGTGTGTGTGTGTGTGTGTGTGTGTGTGTGTGTGTGTGTGTGTGTGTGTGTGTGTGTGTGTGTGTGTCAAACAAAACCAAACCTTCTGCAGCCTCATGAAACCCTGATGGTTCCTATTCTCTGGGACACATTCACAAATATTTTCAACTTGACTAACAGGTGATGTAGATGATGACACATTTACTCTCCAGATACAATAATATTTTTTTTGTTTTTTTTAATCCGTCTGAAACCCGGGTTACCGAATGTAAACACAGTTCTACGAATAAGCCACGAGGTATTAACCACAACTTTCCCAATTGTGGGTCGGATTCTCAAGGGAACACTGCTGACTCGTGCAAAAAGGCTGGAGCGATTACAGCATGGCTGGTTTCACTGTATCATATTACAAGCGTACTCTTTTTCCAGGCTGTTCCAGCTGCGTATCAATCCCAACATGGGGGTACCAAAAAGGTGCAGAAGGTGTACAGGCCTATAAAGTACACATTTAAAAAACAAAAAAGGGTTGTTTGTGACATCAGAGGTGGATGTAACATTATTTAAGTAAGACAGTAGTTTATATTCCCTCCGTCAAAAAAAGAAGCACCAAAAATTCCACCATGAAAAACAGTTCAAGGACAGAGTTGCTGATGATCTTTTTTTAAAAATTGTATAATAAAAAACAAGTCTAGCTAGTGCTCTGGTAACCACAAGTTAATGACACAAGTCCACATGTTGATGAAGCAAGATAAGAAATCTGCTCTCTCTGGTTTCCACCCAGTTTTGAACTGGGGACCATTTGCATGTGAGGCAAATGTGATAACCACTACACTATGGAAACAAGATTTATGTTGTTTGTGACAAATCCTCCATTTCCCACACACATTTATGCCACTTTCATTTATTCAAATCCATGTTAGCTTCCAGTATCTGTTCAAGCTGCTCTCTCGGTAGATCCGTTTGTTTGGGGATCGATGGTTTCAAACGTCTTATGTTGCTGCGGAGGCTGTCATTTTCTCTGTGTCTTTGATATCTGGGGAGATCCCCTGTAGACCCCATGAGGACGACTGGGACAGGCTACACTGCTGACGCCCTAGCTGTTGCTGTTGTTGCTGCTGCTCTCAGTGCTGAGTCTGTGGCTGTCGCTGGTCCCAGGAACAGGATGATGACTCAGAAGAGCGAGACCTCAGAGCCTCCCCGCCCTACTTGGAAGAAGATGATCCCATAGCTGCTCCGTCACCTCCTGGCCTGGTCTATCTGCGATCTCCAGCAGCTCAGGAAAGAGAGTCTTTCGACACTGAGCTTTCCAGTGGGAGACAGTGTTTGGCGTCAGGACTCTTAAAGGAAACCAGGCCCCATGGGACGGTGGTCCAGCTGAAAGGTGTTCTGAATCCCCTCCCCCAGGAGTGCAGTAGCCTTCGCCATCTTGAGGAGAGTAGCATGGGAATTCTGGACCTCGTCCACCTCTGTAGTTGGCCCACCTCCAGATGTAACATGTTGGAAAACAAATCCGTGTGCTGGTCCTTTGTCCCGGGGAGCAACCTGGTATTCTCTGGCCAAAAATCGAGCTTCCAGGGTGTGGGTAGCCTGCCCAGGGTCTGAAGGTGCCGAGACAATACGAATTGTGCTCTTCCTCCTTCTCCCTCTCATCTCCCTCTGCTCATTCACGACTAGATTTGGAGGGTCAGCCTCATGGAACCGCTGTTCGTTCTCCTTGTCATACTCCGCCCATGACGTGGAGGGACGACAAGGCCCGGCCCAGCAAGTCTTGGGTGCATCTTAAATAGAGTGCTTAGGGCCTAGTCAAATAAAACAAAATGTTTTATTTGCAAAAATAAAACTTAAAGTTCATGTTTGTTATTCTGGTTCTCAAGTTAAATCCTTTTTTCATGTTCAATACGTACACTTTAAGTTAAGCTACAGGAAGACTACAAGACACAGCTAAAAGACGACAAGCAAAACGGTTCGCTGAGCCAATCAAAGAAGAAAGTAACAAAGGAAAGATAGGAAACAGAAAAAAAGAACAATATAAAGATGTGTGAAGAAATGATTACAATTAAGTGTAGCAGAAGTGGAGGAATATAAAAATGACATAAGAACATAAGAAAAAGTATTAGGAAGAATGAAGAAACAACTGGAGTAAATTAAGTAATAGTTATTTTTGAAGCACCTTTGTAGACCAGGTGTCAGGAAATACTTATCAAGGTGACCCACAAGCGGAAAACAATAAGGGGCAGACAGGAGAAAAGTTACAAAATTAACAATTTAATAACACAAGAACACCAGCATGTCCACAGGATGGCAACAAGGTCCAAAACAGTATTTCCCCACAAAAAAGGAATCAAGTTCAGAGTCCTTTCTCTCAAATAACAGTCCAAGAAAGACAAGGGGGTAGATTCAGATAGGGCAGCAAGACGCACAATCCATTGAGGGGGGAAAGAATAAAAGTCAAACAAAAAACGCTAACTAGAAAAACGTCAGGAAAAATAATGTCCGAGGAACAAAGATGTAACAGCAAGCAGGTAGAACTGACTGGTCAAAAATGTAGCAGGTGGGACCGGAAACGAGCTGACAACTGCTGGCTGGAGATCAGCCCTTTAAATATGTCAGGGCTGATTGATGTTCACCAGCAGCTGTGCAACTCTGCCAACCACTGTCAGAAACCGCGCCCATCAACTGCAAAAGAAAAAGGAAAATGCGAAGCAGGAAGAACTTTGACAAGACCAAACAAAACAGGAGTGGATCGTGACACCAGGCTCACAAAGCACTTGAACAATCAAAAACAATACACAGTTAAAATATATACTTTAAAAGATCAAGACACATAAGACAAACACAGGAGTCCCAGAAAATCAGGGAAAAGCCTGTACAAATAAAATTGTCTTAAGATGTTTCTTGAAGGAGTCAGTAGATCATCAAACACAGAGAAAGATCGTTCCAAAGTTTAGGAGCAACTGTCTGGAAGGATTTCTCTCTTCTGGTCCGGTAGCATGTGCACAAGGGAATAGGCAGCTGACATGCGAGCTCCACACATTGTAGCAATCTTTCTTGTGTATGACAACAGCTGGCCGACCTCCAGATGTACAATGTTGATAAACATGGCCGTGTCCTGGTCCTTTTCCCCGGGGAGCAACTCAGGTTGCGAGTAGCCCACACAGGGTCTGAAGGTGCCAGGACAATACGAATTGCGCTCTTCCTCCTTCAAAATAATCCGTCAAATAAAGACACATACTTCATAGGAAATCAGTTTTTAGCTTTATTTGGTCCTTTATTTTTTTCTAATGAAAACAAAAAAGTGCAAAAATGAAATGACGGATAAATGAAGAAAGTCAGAAGGTCTGGATCATATCATCCCATGACTGCTCGCTGCTCATATACATCAGCTCCTGTTTACGAAGACGAAGGGTTTTGAAATCTACAACCATCTTAACACTTCACTAGTTTTCTAACTATAAATCAGTTAATCCTTAACAGCAGCAACATCTGCTCTCCAGACCTATTGTGCTTGGACACAGTCCACCATTGGTCTTGGGCTCAAGGTGGGGCTACTCTTTCTTTCCAGGCTGTTCCAGCTGCGTATCAATCCCAACATGGGTGTACCAAAACTGTCCCTGTTCTGAAGGTGTACAGGCCTATGAAGTACACATATACAAACAAAAAGTGTAGTTTGTGACATCAGTGGTGGAAGTAGCATTATTTAAGTAAGACAGTAGTTTGATATTCCCTTTAATAAGCTTAACCTCATCAAACCTGTCAAAAAACGAAGCACCAAAAATTCCACCATGATATACAGTTCAAGGACAGTGTTGCTGATTATCTTTTTTAAAAATTGTATAATAAAAAACACGTCTAGCTAGTACTCTGGTAACCACAAGTGAATGACAAAAGTCCACAGGTTGATGAAGCAAGATAAGAAATCTGCTCTCTCTGGTTCAAAGTCAGCAGCAACAGATGAAAAAGTATCCTGAGATCAACTCTGGCCTCCACAGATGTCACATGGTCTGTTCACTGAGACGTCTGGTTACTCATCAGATCTGAAACAAGAAACATATTTTAAGTATCCTCAGAGTACCTGAGAATAATGGAAAATAAATGACACATTTAAAGTGCCATTTCACCTAAAATTCAATTTCACTCATTTTTTACTCACCCTCATGTCGACTAAGGTTGGGATTATTTTCAGACTAATCTGTTCCTTTTTGGAGTTTGGTGTGTGTCTTTTTGGACAAAGACAAAGATGAACGAACTGAGCATCAGTCGCTACATTAAAAATGAATATACATTTCTTTCCTCTAAGGAAAATCTCTCTGAAAATAATCCCAACCCTTAGTCGACATGAGGGTCAGTAGAACATGGGTGAAGTTTGAATTTGATCTTTTAGTCAAAGCTTTTATTGCTACTATTGCACACGGGTCGATTTCCTGTAGAACTGTTGTTAAAATGCCAAGGATACCAGCCACACTATCAATGCTTTGGGTTTGCAGTTGGGCGACATCATGTGAGTGCTTTGCACCATTCCTAGAACCTTGATTGAAAATGTGGCCACTTAACAAATATTTTTTTGTTTATGTTTATCGCTTTTGTTTATCTTTAACACAAGTCCCAAAGAGCAGCCATTTGGTTTTTCTACCTATAAAACCCAAGGTGCAGCAAGTCGGCTGGAAACCACATATGGACACTTATTTTGTTATGTAAAAAATCCGAACATTGTTGCACCACAGAAGGGAACATGCTGAGAGGGAGTGGGGAGGGAGTGGCTTTTCACTTCCAACCTGGCAACACCTTGAGACAGAAACTGGTTCATGCCAAAGAAAAAAACACCAAGACATAAACTGGACAATGTGGTGTATGCAGTAGGAAGGATCAACCGGAAGAAAGGGGTCAACACACGTGGGTTTTTTTCCTTTGTTGCTGAGATTTATTGATCAAAATAGTACAAGTAAAAAACAAAACATATTTACAAATAATAATAAAAAAAATATACATTATGATACAGTGTTAGAGAGTGGCAGTAAGTGAGAACATTTCAGCCATCTAAGCAATTACTTTGAAACTCCTCGGTGAAGTGACCCAAACCTATTTCCAGGTGTTTTGTCCCTATAACAGAAGCATAGGGATGTGATCAAGTGTGTGACGCTCCCGCACATGTGCAGCCTGGATACTGTAGTCAGCAGAGATCCTGTACTGACACTTCCCACTAAGTTCTCTTTGTTTTGCATTTTGCTTTTCTGTTCCTCTAAAATAATATGCTTGAGTTGGTCTTAATTTGATAATGTCAATCAAGCTTGTCTGAAGCCATTCGTCCTGAGCAGCCCCTCCTGGACAGTCCTTCTTCTACTACGTTAAAGACACAAAGCATGTGTTGGGCTCTTTGGGGAAGGGAAGTGAAGGATGAACCTTATTGTAACTGGTTGCCTGAGGTTGGCTCAAAAAACTTCCAAAACCGGACATTCTGTAGTCAGTTAAAGTAGGTGTCCTTCAGATAGTAGGAAATCATCCAGTCCCCTGTATGTACGCCATCCAGCAGAAGTTTGACTGTCAACATCCGAGTTACTATGAACTTGTTCAAGAAGCTGAGTTCCAAAAGTTTGACTTTTATTTAGAAGATACAGAGAAACAGGGTTACAACACCGCTGTAGAACTAGCTCTCTAATGTGACCCCCACTCAGTCTCTCTTCCAACTTTCTCCTGTAGATGATCTTTGCCACTTACTTTGCTTCAGCTCCTGCCGTTCTGATCTCATTGCATCTTTGTCCCTGCTCCTAAAAGCCATCTTCTTGATGTTAAGGATATCTTCAACTTCTTTTGTCACTTTTGAGGTTTGTTATATGAGTAACAGCATACGGCCTTGGTAGGGGTGACAACGCCTAAACTAGTGAATCTGTCAGACAGTGTGTCTGAACCTCAATGTCTTGCCAAGTAACTTCAGCAGCAAATCCCATTTTGTGATATCAAAGCAGTCTATGAGGATGTCCTCCACATCTGGTGTCCACATCCATCCGTCTCTGCACCAGGGAAGTACTGTAGGCTGGGGTACTGTAACTGTAGATGCACCAGGTTGTGGTCCGACTTCCCAAAAGGAGGAAGAGGCATGGCAATGCAAGCATCCTTCATGTTAGTATATAGTCAGTTGTCCTGTTTTTCCTGGTAGGACAATCCATTCTTGTGTAAAGCAGACAGAGTAGAGTCCAGAGTGGCATATTTAAAATCCCCAGAGATGGCGGCTGACAGTTCAAAATCCTGACAACACAGGATATTCTTCACAGTAATATGTCCCAGGCTAAACCAATGTTTATTTATGATGAGCACTCCTTTTCCCACACACATTTGTGCCACTGTCATTTCTTAGGGTAGTAAAACCCAGCAAGTCCATGTTCCAGTATCCATTCAAGCTGCTCTCTCGGTAGATCCGTTTGTTTAAGGTGTGGACAGTTGGTCGACCCTGTTGACAGCAAATTAACGTTTGCCATTATTATGATGGGGATCGATGCTTTCAAACATCTTTTTCTGCTTCGGAGGCTGTCATTTTCTCTGTGTCTCTGATGTCCAGGAGATCACCTGTAGACCCCATGAGGACGACTGGGACAGGCTACACTACGCCCTAGCTGTCGCTGTTGTTGCTGCTGCTCTCAGTGCTGAGTCTGTGGCTGTCGCTGGTCCCAGGAACAGGATGATGACTCAGAAGAGCGAGACCTCAGAGCCTTCCCCGCCCTACTTGGAAGAAGATGATCCCGTAGCTGCTCCGTCACCTCCTGGCCTGGTCTATCTGCGATCTCCTGCAGCTCCTTCCCAGAAAGAAAGTCCTTCAACACTGAGCTTTCCAGTGGGAGACAGTGTTTGGCGTCAGGACTCTCAAAGGAAACCAGGCCCCATGGGACGGTGGCCCAGCTGAAAGGTGTTCTGAATCCTCTCCCCAGGGGTGCAATAGCCTTCGCCATCTTGAGGAGGGTAGCATAGAAGTTCTGGACCTCGTCCACCTCTGTAGTTGCCAGCTCTCTCCGGTGTTTGGTAAGCTTTGCAAAAGCTCCACAATTGGAGGAATCTTTCTTGTGTATGACAACAGCTGGCCCACCTCCAGATGTACCATGTTGAAAAACATATCGGTGTCCTGGTGCTTTGTCCCGGGGAGCAACCTGCTATTCTCTGGCCAAAATAGAGCTCCCAGGGTGTGGGTAGTCCGCACAGCGTCCGAAGGTGCCGATACACTACGAATTGCGCTCTTCCTCCTTCTCCCTCTCCTCTCCCTCTGCTCATTCACGACTAGATTACGACTAGGGACGACAAGGCTTCGCCCATCAAGTCTTGGGCGCATCTGGAATAGAGTGTTTAGGGCCTTGACAAACCAAACAAAATGTTTTAAACATAATTTAACTTGTATGATAACGAGAAACAAATCTAAAAGAAATTGCCAATTTGAAAAAATAAAACAAAAGTTCATGTTTATTATTCTGTTTCTCAAGTTAAGTACTTTTTTCATGTTTATTACGTACACTTTAATTTAAGCTAAAAGACGACAAGCAAAACGGTTCGCTGAGCCAATCAACCAGTTTGACTCGTCCTTTGAACCCTTGTCCTGGCCGATACTTTTAAATAAGTAAGTATCTTGGTCTTCTTTCGTAATTAACAAAATCCTGACATTGTAACAGAGGAGTTTAAACCTTTTAAAATCTAACGCCGGCCTTTGAGGAGTTAAGGTAAGGCTGACTCCTCTTCTAAGAAGATTTAATATCTCAAAAAATACCTTTCAGGAGCTGCTGGACTTCACACGGCAAGTCATCCAGTTCCTCTAGACTTTTCCACAGGTGGCTGGCAGTCGCCTCCCCCGGCCTCTGCCTTCTCTTCCACGCCAACAGCATCTTTAGCTTCTGCATGTTCACGTCCTTCTCGGCAGCCTGGATGTCGTCCAGCTCCTGGGTCTTCAGGTCCAGGTAGATTGCCACCTGTTTCCAATTGCTGCCCAGTTTTCTGCTCAGCTGCAGGAGCTGCTTCTCTGAGAGGTCTCCGCTGCTGGTGGTCTTCACTCCGTCTATTGAACCGACACATCATTAGTCACAGGAACACCTGGATTCATATCACAGTCTGGATGGGGATCAGTTCCTCCTGATCTAAGGCCAAAGGTCCCTAACAAGACCAACAAAACCACTCAAAATTTGACATGGACAATATAAATCTGACAAAAGACAAAACATTGGATAAGTCCTTTAAGGCTGTCAGTCATATTGAAACTGAATATGACAGGAATTTAAAAGACTGCGCTAAATAAAAAAAGAAAATTTTGACTTTATTTTATTAAACTTTTCAGCTTATTTCTGATCTTTATTGCGTGTATTAAACTTATTTATAAATGTAGCAAGGAGTGCAAAATAAAAGTAAGTAAAATCAAGCAAACAAGGCAACAAGCAAAAGAAACTGTTATTTTTTTTAATCACTGCAACGTAGTGTTACAACTATTCCCTATTCAGGCATTAAACTGCTGTAATAACAATAAAACTAACAGATAACATGTGTTTGCTTAGGCTAAATAAATGTTAAGTGGCTCACAGTAGCTAACCGTCTTAACTGTCCTTCTTCATCAGAGATTGAATCAGACATTCTTTTGTTTCGCAAGTTATTGCAGCAGTTTTGTGAGGACGATTAAGTCGTATAATTCTCTCATTACATTTTGACCCATTTTTAGTGTATTAAATGACATAGTACCCGACTCATCCCGCCATCGAGGCCTTTTAGAGAAGGTTTCCTCCTCCTCTGACGGACTGCTACTTTCACGTCGACCTGCCGGACAAACAGGAGAGTCAAGGACTATTCAGGAGAGATTTGTTAAATTCAAACAAACCCACTGTTTATTCTTTTCCTGTGTTTCTTTTCTGGGTTGTCGGCACAGTCACCTGAGGAGGATTCCAATGAAACATGTTGATCTACACATAAGTCACATGGTCTTGTGCTATTTTTAACTTTTTGTTCGGCCCGTCACGCTCACCTTCTCTGAGGGTGGCCGACCACACCGTCTCCTCGGTGTTGGTCTCTATGAGCGACAGTTGATACGGAGGCGGCTGCTCGTAGAAGGCTTCGAAGTAGCCTTTCATCTTGGTCACGGCCTGCGTGAACTTCAAGCCCTGCACACACACAGACACCGTTGCAGTCGCGGCTCAGAGCAGCAGAGAGTAGCAGAGCAACGATACACACCTGAGGTTTGATCTCTCCGTCCGGCTCGCTGATCAGACGATACGTCCCTTCTTCCAGCTTACAAGTGGGCGGCTTTGCAATCCGGAAATAGCGATTATTGTAGCCTCTGACCTGATTAGTGATGTCCTGTGTAGACACAAAGATGTGTTAACACACTTTCTAGAATTTTGAATGACCATTTTTTTAAATGGTCCACTGTGAGTTTGACTAGACTTGGTTGTTGTGACACACAGCCTGAGATCTTGAACACGTGCAAGATAAATAAAAACAAAGCCCTACTTGCCTGAGAACAATAAGGATGTTGTTGAGAGTCAATAGAAGTTCATGACAAACCAAAACAAGGAAGAAAGCATTGAATCGAAATCCTCAATATACTGTTACACAATATGATAATTCAGCATGTTGACAAAGCTTGTGTCTATATTTGATCAAATTGTCTGTTGACAGATTCTGATGGAATGGATCAAACCAAAGATCTCACTCAAAATAAAGTCAGACTGCCGTGATAAGGCCCTTGTGAGGTCATTGTAGTAGAAATGTTTTTTTTACAGAAATCCTATTAAATAAAAAAGTACTCATCACTGCGTCAACTCTAAATGTAAGATATTAAAGCTCTTCACATTTTATTTTTAATCCTTTTCATTTGTCAGCTTTTTAACCATTTCTCTTTTGCAAATAATTGTTAACAATTATGTAAAATTGGAAAGAATAAGATCATGTCATATTATCATATTTACAAATAAATATATATGTATTTTATTTATTTATATCTTTGACCATTTAAGATTGTGGTTGTTTTTTTTTAATGTTTTTTTTCCTATTGTGTTGGTTTATCAATGAATTTTAATTGGCCACATCTGATTAAGCATTTAGCCAGTGATTTCTAAAGCATAAATGGCCAACTTCACGTCGTTATACTTTATATATTCACTTCTTTTCTGGCTGTTAACGCTCACATAAGCGGCAAAACAACAGCATGACTGACACGCCTCAGTCTTGCATAAGTAACAGTCATAGATGCCTCTTATTATTATTTTACCTTATGAATCTCGCTCAAGTAGAGAACCATATTTCTGTCTCACCTTGATGTCCGACGGGCTGTTGGTGCACAGATACACATGAAAACTATGGACGGAGCTGCTGGTCCCGAGCTGCTTGTAGATCAGAACCACCCCGTGGTGCTCGAAGGAGTGATTCGTCTGGATGATCGGACCCACGGGGGAGAGAGAGGTCACGTGCCACTTCACATGGCTCCCTGAGTGGTCGACGGTGGGCTCGATCAGCGGGCGGTTGTTCTTGATGTGCAGGACGCTGAAGGTCCGCTCGCTGTCTTGGTCTGTGCCAGAAGACAAAGACGATGCTTCAGTATGGAACCAGAACAAACTGCTGTTTTGTCTTCTCACCAGCCAGGCAGACAGAGTGAGGAAACTGGATGGACTTAAGGGTGGAGGGGTCCTTGTCCACTGTGTCCACGTTGAAGATCGGACCAGCAAACTTCCAAGCATCAGGTAATAAGGACGAAAACTTGGACCAGGACAGGACGGAGTAGCGCAAAAGAACAGCCTCAGATGCTTCAAACACCAGACCGGTGATGAAACATTCAAATGTTCCCTCGCCTTCCAGCTGGACTCTAAAGTACGCACAAAGAAAATTAGTTTCACAATAAATCACAACTCAGAACATCACACCATGTTGTCCAACTCATTAGTCATTTGTACTTAAGCATTTTAGCTTTAAAGGTATTTTCCCTATCAACGGTCATAATGTTATGATAGTGTACTAGTATAGTATGAAAACTGATTCATTAAAGAGTCTCACTGTAAGTGTCCCTTGGCCAGCTTGCGAGGGAAGACCAGTTCACTGCCATGGCTCTGCAACACCAAAGGAAACTAGTGAAAGCATCAAATATGAAGTGAAATCCAAGAGCAAGAAGATTCACAAACCTGTTGCACAGCTTTGCATTTCTCACAGCACCAAGAAGTCCGCTCAAGGGGCTTCCTGTTCCCCGTGGCCATCGAACCTGGAGGGTTTAAACCTGCATAAGTATATCGTCGATTCGTTTAGAATCTCCTTGAATTAAGATAATGTTGTTGTATCAAATGATAAGACCTAATGAGCATATCTTGAATAGTGAGAATGTTTTTTACACTTGGTAAACACAATAAAACAGTTTTATTGCAAATGTTGTAAATCAAACAGTGACATTTTCAATAGGATAAATTAAAGATATATATAAGTGGCACTCAAGTGAGAAGGTAAAACTCTCACCTGTTGCCGAGCGTTCATCAGCTTCTTTTTTCTCTGTGAAGAAGACAAAGAGCAACTTTACGTCTGACCTCTCCAGAGGCCTTTGACGGCACTTCAAAAGAGACACTATAAAATGTGTCTGCAATTACATGCCTGAAAATCAAAGTATTAACAGCCTGTAAAAATGTGTCTTATTCCCTACTGATGATTATTGTTTATTGTGACCACTTTTTTGTTTTCTACCTGTTTTCACACCTGTGTTACAATGGTTCTCGTCATACCTTTCTGGGCGCAGTGTCAGTGTATCTGCCGATCAAATAAGGTCTGTATCGGTGGATCTGTTGTGTGGAGTCCCTCAAGGTTCTGTTTTGGGTCCTTAATTATTTTTGCTGTACTTGATTCCCCTGGATAAAATCATTCAGAGATTTCCTGATGTTTATTACCACCTTTTGCTGATGACATCCAGCTCTACTGCTCTTTTGATCCAACTGAGCCCCAGAGGCTGAACAGCTTGGTCAAATGTTTGCTAGAAATCAAACAATGGCTGAGTGAAAACACTCTGCAGCTAAATGTGGACAAAACTGAAACTCTGGTGGTTGCTCCTGATGATAAGATTCCAGGGTTGAGTCAGTACTTGGGTGACTTAAGTCAGTCTGTCAAACTGAGCCTGAGAAACCTGGGTGTTGTATTTGACAAGGACATGTCTCTAGTTCAACACGGCAGAAAAATCTCTAAAATTAGGGAAATGATGTCACAACACGATCTGGAGTTTTTAATCCATGCGTTTGTGTCTCGTTTAGACTATTGTAACACTTTATTTTCGTGTCTAAACAAGAAGGAGCTGTCTCTGTGTTTGATGATCTACTGACTCCTTCAAGAAACATCTTAAGACATTTTTATTTGTGCAGACTTTTCACTGATTTTCTGGGACTCCTGTGTTTGTCTTGTGTGTCTTGGCCTTTTAAAGTATATATTTTAACTGTGTATTGTTTTTGATCGTTTCAGTGCTTTGTGACCCTGGTCTAGAAAGGTCCTTTACAAATAACTATAAATAAATAAATACAAATTTAAATAAATACATTTTAATTGATAGACATTTCCTTCCAACAGACCACAAACATATCTATTTTTATTTCTAGTATTATACGTATTTTTCAATATTGTGTATTGGTTAAAAAAGAAATATGTTTTTGAGTTGTGATTGAAGGTTTTAATGGACGCATGTTATATCAGAAGTTCTTACCTGATTCTTCCTTCTTGAAGTCATCTTCTTTCTCCTCCTCCTCTTCTTCTTCAGAGCTCTCCTCAGTGGACGTTGCTGATAAGACACAAATATTGACTTGGATCGAGGTAGAAACATGAAATCAAAGAGAATATTATTTACCGGAACTACTGCTGTCACCTTCAGTCACACGGTCTGAAAAAAGGAAATTCTGTTAACTTAAGTCAAAACTTTATGCTTTAAACTGGGACAAATATTGATAAACTTTATTGATCCCTCTGGAGATCTCCTTTTGGAAATATTTGACATAGAAACATTTAAACTCTTGAGAACTGAGTTTTCGTCTGCCGTGACTTTTCTTATACCTGTAGGCCTAAAAGTAGAAATAAAATTGGGGGTGGAAAAAGGCAGTCATTTTATAATTTTTATTTGTAAAGCTCCTTAATTACTACTTTTAGATGTTTCAAAAATCTCAATAAATCCTCCTAAAATAGAGTTAAATCCCGACATATAAGGGGGCTTTTGGATGTACACGCTCGACCCAGGTCATGTGATGAGGAAAACGCAGAAAGATATAATCAGTGTTTTGCTGCCCTCTACAGACTGAAGAAAGTATCACAGGAGGCTGCTTAAATAAATACTATTTCATATATTTACTTCCTGGTTGAAGATCTAACACAGGATCAACCTTTTATATAAGAATGTAATTTAAGGAAATTGCTTTTATCTACTATGCGTAAAATTATTTATTTTTTGAATACACGGAATTTATTGTGGAATCTAAGCAATAAGATCTGTAATTCTGTATTGTAAAAAATGAGGAAAAAGAAAAAATATATAATAATATTACAGTTTTATGTGGATGTAGGAATATATTTTCTATATAATTATTATGTCTATGGAGAATCAATAATTAATTAAAAGAAAAGAAAATACAAATATATATATTTTTTTCCCCGATCCTTAAAACTCTTCACTGGCTGCCAGTTTTCAGGCTCCTCCTTACATCAGTGATCTGATCCAGCCTTACACCCCAGCTCAGGCTCTGAGGTCTGTGGATCAGAATCAACTGATGGTTCCTGAACACACTTCCGGACCAGAGGAGAGAAATCCTTCCAGGCTGTTGCTCCTAAACTTTGGAACGATCTTCCTCTCCCTCTGTGTTTGATGATCTACTGACTCCTTTAAGAAACATCTTAAGACGTTCTTATTTGTTCAGGCTTTTCCCTGATTTTCTGGGACTCCTGTGTTTGTCTTATGTGTCTTGATCTTTTATATTATATATTTTAACTGTGTTTTGTTTTTGATTGTTAAAGTTCTTTGGACTAGAAAAACACTTTACAATAACGATTACTTACTTACTTTCTTACATTTTTGTCTGTAACTCTAAAAAGTAACAGATTACTCTGAAAATAATTCAAACTCTTAGTAGACATGAGGGTGAGTAGAAAATGAGTGAATTTTGGGTGAACTGTCATTTCAAAGATTTCTCTTACCTTTTATGTCAAGCAGCGGGATGTTTTCCTCCCTGCGAGACAAAAGGACATTGCCAAGACGGTTAATCACCAACTAGTTTACAACTGGAATTACTAGACGCTCGTGAGCAGCTGAACTTGTGTGCAACTTACCACTTCCGCTTTATAACTAGATATTTCAATGAAAGGTGAAAAACAGGAAATATGTGTAACTCTCACTTTATTGACATCCTGTTTTCACTTTAGCTTCAAAATACTCTCAGTGACCTAGTTTGCTATTCTACATGTATCTTGGTGAGATAAATAATGCAACAAGATTATGTTAATTAAATCTGTTTTGTAGGTTAAAATGAATATCTTTGAGTCAAAGTTATCGATGTCCAACCAGTGACTCTGCAATGACTCTGCAGCCTCAAGTATAGGAATGAGCTACTACTATCTCCTTTCTGCTCTCTAAAATGTTCATTACAAAAAAAAAATAACATTAGGTCTGAAGGAATTGAAATAAAGAGAATATTTTGAATGTTATTCACTCAGAACTTGATGGAAAAAAAAACAGATTTTTCAAATGCAATTGAGAAGAGTATAACTAAAATAATTCGATTTTCATAAGCCTGGTTGCATTCTGTGTATTTAATGCTGATTTGACGTTTGATTTGATGTTTTAAGGTTGCTAGACAAGGTATGCATTAGGTTTCGGGATGTTTTAAGGTCTGCGTGACTTTATTGTTTCAATGCAGCAAAAAATAGTGAACTGTTCTCTGAATCAAAATGTATGTGGGAGTAAAATACGAAATTTTGCTAAATTTTAAATAGTATCATGATATTCTACTCTACGTTAATCTTTGTATCCTTTGTCTTTGTTATTTTTCTTTGATCTATGTTGTTTATCTTTAGACTTAGATTGTATCATCTTGTTCCTTCTCTTTATTTCTCTTTGTTCTTGTTATTATTTTATTTTTATTTATTTATTATGAAAAATTGCTGTACTGCTGTGGCTATTGGAAAAAAACAATTTCCCGAAGGAGACCTCCTGAGGGATCAATAAAGTTCTACCTAACCTTACCTAAACTATTAGTTATCATTGTGTTTTATAAGTTGTTTTGTGAAATCGTGCGCACAGTTCATGTATCTATCTCTGTAAATGTAATAAGACTGTAATAACAATAAGAGTGCAGCTTTTTTTACCCCTCAAGCCTGGATTCGATCGCAGGTTAGGTCCTTCTTTTGCCTCGACCCGATGATATTTTTGAATTATGGAGCTTGTTTTATTGTATGATTGTAAAAAAGTAAACCGAGCTCTTGGCAGCTGTATGTGCTGTCACTGTGTTTTTGTATTTATATGTGAAAACTAGATTTACATTTTTGTGTATCGTATCGTACAGTCCGTTGCTCGACAATGTAGCAACTACATGTTTTACTTTGTAATTCTTTATTTGTTTAATAGTTTAAATAAAACGTTGTTTACATCTATCGCCTGGATGTTTCTTTCCTGTTCAAACTACATGCGTCCAATGAAAAAAAATAAAACAATGACCGCTCCCATCTTTCACCCAATCTGCCGCGAAGGAAGTAGAAAGCTGGGGGAGCATCAGAGATGCGACAAGACGCAGCATGTTCAGGACCCACTTGTAGGAAAGAAAGCAGGTGAGCCACAAGTACAAGTAGAACAGGTCCGAGAAAAGTAGGTCATAAATGATGCTTTCTTTTTGTGTGTATCTGCTTCTGTCCAAACATAATATCTCTACACATCAGAAGTTCAATTTGCATCTGCGGTTTCCTGCCTTTTAGTTCAGCACAATAACAAAAGTCACCATAGATCCGAGCGCCATGTTTATCCCTCATTATCACTTCCTGCTTGTGTCTGCCGTGGCATGAAACATGACCAACTACTATATCGTTCTACTTTTGAAATCCAACCGAACATGATGGTTGGTTCTTCTTATCTTTATGGTTTTAGGATCATGTCCTGTTCATTGGCCAGGTGTTCACCATAGACAGTGATTATTATCTGCCAACGGCTCTGGGCAATAATAATAACAATGGTTTCTGTAACACCAGGGTGAAGCTATTTCATACTTTTTCTTTACGGTTTCTGCATTTATTCATAGCTTTGGACGTAGAATTATTAGATAATAACACATTAAATACAAATGACTTACTTACTTACATAGTTGTTCTATATTCTCATTCAGGGTAGAGGAATAAGTTAGGTTAGGTTAGGTAGAACTTTATTGATCCTTTATGAAATTGTTTCTTTTTCCAATTAGCCACAGCAATACAGCAATTATTCATAAAAAAAATAAATAAATAAGAACAAGAACAAAGAGAAATAAAGAGAAAGAACATCATGATACTAAAGTTGACTTTATGCGTAAAAAAACACCGTTTTCTGAATAATAATTACAAGAATAGTGTCTATTTTATATAAGATTCCTGAAGCTAAAGCTCTATTACTGAGTTATTACACGTGGTAGGGTGTATTAACAGGGGTTTTAAGCGGATGTTTTAATAGGAAGTCTCGTCTGTCAATGACACCATTATTGACAGTGAGTCACCAAAACACACCAGCGTGTTCACTGTTAACAAAGACAACATGGCTTCCTCGGCTTCCTCTGTTAAATACATATTTACACAAATTCAACAAGACAAATTGTGATCGAGAGAACTTCCTGTTGTGCGAGAGAAGATTAAAAAAAATAGATAAATTAAAAAAAAAAAAAAGCTGGTGCTTCACAAAGAGTGACCAAGGTTGTGTGGTGATGAAGTGAGGATGGAATAAAAAAAACTCTTACTCGTCTTCTTGGTGTGTTTCTGTCCCGACGCTCGCCATCTTCGCCACCATCGCTTATCCTTTCGGTTCCTGCGCGGACGTTTTGCATCTGAAACCCGACCCACGGTGTCTTTTCACGGCTGCAGGCGAGCATCCGCCCTCCCTCACGCCAGCATCTTTTATCTTCCGTGTTGAAACAATATGATAAAACAAAAGGATCTTCACACAGACATCTTTCATCCCACACTAGTGTCCACGCGTGTTGTTGTGGCCACGACCGTCAAGTGGGCGGGGCTTGACGGTTTAATTCAGCCTCCCGCCAAAACCACCGAAAAAAATTATACAAAAAAATGGTCTTCACTCAAAAGAAACAAGTTAGAGTCGAGCAAGTCTAATCTTTAGTGGTAATCGATGTGTGTTTTCGGACGAAAATAACGTGTTAAAAGATGGGGGGGCCGAGTTTTCTAAAGCGGGAAACTGAAGAAAAGGTGCAGTAACACTACATGACCAGCTGAGGCCGCAAAAGGCCAATTGAGGAGCAAACATTTAAAATCTCTGTGCAAACATTGTTTACCTAATGTTTATTTAAAGGGACTAAAAACGAAAAAACGAGTTTTATAGATTCAGCACCAAGTATATTAATCCATATTAATCCAAATAATATTTCATTTTAAAATATGAAGCCAATGATCACATTATTTTATCTATTCTATATTATAGAATGTATAGTATCAGATTATTTAATATATATGTTTGTTTACATAAATTGATCATTTGTACACTTTAATGCTTTTGCTTTGATAATAGGACTGTTTTTGACCCTTGTGTTGCCTCGAGGTCAAGGTGCATGACCTCCGCCAATACATTTTTTTTTTTTGGAAGCCAGGGAGGTAGTTTACCTTAACCCAGAGACAACACAGGGGATAGCACAAACACATTTGTTGTTAGGCCTCTGAGTCACCATGACCCTGAGATAACACAAGAGATAAGTGGTATCAGGAGCCAAGGTTTCAAGTTCTCACACAATTTGATGTGAAATGCTCGGTAGTAAGATAAAGTTTGTTAAGCTTAACATTACCATTACATGATGACGTATAGTGAAAATAGTAAAGCCACTTAAACTATTTTTGCAACTCTAATGTAAGGCGGAGCATATTTTGAACAGAATGGTATACCAGCTTAGTTAGTCGTTCACAGCCGCAGTCTGGAGTCAAATTTCTACGCCCAGTAAAATAAATATTGATTTTTCATTTTGCGTTCGTACAGTTTTTGGCCATCAGATTGTCGCTTTATTTTAATGTTTTTGAGACTTCATACAATCAAACCTCCATTTCTTTGTGTTCACATTGTCCATCAGGGCCTTAACTTCTGTTTTGTGGCATCTATTTTGTATTTTCTTTAAACATTTTAGACAATCTAGACATTGTTACATTGTTTTGAATTACATTTTCATTTCATTTTTGGGATTAAAAAAATGACATTCGTTGCAACTTTCTTTGTTCATTTAAAAATAAATAATGAGAAATCTTAGGTGAGTGAAAGTAAAAAAAATTCAACAAGAGACACTTCTAGATTTTCAACTAGAGGGCGCCACAGTCACTAACTTGTTCATTTAAACCTGTTATTCCTGTCATCTCTATGGACCCAAGATTGACACAAGGACTTAGTTCCTTATCGCCCAAAATATAGGTCGCCCTTAAAACGTAAGTCCGTTTAATCTTGCACCCCATATTTTACCCCATGTCAAACAATATTTACAAGATCTTTTAAAAGAAATAAACCACGTTTATTAAGAGGGGAAATAGGTCTGACTAATGACACGTCCACACGAACCGCAGGATATTAGAGAAGATAAAAAATTGGGGCAGAGAGGTCAGGAAAGGTCATTCAGTGAAGGAAAAAGATGAAGTGTCTTAAATGACAACATTATCTTTTCAATTATACTGTTGTAACTGTAAGTATTTGTCTATTTCAACTGCAGCTTTTTTTATTTAATATTTGTGCGGTTTTTTTGTAACATTACTATTAAACTATTACACGTCAAGTTGTTATAAAATGGTGATATGTGTGTGAGAATGGCAACTGTTTTTTTGAAGATCTGATTTAGAAAAGATGACGTCAAATACCCTGGAGGGTTAACATGAGCCGTCATTGATTACCGGCTCACTGCCCCCTCCCTTCCCCAGTCCTTCCCTGCACAGACTGAACGCTCAGAATCTCTTCCACTCTTAGTGGGGAGAAAGTTAAGGAGCTCAGAAAACGCTTCTAATTTTCAATTACAGAAAAGAGATATACACTGCCAGGACAGAAGTTTCTGGATAGTCTGGTGTCCACAGATGTCTAAGAGGCTTAAACCAGGTATCTCAACTTAGATCTTTCCATTCCAACTACATATGCTCCTCCCAAGATGCAACACTAATAGACTCAGGGAAGCATTCATTCCTCGTGCTATTAGACTTTATAACTCTGAGTTTGGGGGCAGCAGGAGAGTGAAAGGATGATGTATTATATTCTATGTTAATATTCTATATGATCTTTGTATCCTTTTCTATGTGTTGATTCTTTTCGTCTGTCTGTCTTTCCATCCTTGTCATTAGTACGTTTCTAACAAGGGAGTTCCCATATTCTTGGATGTACATTGTGTTGTTTAAGTTATTTCCCATCCATAACTGAAAAACAATCCTCAAGTTGGTTGCATATCTATCAAATTTGGCTTATTAAACCAAAGTTTTCTATTGCAATCCCAACCAGCAGTGACAAGATAACATCACAATAGTACCTTGACCATGTCTTCCTCATATAATAACCCTAAAATAAATGTGCCTGTCGGTCCATCTTCCACTGCCTATTCAGAGTCACTTTGCAAAGGCAGAAGCCTCAGCAAGAAAAGCCCAGACTTCCCTCTCACCAGCCACTTGTCCAGCTCTTCCATCCAGGTATACCCAGGTCAGGGAAAATGTTTCTCCAGAGTAGCCTCTGTCTTCAGAATAATACCCCGACATCTCACGAGCAACGCATTCAAGAGGCCTCCTGATCAGATGCAAAGACGCCCCACCAGACTCCTCTAGATGAGGAGCAGCAGCTCGACTTCAAACCCTTCCGAGATGGCCACACTGTCTCTAATATAAGACAGCGGCTCATTTAAGCCTAACTCTAGTCGATTCGATTCTACCCGGTTTGTGTTGCATTTCCACCAGCATGGTATGTAAATGAAGAAACTATTTCTAGTACCTGCTCCGATCTGGTTCCAAGTAAGTCAAGCTGGAAAAGAAAAGGTTATGACGACCAACTGACGACCACTGATTGGTCAGAGAGTGAAGACAATCTACAACATAAAGATGACTGGCATTTTATTACTAAACCAATATGTGAATGAGTACGATATGTCGGTCCTTCGTAATTCCATGGTTCAAGGACAATCCGGAACCTTCCGTTTCTGGTGGCCAATAAACGATTGTAGCAGGAGTTGCAGTTCGATGGAGCAATTCCACAATAGAGAGGACGTTAATGTTCATCTTACGAAATGAAGCGAGTGTCGTTTTACGGCACTTCGCTGAGACGCCCCCCCCCCCATGTCTAGTAGGGCTGAAACTCTGTCGTGGATAAGCATCATAGGGGAGAGACCAGCCACCTTGCAGGGAAACTCATTTTGGCTGCTGGTACTGGGCTAAATAAGTTGCCCTTTGAAATAGACAACCAAATACTCAAGACACATTCATCTGTTTAGTTCTGATGAGCGGCATTGTTATCTGTAGAATTCCTTTTGTTGCCTTGACGCCTTGCCCTGGAAAATGAGCTGATGTGGACACCATGTTCATGATCTATAGACGGACGGAGTGGTATCTGTGTCTTGAGCTGAATGTTTTCTCTCACATGAGCTTTCATTTATCGGTACTGTATATCTGAATCTCAACCCTGAAGGAAGCCAGAGGCCACTGAGGGATGAATCCTGGGACAAAACGTGGGCGTTTGATGGAAGGCTCCAGCGTACAGTCATCCAAGACCCCCACTTCACAAGACGTGACTCAGCGCCCCGATGCGGAGGCAGGGGGTCAAAAAAATCCCCTCCTGTCCCATTGCCTCCGGCTTGTCAGAAAAGAGTGGAGTTGGGAAAGTTTGGCCTATATTTAGCCTCCAGGTGTCGGTTGTGTATGGATGGCAACTGAGTCATCTGCAGCTGCATGTTGTTGGACAGCTTATCTTACAGGGGGGAGTCCGATTGTCGATAGTTGTGGGGGATTTTTTGGGAAATATCGATCTGCATTACATCCAGGGAGAACTTAAGATGGCTGTGTTTGAGATGAAGAAGAGTGAAAATAGCAAGTCATTCATTCGGTTCCAAAAACACTAAACAACCCTCTGCGACTTTTATACCACATGTTGCCCAGGTTACAGTTAAATAAATACAAAAAGAATACCTGACACGTACAGGAAGTCTTTTCTAATCCACCATCAACTGCTGAGTCAAGACGGCCTAATTGATGGTCTTAAAAGGTCTTGATTGATCCAGAATTTTTATCATTTGGCCTGGTTCAGCACATTTCTCACATCCTGTTTCTCATCAGAACATATGCGATATCTGAAGAGCCCGGCCGGTCGGTGACGCAGAGGAACGAGAGTGACCTCCACATAAGCGGTCAAGTCTTGTTCTGCCCGGGACCACTTTCCCAAATCACCCCCATCTTGGTTGAATTAGCCTCGTCAGCACTTTGTCACAGGATTGTGCAAGTGCTCCAACTCCCACCACCACAATGTAAATGTTGCTCTCACAGGATCCACTGTACACGCTCAACCCCGCACTCTTAGAGACCTCTGAGCCGGCAGGGCCACAAGATTAGAGGAAGTATGTGGGTGTGAAACAGCCGTGGTCGAGGGACTTTCTGCTATCACACAATCGACACTCTGCAGGCGTCGTTTCATCCAAGTTCGGCACTCGTGGGAACGGACGGATGCCGATCGCAGCCACGCACCGACATTTATTAGCATAAACAACAGACAGGACACGCAAGAAAACAAATGGTTCTATTTAATGGTCAAGTTTTTACGCCTACTATTACCAGAAGAGGAGCCATCAAACACGAAGAGGAAAAAAAGGGTTTCTTTAGAAGGGCTTCCCTCGAGACCACGAAGAGAGGTTGATTCCACCAATTGATACATTTCATAAATAAATACACATGTCTACGGAACTACCAGGTTCTGTAACAGCATTTTTCCCGCACGTTATCAGACTATTACACTCAAACTGATCCCTAATCCAGTCACGGATAAATAAAATCGGAATCTACTGTGAGACGGTATTAGCTGTACGTTGGCAGTATTATAGCACTTTTTTACTGTAATTTACTTTATTTATTTGTAGTCTGTGTTATTTCTAGTGGGAAGTTTAAATGTTGTTGTTAATCTTTAACCGTCTTTGGCACCTTGTTTATTGCAATGCATACTAGCACATACTGTATGTCTTTAAATCTTGGCACTTAAATTCGTCTTGACAAATGCAACCAAATTTCGTTAAGCCACTTGTGGATACTTGAATGACAATAAAGTATATCTAAGTCCGAGTCTTATTGTTCCGACGTGTTTGCCAGAATTAATGACAATCACTGTTATTGTATCCACGTCGAAAGCCATAATAAAATGTTTTAGTTCCGCACAATAATTCTTCTTAATCAGCTACGCCGTTCTACCATCTCTTTGTCTCTCTCATCTAGATTGACATTTAGCAAGTGTGGCTGCCTGGTAAAAACTGTTGAGACTCGTTGTAACAGGTCTTTGGCGGCTAACAGTGACAGTGAAAGTTCATTCTAACCATGAAAGAGGTAATTTGCCAATGTTCCAAAAGTGAAGGTTTCATGACATACCACTTCATCAAAATTAATCTTAAGAGGAAAATACCATAAGTCAGTTATTTTTAATGTAACCAAGATATAATTTTAGATAAACTTGTATTATTATACGATTATAATGGGTGTATTTTTAAATATAAATCAGATCAGAATGCAAGAGGGTGACAGGAAAATCCGGCCTGCCTTTCTTTATCTCTAACCTTTACCACATTAGTTCTTTGTTCTAGGTTATCGTTATTTCAGATCTTGTCTGCTTAACCCGCTCCACCCTGCCTGCACTCTGTTCTTCACCTTCCCTGATCCCCGCCAATACTCTGGATGATTGACCCGTCATGCTTAGAATGTTTCCACTTCCTCCTCGTCTTCACTCTTCCTCCGACTCACACGCAGGTATTCTGTCTTGCTTCTGGAGACTAGAGAAAGAATCTGTTTTTGGCAGAACTCTGGATGTAAGAATCAGCTCTTAAATTAAGTCCATACAAGCTTTTTTTTTTGTTCTTATCACAATATTTGTCAAAACAATTTTAAGTTGCAGGAGACATTAAAGTGAACTAGAGTGTACAGGACGCTCATGATATTCTGCTAAACGGATGGATGTCGATGAAACACTCACTAAAACACAAAACCGTCAATGTAAATGTCAGCTATATTCGGTCTTGGCGGCGATGACCTACAAGGTCGTAGCAAACAAAGTAAACCCGTGAACCATCAGTCGGTCCATTAACAAAGCTCAAGGCCTGACAAAGCATCTCCTTGTTTCATAATTAATGCAAACGTAATAACCGTGACATTGACTGGGTGGCCGTCCGCACATCTCCACACGAAAAATGAAAGCAGCCATTCATCTTTACACGCAGCCGATCGCTCCTTTAAGACTGAATTATTCCGTCGAACAAAAGAAACCTTTGTGGCGTACATGTATTACAGTGATTCACTCGTCAGATTTATACATTTTCCTGCTTCTGCAGTGGAATCAAGACTGTGAATTGACCATTTCAGACTTGTACACCCCCCCCCTCAAAAAAAATGCACTTAACAATCACCTTGATGCTGCACTTAAGATATTTAAAGCTTCCATTAAAAATAGCCTCCGTTCCCAAAACACATCAATAAGCTCCAGACCGGGAGACAGAAATGCTGGGAAAGACCTGTGTCTAAAAAACTGGCCCGAAACCAGTTGTTGAGCCGCTGCTGCTCTATTGATTGTGTATTTGTTTATCTGGTTAGAAGAAAAGCTCATGTTTCTCAAGAGTACAGAGAGAAACACAATGCCACGTAGATTGGATTGGAGGAGGCAGTGTGACTCTCCACTAATAACATTTGCCGTGTTATCGTGCATTAGCGCTTATTCGCAGAAAAGGGAACGACCGGAAAAAGATCAAATGCCGGAGAAAAGGATCAATGTTGGGAATATTTGAACAGTTTGTATCTCGTTTTTCTTTGGCTTTTTCCTCGCGGTCACAAACCGGTCGACTCGAATATTCACAGGTTTGAAGTCAAATTTAAAAAAGTCTCTTCACGGAATATTATCAGAAAAGCGATCTCCAGCGTAAATTAACACGTTGGGTGTAGTGACTATCGTTTTAAACTGCAGCTTTAGTTTTATGATGATGCTCCTGGGTTCTGCAGACACACGGCCCTCGGGGGTGACGCTGGGACTAATGTGAAGCCAGACACTCGTCTAATGGGGGCCATTACAGCCCACATGGATAGAACTATTCATTTTTTATGAGAGGGGCAGATCTGGCGGCGCCCTTCATCGGGGGAATCCACTCTCGCTGGTTGCATTTATTCAGGTTTCAGCAGGGAACGTTTAACAGACAGCGTGAACTCTGAGGTAGTCGCATGAGCATAAATATTCAAGTAAAGAAGAGTTTAAATGGAAACAACATCAATCACAAGGATGGAGGTCGAGAACCCATCCAGGTGCAGGCAGGAGGAAAGGTTCTATCAAAAGATTCTGGCTACTCATTGTTTGGCGTCATCTTCAGGCTTGACCAAGAATTTTGACTTGATCAGGATTGTGGAAAACAAAAGCAATATTGTTATGTTATGAGATGAAATTTGTTGAGGTCAAGTGATGCATGAATTGGAAGAAAAGCACTAAGAAACTTCACACTTCTGCCAAGGGCCTAATTTCACAAAAAAATTATCCATAAGAGGGATTTTCAGAGCAATTAGTAATATAGAGGTATATTTGTTTCTTTATTAATCAATCAAAAAACTATTTAAAATAAATAAAAAAGTTACTTTAATCAAAATAATGTTTGGGATTTGTTTTTTGATCGAAGGCAATTTTTTTAATGGAAAATACATATATTTTTAAATATGTATTTTGATTGAAGAAACCTTTTTTGATTGAATAATAAAGAAACAAGTCTACAACAAATAAAATCAAGTTTAAGTTTCATAGATTCTTCCAAGTCAGAAATTCCTTAACCAAAATTTTAATTGTTACCTCAGGGTCAAGGTGACCCAAAGGCTGCACAGAGGGTTTAAAAAGCTAAAAGTAGCAAAACATATCTAAATGTATAAAGGTATGAAACAATCTTTACATGCAATAAATATATATAGAAGTGATGGTAAAAAGGGAAAAATTGGGGTTTATTGATCACAAAGGTGAGATGACAAGGTCAAATACATGGCGGGGGTTCAGTTGGAAGAATCTTGTAAGATTTTTTGTCACGTCTTCTTGGGCTGAGATCTACACTTTTTGGTGTAAATTCCCTCTTAAAAGGTGAAAGATGAACCTGGGTGACTTGACTATAGAAAACTGGAACAACGGAGGGAAGAAAGTGCTTTGCATACTGTTGGCAGCAAGTAAAAAATGGATCACAAGAAAGTGGTTTAAAGTCAAATCACCCAAAACTGAGGAATGGATCTACAGGATGGAGAAGTTGTCGTTGGCAATTTTTGGAATGAAAAGTTTTACAAGATGTGGAGCAAATAGACAGAGTAAGTCAAACCTGCTAGAGATTATTTCATCCAAGGATTTCATTTGGAAATCTCCAAAGCCCCCCACATTTGGGAACCCTTCATATTGCATCTTAAAGCCATGCCAGGCTGAGAGTGATTAGTTTTATATTTACAACCATTAGAACCTTATTTTGTATTAATTTGTTTTACTGTTGCATTCCCTTTGTGTTCACTTTTTAATTATTTTTTATTTGGTCATTTGTATTATATTTGTTGGTGCTTGGTTCTGTGATTCTATTGCTGATTTTGTCTATCTTGTTTTATTATTTTATTGATTTTCTGGAACTACTGTTGTGATATCAGTTTTATCTTGCCCTTTAAAGTATATACTTTATTGAATATTGTTTTGATTGTTTAAGCGCTTTGTGACCCTGGTCCGGAAAAGCGCTGTATAAATAAAAATGACTTACTTACTTACTTATATTTACTGGCACCACAAAAAAAATCTATGTTGTGTTTACAACACTGGAGATAAAAGTTCAGAATCATTTGTTAATGTATACCTTTTTTTGTGTCATAGACATATGTAAATATATTATAATTTCTTGTTTCAAAATGTCATTTAAAGTAAGTAAGTAAGTAAGTCATTTTTATTTGTATAGCGCTTTTCCAGACCAGGGTCACAAAGCGCTTAAACAATCAAAACAATACTCAATAAAGTATATACTTTAAAGGGCGAAATAAAACTGATAACACAACAGGAGTTCCAGAAAATCAAGAAAAGCCTGAACAAATAGAAACGTCTTAAGATGTTTCTTGAAGGAGTCAGTAGATCCATCAAGCGCAAAGAGAATAAGAATAAGAATAAGAATAATAATAATAAGCTCGTTTAAAGAAAAGGAAAATGTACGAAATAAGAGACTTTAAATTACATTTTGAAACAAGAAATTTAAATATTTTTACATATATCAATGATACAGAAACGTATACATTAAGAAATGATTCTGTATTTGTTATTTTTACACGATTTCACATTTGTTTCAGAAACTTTTATTTCCTGTGTTGTAAACACAACATAGAATTTTTTTTTTGGTGCCAGTAAATATAAGTAAGTAAGTAAGTAATTTTTATTTATATAGCGCATTTCCAGACCAGGGTCACAAAGCGCTTAAACAATCAAAACTATATTCAATAAAGTATATTCTATTAAGATCAAGATAAAACTGATAACACAACAGGAGTTCCAGAAAATCAAGGAAAAGCCTGAACAAATAAAAACGTCTTCAGATGTTTCTTAAAGGAGTCAGTAGATCCATCAAGCGCAAAGAGAGAAGAAGATCCTTCCAAAGCTTAGGAGCAACAGCCTGAACATATTTCTCTCCTCTCTTATTTCGTACATTTTTCTTTTCTTAAAACGAGCTTATTATAACTCACAAAATGATTAATAATAATACGAGTTTAGTTCATTTTTCGACATATTTTCTTCTCAGGAAAGCAAGAGTGTCTTCCTCTCATCCCTGACTATAGATTATCGGTCACGGGGTGGGATGTGACACCGTCGCGGGGTTGTCTCATGATGTAACACCAGTCATCTCCAGAACCTCCAGCAGCAGCAGCAGCAGCAGCAGACTGGTCTTCCTCAGCGGGGGGGAGGGTCACAGAGAGAGAGAGAGAGAGACCGGAACATCTGGAACACCTGGGTGACACCACCACCCCCCCCTCCCTCCCTCTCCCTCCACGGAGATCCACGATGATGCCGGGCGGCTGCGGAGCGTCCACGGGCACCGTGATCTCGGCGTGTCTGGTGTCGGTGGTGGAGGCTCTGAGGACCTGCGGGGAGGTCCAGTGCGCGGAGGGTCAGCAGTGCTGCCCGCCCAGCACCGCCGGGAACGGCAGCAGCGGCGTGGTCCCCGCGGTGCGCTGCTGCAAGCTCCCCATCCACATCTTCTTCGACAACGTGGGCTGGTTCGCGCGCAAACTCTCCGGGATCCTCATCCTGCTGCTCCTCTTCGCCATGGGCTACTTCATCCAGAGGATCATCTGCCCGCGGCCGCGCCGGCACCAGAACCACGAGCACCAGAACCACGAGCCCTCCTCCCTCTTCCACCACGGACACGCGTCCGCGTCCCAGGACTCCCTGCTGGACCGGTACCCCGAGTACTCCCTGGGAGGAGACCTGGGGTCCTCCCCGAACCTGCCGGCCTACGACGAGGTGAAGTACCTGCCCACCTACGAGGAGAGCATGCAGGAGATGAGCAGGGACCGCTCGGATGAGAACCTGCTGGCCGAGGACCAGAGGGGGGGCGCGGGGCGGCAGCAGAGGCGGGCGGCTCTGGAGGTCTCGGGCCAGCAGCAGAGCCCAAGGACGTCTCGGAACTCTGTCTGAGACAGACGCCCCCCCCCTCACAGACCCCCCTCTCTTGGAGACACTATTTGCTTCTTCACCAAGAGGTAGAAACTCAAGTGCAATTATAATCCTGAATGTTGAGAATAAAAAAAAAGTCTGGAAAAGAATAATCGGTGTTTTTTCACCAGCAGGATTATGTTTCCTTTTGTGTGTCACTGAACGAAAAGGACTGAGATTATAGAATGCGAGACCAGCTGCTTTGTGTTTTTGTCTGCTGCTGAATCCCATTAAGTTAAGAGCCAGAGACTCGATTTTAAGTGACACCGTGACCGTTATTGCCATTAAACTCTGAGGCAAAAAAAAAGATCATCGAAAAGGAATCACATTTCTGTGCGTGTGTGTAAGTGTAGGTGTATGTGTGTGTGTGTGTGTGTGTGTGTGTGTGCGTAGTTGTGCGTTTGTGTGTGTATCTTTCTGTGTGTATATATGTGTGTATGTGTGTGTGTATAAGTTTGTGTGTCTGTGTTTGTGCGTGTGTAGGTGTGTGTGTGTATGTATGTAGGTGTATTTGTGTGTGTGTGTCTGTGTGAGTGTGCATAGTTGTGCGTTTGTGTGTGTATCTTTCTGTGTGTATGTGTGTGTTTGTGTGTTTATAAGTTTGTGTGTCTGTGTTTGTGCGTGTGTAGGTGGATGTGTGTGTGTGTGTCGACTATTATAATGGAGCAAAAAAAAAAATCCTTCAACTATCTTTAATTAACTTCTAATCCCTTAAAATATACATTTTGATTTTAATTGAAGGGATCTAATTAATGCATTGATTATTTTTTTAGGATCAAAATCATTTGTTGAATTGCTGGGATCTATTTTTCCTTAATTAACTATAGTCTTACTTCAACTGTATAGTGTCTTGAGATAACTTACAGATAAGACACTTTAAATAAAATTGAATTGAATTGAAACCTTTCTTTAAAAATTAATGACTGGAAAAGAAACTGGATCTTTTTACATATTGAGTCATGATTAAGGGAGAGTAAGAAACTCAAAGAGAACATAATGATGCCCATCATTAAAACTTTGTACGGTTCAAATATGTTTATATTTAGTCGGAACACAGTGTCCCGTCTTGATCCTCTGGTACCATCACAAAACATCTGGTGTCCCTCTGGACCCAAACACCCCTGTGTGGTTTTGCAGAACCTTCAGACCGAGAGCATGAAGACGTCCACTAACGCTGCAGACCTCCTGAAAAACAGCTTAAAAAAAAATCAACCTTTATTATAAAGTTTTTGCTGTTGTCGTGGTGATTAAAACGGTCCGACACCACGTGTTATTCGAGTTTCTATGAGACGCTGTCTTTATACTTTATCGACCTTCGCCATCAGAAGCTTTACTTTATCTTTGATTCATTTTCAGCGAGTGCCTCGTGTGAACAATTCACAGATGATATTTTGTTAGGCTTTAAATCAGCCGCTATCGCTACTCTATCTACACAATGCAACTTTTATAAATAGAGTCCTCCGCTGGAGCTCCTAACATAATGTCTGAGTGGAAATTGTGGTGTCCTGTGTAATCCAATACGTGCAGGCCATGAAGGCAGAGTGAGCGGTGAGCACTGATGGCTTTCCTGTCCACAGTCAAATTTGTGGGCGGTTGGAGTTTGCACTTAAAAGCATCGAATCCATAAAAGCATTACACATCGGAAAATGCCAGGGATGGGCAGACGAGCCGGAGCGAGTGACCCCCTAAGAAACGTCGGAGTGTGGAGCGTGTCCTGGTGGAACGGCGTCAGTGAAGATTTTGAGGAAGAAGTCGGCAGATGGACGAGCTGCGAACCCGATAGACAATCGCGTTCTTGAGACGAACGGACGATCCAGTTACCGTCTGGCAGGACCAGACGACAAATAAACTTGAAAAGGTCAAATCGTTGCAAATTATCTTTCCCATGAATTCCACATTCAAACTGGACGACAGTCGCTCGGCTGCTTGTTGTGATGAATATTTGTTGATTTAAAAAAGATCAGGTTCTTCAATTAAAGCCTGTTTTTCATTGTCGGAACACACAAGACTTTGCTAAACCTTAACCTGAATTAACCTAACAGCCTTTTGTGTTTAAATATCTTGGTTTATCCAGTTGTCAGGAGACCATAATAAGTCCAATGCAAAAAAACGCAAAAAAGACAAATACCATCATTGTTGTGTATACAAACATGTGCTCTCATCCCACTTGTGACGCCAATTTTCAGAAGAAATTGTAGCATAATAAGACTGGAGATTGGTTACAATACATAATCAATTGTAACCAGAATGAAAAACAACGTATAGTTCAATGCCTTTGTTTTTGATGGCATTTTTGGGTCGACAATAAAATAGTTTAACATGCATTTAAAAAATAGTGACGGCTTTGATTCACAGCACTCTTATACCAAGTGTATTCATTTTTTAGTTGATTAATATAGATTTTTGAAATATTATATACGTTGATTCGTCCAACGTTGAATATCTTTTTATCCCTTGTGTTGTCTCAGGGTCAAGGTGACCCGAAGGCCTGTGAATAAATGTGTTTGTATCCATTGCGTTGTATCTGGGTCATATTGACCCCTATATAACACAAGGGATACCTCAAAGAGATTTGTTTAAGGGCCTTTGGGTAACCTTAACCCAGAGACAACACACAGGATACCTTAAACACATTCGCTTTGGGGCTTTTGGGTCGTATTGACCCTGAGATAAGACATATTTTATGTTAGAAATGTAGTTTTCCGGGTTTCGTTTAAGCAAAAGCACAGGTTATCCGACAAAACCTAAACGATACCCAACCCCAGTCTTGACCCTCAACTCTATTGTGGAAGAAAAACCTTCAAATGGTTCTCAAACACAAAGACATTTCATTCACATGAGCTTGACTGAAATGTTTTTTCTAAGCTTATACTCTTCACACCAGGGCTGGACAAGGATGTTAACTAGATGATATATAGATGGTTGTGAGGGGCCGTCAAGACAAAAGAAGGAGGGAATAAAGAAAAGCTTTCACTGGAAAATATTTTAAAAAAATACTCAAACAAGGCAGACATTTGAAAACAAAACAATGTTTAGTATCAATATATAAACAGAACACTTTCTCATACAAGCTTAATTTTACACTAATATTTTTATAATCTAAAAAAAGGCCCCTGAAGACTTAGCGTCGTGAGGCCACACTTCCTCGGACTGCCGCTTTCTCCCGCTCCTGAGACAACTCCAGCTCTATCTTCGCCTGGATCTTCTCCCAATCCACCTCCACCTGCCAGAGAGAAGAATGTTGAAGTCACTATACTGATCACGTTAATAAAACTTACAGATATTCATGTGATGAAGGAGCCAAACATGAGGGTAACTTATGGACACAGAAGGAAAACGTTAAAGGTAAGAAGAAGTAGGTGATCTCCTGCAGCACTTCCTGGAACACACTCAGATGCTTAAGTGCACAGTATATGGTTGATGTTCAAGTGCTGCATCGATTCATGTCAGGTATATAAAAGTGCAGCTCGAACTCACCCCCACAGAGTACTTGAGGAAAGTCTTGTTGGTCTCTTTTCTTCCAAACCTCTGGAGAAACCTCTCCCTGTAGGCCAGGACTGTGTCGACGTGAGTCTTGTGCTTCACGGCCAGTTCAAGGGCCCTGAAGACATGAAGTACAGATCCATCATTGAGATGAATCAATGGTCAGGATTAATCCAATTACATTTTTATGAATCTATCTCCAGCTGAGATGAGTCATGGAAAGCAGGTTTAAGGCATGAATACTGAAGCTACTTTTGCACAACTCACAGCCCATCTTTCCAAACACTAAGTGTTATTTTATTTATTTAAAGGTGGAAATAAATAATTAACTGTAGAGGGGTGAACCAGGAAGTTATCAATGTAAGCCGTAAAATCCCATGGAATTCCCATCCTTTGAGGTTTACTCTCTAAGGTCGGATTTGTCGCCCTCAACTTGTGTCGTGATTGGTTGTAATGTTTATTCTAACGACAAAATTGGTTCAAGTTGAAAAATCTCTCAATTTTAAAAGTCAACTCTCGGGGCGTAACTAGGACAAACTTTTAATCGCGATTAATCATAAATAATGTACTGCGACCCTTAATTAATCGATTAATCTGACTTAAATATTCCGAACCAGACCTTTCAAACTCAAGGCACGGAGGCCAAATTCAGTCCGCCAAGTCATTTTACGTGGCCCGCAGGATGGTCGGCTCATCATCAAGGTAGATAAGGAGGAAAACAAGTGTTTAAGATAAGATGTCAAGAACCCACCAAGACAAGACAGTCAGACTCACACACTTCCTGTTAAGGTTCGTACAAAACTCTCTTTTCATTTAAGTATTTACATTAGAAAATGGACTTAAACCCACCCACTGAAAACTATTTTTTTAAAGAGATGAAATCTAGATAACCAATCACATCAGAGTGGGCGTGGTTATGGTCAAGCATCACGGTTTGTCACGACATGTCATTAATCCCAGAAGTCTCCACCTCCAAGGGACTCGTAGTATAAACAAAGCGGGGCGTGATTACAGCTGGCTGGAGGAGGAGTTAAGACCATTATTACATCGTAATGGACTTCGCTCTCGTAACCTCTCGTTCGCCCAGAGTTTAGACGGGGGAGAACTTTATAAAGTCATAAGTTCAAAACATGGTCATGATGAGGGACTTACTGCATTTTAGAGAGGAAGATTCAACATTCAGATCAGATAGACTTTGTTAATCAGTAAGGAGATTTTACATTACACAGCAACAAGAACAAAGTATAAATAAAAAGAACAAGTGCAAAAAAATAACAAAGCGCAGTATAAGAAAAAAAGATTAAATCAAAAAACACAAAGAAAACATCTAAATAATCGCATTAGCGAGTCAGGAGAGTAGACTTAGATTTATTAGGTTTCCAGTTCTGTTGGCCTTTCAGGACAGTTTGGTAAAGTTTTGTTCATTCAGCGAGGTAGACTTTCGCTCCTGGTATCATTAAGTTTGACGCTCCTGATCTACAATATTTGCCGACCATCACTTGCATTCACACACACAAAGAGTAACAAAGAGATGTACCTCTCCCAGCAGAAGAGATCGATGTTGACCTGGATGGCCTGGTAGACGAGTCCGGCCTGTAACAGCGTGGCCTCGGCCTCCAGCACTTGACCACTGAACATTAGCATGTGGGCCAGAGACGACTCCTTAGACGGCCTTTCTTGTATGTACTTGATGTACTGCACTCTCGGCAGCTGCCGATAAACAACACCAGCATGGGGTTAAAACTCTGCTTCTTAATACGATAAAAACTTTCAAATCTGACCTCTCCGATGGCAGCATAGGCCATCTCAGCCGTCTTGAGGTCTCTGCTGGCCATGGCCATGCCCGCCAGGCAGGCCCACAACGACTGGTCCTGCAGGAAAAAAAAGAGGCAACAGGAGTGTGTGAACATTACAGAAAAACAAAACGTATTTCGGTAATTAGACATGGTCTGTAGTTGAGTCAAGACACAAGAGTATGCTCTGTAAACAAATGTGTCACCACTTTGTTCTGTCAAAACAAGTCTCATCGTTAAACTGAAGCGCCAGATGTGCAGATCTCACTCCCTGGTCACCACCACTCCGTCGCTGCCTTTTCATCGCCGACACAAACAGTTTTAATCAGAGCAGAGAGTTGTCCTGCACTCCCGGGGGAACGGAATGTGAATAATCATCCGAATAAAACACACCATCGGATGATTTCGAGTTGAAATCCGCGCTCATCTTTGATGGTAATGACGTCTGCAATTCTTTGAATGGCCACAAGAGGCAGCAGACTGACGACCCCAGTTGTGTTTCTGAAGACACTCCTTGCTTTTGTTTTTGACGAAGCGACGAGGACAGAGTTAAAAGAGCGAACCCCGACACTTATGCAAGTGATTTTGTGTCTGGAAGCCGGATCCGGTAAATTGTGTGCCCCATCTAATTGAGGGCTAATTAAATCCAGTGGTTTGTTTTGTTCCTATAAACCCGTTGACTCACTTTTTCTTGTACAAACACACACGAGCGCGAGTGTGTCACACAATTACAAAATGTGCCGGGGTCACAGATTCTCGAATGACTTCACGCGCCGAATAAACTTTCAAGTTTTGTCACGAAGGACGACCTACTTTGGCCAACCGACAGAGGCGGAGAGCGTCGTCCCAGTGAGCCGAGGCGCTGTACTCGTGCAGGAGGGCCGGGTAGGGCGGCACGCTGCTGTACACCAGCGAGCCGTCGCCCTGGCGCAGCGTCACTTTGGTGCCCACGTAACCCACCACTTGTGGGGCTTTACTGAACTCGCTGAAAAAATCAAAAGGCAACATCAGTTAAAACTGAATCTCTGTCAACAACTTCATGTTTTTTAAGCGAGAACAATTATTTCCATGACCTTTAACCCCTCGGTTCAAGAACACAACTTTAATACGGTCTCACTCATCATCCACTCAGTGCTTATCAAAGAAATAGAAGGAAGAAACCCCAGGGATGTGAGTGACAGGCCACACCCTGAGCCGTGTGCACCAATCGACGAGCGAGGCTCGAATCGCTTCAAAAGTCAGCGGTCAGCAGATTACAGAGCGTGGATTGACCGCAGTCTTGTCATAACTCATACTTGCATCACATGCCAAACGTTTGGCGTTTGTGGCACGACCGTCTCAGGGAACGAACCTCAAAGTTTACCCCATGAAAATTAATGGGAGTCAGCCGACCGTGACTGTGTAAGCGGACCCCCTTTCTCCCTCTTCTTAGAACTAATTATAGATGATATTACATTTGAAACTCAATAAATGATATTACTAGTAATACTTTTCTCATCCCGTAAAAAGTTAATTTGAATAAAGTTAATTTCAAACTTTTTACAGACATATTTTCTCCATGCAAAATCTTCACACGTTATTTCATATTAAAAATTGTTATATTATACCCGAATACAATAAAATAACATTGTTATCTTATGTATCATCACATATTTTCATGATTTTATTAAAAGTATCTTTATTATGCATTATATCCTCATCACCTTTCACCATATTTCCTCTCATTATGGTCATTTGTTATTCCTTGTGTTGCCTCCAGGTCAAGGTGACCCGAAGTCCCGGAAACAAATGTGTTTGTGGTATCCCTTGTGTCGTCTCTGGGTCAAGGTGAAAGACACCTTAACCCAGAGACAACGAAAGGGATTAAAACAAATACATTTATTTTCAGGCCTTAGGGTCACCTTGACCCTGAGATAACACAATGGTTTAAACTATTAATATATAATAAAAATGTTTTAAAGCATCAGAGAAATGCAGGAAAAGTTGTAAAAAGAAAAAAGAAACTGCAGTTAAAAAAGGGCACTTTATACAATTTCTAAATTGTTAACAAGGTCCCGAAAAGGAGCAGGAAGAAAAAAGTACTTTTTATTATCCATCTCTGTTTAAAGCAATTAACTGCTGCGTCAAATAAAATGAGAGAAAATTATATTTTCTTCCAAAAAAAAACGCCCAAGTGAATAAATAGGCAGAGTTATAAAAAAAATAAAAAACTTTTAATGACAAAATGAGTTTCAACTAGTATTCGTTGGGAGGAGATCCTTACATTACCTGCTGTCTTTTGTGTACAACGTTTTTGGAAGCAGCTCCTTGTCGACGAACACGATGCCGGGGTAGTACCACACCGTCACCTGGTTGTCTTGGATACCGCAGAGGATGTTCGCTGAATCATTCCAGGCCACACTGTGAATCATGCTCCCTACAAGACACAACACATCATCAACTCCTGTGGGAAAAGAACCGCGATGATCTTGGTCGAGTGAGGCGCCGCAGGAAATGACCCGATGCAGCTGTCGAAGGATGTGACCTCATCAAACGGCGTCAGCGGCCTGGTTAGGATTCATTACATGTCTTGTGAATAATTGATCCGCGTCTTTCTTACCGATCTTGCAGATTTTAGCCCCTTTTCCAAGATGGCGGACCGAGGCCAAGTACAGGTCCCGGTTCTTGTCAGTCAAAGCGATTCTTCTCTCGGTTGCAGCTCCGCACTGATCCAGAGCTATTTCTGCCACTTCCAGCTACACGTCGAACACAACAACACAAAGAACAAGTTCAGAAATAGGATTCGACGAATGTAAATATGCCATTCTCTGTAGCCAAATATGAGTGAATAGTTTGAATCTATTCTTTTCAACGTGCTTTAACTTAAATACAGAGTTTGAAAAATAAAGAAAAATATTAAAAAAAATATATAGTGTTGAATATTACTATAGTACAATTAAAGATCAACTACATATATGTATTTAAAAAGAACAATCAACCAAATTTTTTTTTTTTTACGAAAAACTAGATAATAAGTAAGTAAGTAAGTAAGTAATTTTTATTTGTATAGTGCTTTTCCAGACCAGGGTCACAAAGCGCTTAAACAATCAAAACAAAATTCAATAAAGTATATACTTTAAAGGTCAAGATATGTAAATATGCCATTCTCTGTAGCCAAATATGAGTGAATAGTTTGAATCTATTCTTTTCAACGTGCTTTAACTTAAATACAGAGTTTGAAAAATATAGAATTTTTTTTTTTTTTTTAATATAGTGTTGAATATTACTATAGTACAATTAAAGATCAACTACATATATGTATTTAAAAAGAACAATCAACCAAATGTTTTTTTTTTTACGAAAAACTAGATAATAAGTAAGTAAGTAAGTAAGTCATTTTTATTTGTATAGTGCTTTTCCAGACCAGGGTCACAAAGCACTTAAACAATCAAAACAATACTCAATAAAGAATATACTTTAAAGATCAAGATAATACTGATAACACAACAGGAGTTCCAGAAAATCAAGGAAAAGCCTGAACAAATAATAAGGTGACATTTATATTCCTATATTGGAAGTTGGAAGAGATTTCTAAAACAATAACCAAAAATGGCCCAAATAAACAAGATAATTATTTATTAAAAAAAAAAAAATTCAATTCAGAAAGAAATGGACACGTCGATGTTTCCGTAGCCCATCATGCTTCTATTAAGCCGATGTACCTTGTGAGTCAGATGCTTCCCATCACCCAGAGCTTTGCCAGAGAGAGCGTCAAAGAGAAGGATGGCTGGAGAGAGTAGAACAAGTGAGCCACTAGAACCAGGACATTGAATCCAGGTCAGACTTTTTTCGTTGACCTCTTTCGTCCGTCTTGTCCCGGATGGCAACGGTGTCGTTGCTGAGAGAGACGCTCTGTGCGTTGAGGATGTCGGGTCTCATCCCGGGGAACTTGGGCGAGGAGATGAGACGGCCGTCGTAGGAGTACGTATACAAGCCGGCGCCGTCCACCAGGAGGAAGAGCCTGAAAATCATGGTGAGTCGTGAGGTAACTCAAGATAGCATCCGAACTAATGGAGACACACGAGCAGTTCATTATCAGCAGTGATTGCTAGTTGAAGCCATTTAACACTTCATCGTCGAGGAACTCTTGTCACGCTCAGCTGTGATTGGAGAATCTGTTTAGGCCCGGAATCAACAGCTCCAGATCTCCTGGTTATCAATTGAATTATCCTGAGCAGCGGAGCTCTCAGACTGATTGAATGAAGACGCTGAGTGCGAGCGTTCGATCACACTCGCCCACGTGTGTGTAATCCAACACTTGTTGAAACTGTAGTATCGAGCAGAGCCATCTAGATTACAGCGTCACTCGACTCACCTCTCCGCCTGCAGGAGGAGACTCGCTGTTCCCTCCTTCAGGTCGAAAATGAGTGGAGTGTTCCAGTTTTTTGTGCTGCAATGAAGAAAAAAAAGAATGTTATATAAAAAAATTGACAAAACGTGTCGCTCAAGGGATTAAACCTGCAGGATCTTAACCACTACAAAACCTGTGTAGTTTTAAACAATGGTGGATTAATAACTCAAAAGGAAGTTGATATATTTTAGTTTGTTTTATGAATTCATGGTTGTTTTTTTTTGCTAGTTTGGATGGTCTGGCTCTGATCTCTACTTTTGATCTGTCAAAATAAAAAAAAAGATTAGACGTGGGATTAACAACAGTTAAGATATTCAAGTTGTTAGGAAAAGATGTTTAGTTGTCAGTTTTCTATCTTTAGAAATGTCGTCAAGATGGTCATAATGAATCATTCGATACACGTGAAAAAAACTGGAAAAGTGAGAAAAAGCATAATAATGGAAAATAGAAAGATATGATCAAATATTTATAAAACCTACTGCGTTTAATTCATTTAAACTTCAACTAATGTGTTGATTTAATTGTGTCTTAAATAGATCTTGGATCTATTGTATCATCAGTATGTTTCTTTTTGTACAAAACTCTTTTCATTTAAATATTTACATTAGAAAATGATCTTAAGCCCCGTCCACTGAAAATACTTTGTTTTTCTGTAGATTCAATCTTGTTTACCATAACCACCACACCAACTCTGCTGTGATTGATCAATCAAAAATGTTTGTCACTGCGCGTAATCAATCGCGTAAGTCTCCACCACCAAGGGACTCGTTGTATAAACAAAGCGGGCGTGATTACAGCTGGCTGGAGGAGGAGTGATGCCATTATAATGTCATAAAGGCCTCCGCTCTCGTAACCTCTCGTTCGCCGAGATTTCAGATGGAGGAGAACTTTATAAAAATACAAGTTTAAAACATGGTCATGATGAAGGACTTACTGCATCTTGGAGAGGAAGACTTACACATTAGAAACATGTGAGTAAGTGAGTACTGACTTATACACGTAGCATTGCAGCGATGTAGCCACTACCAGGTGACCGTGCGCCAATGACGCTTTGATGACTCGATCTCTGAATTCCAATACATCCACCGCATCATTCATCACATCCCGCACCTGAAAAAAAAAGGTACAGGAAAAAGTTACATTGTTTAAACACATTCAAGACAAACTCTTCAAGCAGGGAAATCATACGTAAGCAATTGCTACAGCACGCGGCGTGTGCGCTGCTCACAGCTTCATTTTTCAGCAACATAGATAAATAACCCCCCCGCCCCCCTCTCCCAGCCCCCCCTTTCAATGAATGAAAGGACTTTTTTTTCCAGCACCAGGTGAAAGGTGTGGTTATTTTTACAGCTTTACAAATCTTCCTCCTCTGCCCCCTCAGGCAATTTAACATGCAACACAACCAGGAATTAAAAAAAAACATTTGACCGCGAGGTGGTAAATTTAGCTTGCTGATTCATAAACCACTGGCAGATGTGCATGTTGAAACACAAGTGTAAAAGGGAGAGGTGATGGAAAAAAAGGGATAAAAATAAATTGCATTTGTTCACAAACTTGGGTAGAGATGCCCATGAATGATGCTTTATCGTGTGTCTTCACTTACATGCTCGTATGTCAGGGAATGTGCTGTATATTTAAACGCTGGGGTGTGTAAATGCTGCTTGTGGTCGAGTTGAAACAGTACATAATGGTGGAGAGTGGGAGTCGGCAACACAGACTGGTCATTGTCACTGGCTGGCACAGTGTTCACATGAAATATATGGTCACGCACTCTGGCCTGGAACATTATTTGTGCATCATAAAACACATAAATACACACGAGTTGTCGGGCCAATCGCTGCGGTGAGTTGCTATCCCAGTACCTGCATGGTTCTTCTCTTCGTTAGGGTGACTATGAAGTTCTTCCATTCCCAGTGCTGCTCCACCACATGGGCGAAAATCACATGACCGTTTCCACAGGCGCCTGCCAACTGGGTGCCATCTGCAGACCAGGCCAGGCTGAACACGCTGCCCGTGTTGGGTTTCTCCAGGGCGTACGACCACTGAGACCGAGGATTAGAAGCAGAGAGAGGGTTAAAAATCAAACATAAGAAAGTACTTTTAATCATTTGCTTCGTGGATATCTGCCAAGAGAGGTGAGAAGACACCACCAGATGTGACACAAAACATTCACAGTATCAATGTCGCTTCCTTTTGTTAGCTCAAAAAACCCATGCTGTTAGACCAGCCACCATTAAATTACTAGAGGAATATATGAAAAGTTGCGTAGAACTAGTTCTTTAATTAAGGATAGAAAAATGAGGTAAAAGCTAAATAAAAACACAATTATTTTAGTCTGCAGTTTAGGGATTGCCAGTAGAAAAAAAATAGAAAAAAAGTTGGAAAAAGAATCGTTAAAAAATAGAAATGATGATTTAATTTTCATTATATATGGTTCAGAAAACAAACATTACATGGCTTAGCATAAAACCCGATAATGAAATAACTAAGTTATTAAAAAAAGATGTTTATTGTCAAGTTAAATAAGACAATTAATAAAAAGGGGTAATTCAATCTTCATATAAAGATATATAGTAATGAAGTACATTTGAAATTGTGTTAAATGCGTAATAAATAAAAAAATAATGAATTAAATAAACTTGAAAAAGTCAGAACAATTCACATTTCACATTTTGAGAGTGATGGATTCATTAAAACAGCGATAGCCTAAAAAAAAAGTTGGTAAAAAGAAAAAGGATATTAATCGTCAAAAAGTCCCTCTTATAATGTTGGAGTCGTCTTGCTTATTTGTGCTAGTTTCCTGGTTTATTTTTTGAGTTAACTGGGTGAAAAACAAATCTTTGACTTGCTAATGGTCACAAGCTAATGTTACTTCACAAAAATCATTAGCCATACATACATTTTTCTTTAAATAAAACACCTTCAAGACAGTAAAGATCATCATAACTGAACATTTATCCATTTTATTTTTTATTTCTGTGTGGGTCAGGATAGTTGGGCACAACAAGAATCTGACCTAGAAGATGCACATTTGTCTTTATCTCCAAGTATGAACCTGACCAGAGTGAGTTCTAGTCATGATGTGGTTCCTCAGAGGTCAAAGGATTCTTTAGTAAACGGACAACAATCACATCAACATAGCTTATGCACTCACATATATGAACACCCGCTAGCTTTTCAATGCGTGAGAAAAGTTTTCTGGCAAGAAAAAGCAGAAAAAAAAATCATTAATTTGAGGTCGCCCCCCCTCCTGGGTAAAAAAAATGATCTAACAGGCATTTGATGGCCAAAAAAAACGATCCGCTGCCAGATTTAAGTTCAAGAAGAATGAATATGTTCTGAGTGAGGATGGAAAGCCCATAAGAACAAAAAGTCGAGCAGAAAGCTTTAATGTGATGAGGCAATTGGATGCTGAATAAATACGGAGCTAGCCAAGTTGCTATCATATTAGTAGCTCTTAAATTACCAACACAATAACTTTTAGAAACCGAGTTCACAGCAACAGTGTTCGAGGCTGAGAGCGGATTTATCACGTCTCGGTGTTTGTAACATTTAGGAGGGAATTTATCAATCCGTCAAATACATTTTTAAAGTAAAAATTGCAACACAAAAACATTAAACTGAAATCTACAGGTCAATTGTGAAATACATAAGTTGTACGTTTTTGCCACTGACTGGCCACCATGGGTGTGTATTGGCAAGGATATGACAACATGATATGTATTACGATACAATATATAGTGATACTGTAGGAAGTATGGTTTTAAAAGGTAGCCAAACTCAAAAAGGTATTGATGCTAAAATGTTGTATCCAGACACAATCTTTTTTTAAAGTATCGATAGCATCTAATTGTCGTTTTTTTTACATGATTTATTTATTTTCCGCACTTCCTCAGACCTGAAACCTTTTACCATAGTTGCAGTTTTTTACTTTCTAACTTTAACGTGTGGTTCTGTAAATAGATGCATGTTGTAATAGAGTTTTCTTTTGCTTTTTTCCGTGTTAATAAAATGTTTGTTTTAAATTCGGCTGTCTTTTTTTTCCTTATGGTATTAAAAAATGGTATCGAGTATCGAATATTGAGTTGAAAATGTTAGTATGATGACAACCCTGGTAGTTACAAGGATATATTTGTAGTAATTCACGAGTATTTGACTCTAGTGTTGCAGAATATACAGACCACATGACTCTTCATTAAGTCGTAACTGCTTTCATTTGTTGAAACCAAAATATGTCCAAACATCAGCTTTAAAAACAGATAGAGTAGACTGTATCCTCTCGTCCTCAGTCGTCGCTGGGATATTGCGGGCTTACATTGATCCTTAAGCTGCGGAGGACGTAAGTAGTGCTATCTAGTGGTTGGAAGTTCAATTGCAACACAAAAATAAACACAGACCGTTCACATTTGTATGATGATTGAAAATGTTAAAAAATATATATAATTTTTGTGTTTTATTTCATACACTATTGAATTAAAATAGAAAAGAAGTATGATAAAAAATAAAATATAAAAAAAGGGTAAATATTGATAAATATTGTGAATAAAATGTCACGTAATTTAAGTTTACTGATATTTTCCAACACAAACAATACTTGTTTCCTCTGTACTACCAAGTGTCAACGTTATCTCGTGTCAGTCAGTTATGTTCCGTCAGTAAAATTTTGGGGCTAAATTGTGAGAGACACATTTATGTCAGGTGTTTCTAGGTGAGTGCTGCAAATCACTGTCATAACTAGTTGTTTGTTTTTTTTTACATACAAGTTGAATGTTTTTAACAATAGAAATGATCAGAGAAGATAACAACAAAACCGCAATGATACCAAGTATCAGCACCGATCGCTACTCACAGGTCTTATAGCATCACATGCAAAGGAAATTATGCGATTTTTAGTATGTTTTAAATGACTGTTAAAATATGTTTTGAGCATTTTTAATATCTATTTCAAGGCTACGTGAAATGGCTTGATGGACTTTGACACGCATATTATTATATAGAACGTTAAATTCATCTTAAATGAATGATTAAGAAAACATAAACCGTGCACAGGGATTAAAAGCCTTTTGAGCTACTTCTGGTAAGAAAAGATTTTTCGAGGAGTTGGTACGAATCATAGCAGGTTATCTAGATCCCGAGTCCCCAACCCTTGTGGCACTACAGACTGGTTAAGTTAAGTTAATGTGGGTGTTATTTTCTCGGACCAACCTTCATACATTTTCCGGTAATTTACAGGTTTATTTGAATGAAACAAGTCACAGGCTAATGTAACTTCAGAAAAAAAGGCCCCTTATTACAAAATAAAAGAGCTTTAAGACAGTAATAACCAATAGGTTAGAGACCACTGATCTAGATAATGCGGTCAGGTGACGAGTCCTCAACTTAACCGTCTCTTCTATACGTGACGATATAGTCAGAACTAATATATTTTATTGAAATATCCAGCCTACTCAAGTGTCCCATTGTAAACCCTGAGGCTCCACCCAATGACCTTGGTCCTCACTCGTGGCCCCGGCTCCGTTTTCTGTCCCCGTGAACAAATTATATTGAAACTACGAACAGGAAGTCGGGGGGAAAATGTGCTAATGTTAGCTAAATCTTTTTTCTGCATGCCTGCACTGGTCAGACAAGTGTGTCTCAGCAGGCTGGATCTTGCGGTGGAGCCGGGAGAAAAGGACTTCAGTGTATTCGCTGCCTTATACACATACAGCTGTGGCATGTGAGGTGTGGCGTTATTTCCTCTCCGCTGCTTTTTCACGGGGGTTCGCTCCAACAGTTGGCCGGCTGCAGGTTGCAGACCATCTGCTTTGATCCTTCCCCATCTTTGGGTCCCTGTGTTGCCACTTTTAAGCCGGCTCTGGTCTCCACTCCGCCAGCAGCGAACGTCGTATCCCAACTTGAAATTGTTGCTTGTGCAGCCGTTCGAGTGAATTCGATTGCGTTCAACTTGTGTTCCACAAAAACACAAGAGGACCTCACCAAGTCTGGCTAACTTAATATTAGATATTGTAAATCTCAGACACTACTTTAAATCGACAAGCTTTTTTTAAGACAAACAAGGGAGTAGAGAAATTAGAAGAGACAGAGCTGGTTATGGACAGAGACACATGATACGTAGCACTGCTGGGTCCACGCTCACTTGATGCTTTTACCACATTGAGCACTTCTGCACTCCAGCAACAAGACAAGGACTCTTAAATAAAGATGTTTTTTACAGTGACTAAGATAAAGTAAAGGTGACGTTGCAGGTGAATACATTTTGGTGGAGATAAAGACTTCTCTAAAATGTTACAAATTTAGGCTGTGCCATGATCGAGCCGCACAAAAATGAAAGAATAATTCAACTTATTTTTGTTTTAGTGGTTATTGATGTCTGAAAGCTTTTTTATAAAGACCAGATTTTCTCCTAAGTTACATTATCCTGTTAATTTGATGTCAAGATTATTTCTCTGGTCCACTTAAAAAAAAAAAAAAATGTAAACTAGCTAAAAATGAGTGAACCACATCTCCATATCATTTTGTCGCTCCCTCTGATCCAGCGTTTTGGTGAAGTTTCTATGCACTTCATTTTATGGGCCTTATTTTCTCCTTTTGTCTTCAACATCTTAAGTTCTGGTCTGTGAAATGAATGCCAGCATTAAAAAAAGGGTCTTTGATAAGAGTACATTTTGATACTTCTTGTTCAGTTTGGCAAGTTGGGAATCGTTCTGGCTCACGACCAAGAGTTATAGAAGACTTTGTTTTAACTCATTAACCAACCCAACAAGATTAAAAATATTTAATTGGACTCAAAATTTAAGTAAGAAATGTTGAAACCATGATCTACGTAGTAAATCAAGCCGCCCCATCAGTGTGGAATTTGGGGTAAACTAAACTAAAGAGATCCTTAAAGCTAATATTATTGAAATAGAAGATGACTACAATCATTTTTAGACTTTCTAGCTCTGGTTAAAGGAGTTCTGGTAATAAACCAATAACTAAACTGAAGTCTTATGGCCGGGTCTGGGACTTTGCATGACTGTGTTCGTCTAAAGTGACCGTTTGTGTTACAACACACATACCATATGCAACAGCCATAGGATATTTTGTGAATTGAAACAAGACTTGATTTGAGAAGAACCTATAACGTTCCACAGGGCGAGAATTTTGAACTATATTATTATAATTATATATAATTTGTTATGTTGTTGTTACCATGCCTTTTGAAATGTCATTAAAGGATATTCATAAAAGGTGTCGCTGACTTATATGACAAACATATTCTCAGTTGTTAAACAACAAATGTATTAGCTATAAATCAAAATGCCAAAGATTGTCACAAATGATAAAAGCTAAAAAACAAAAATGGCGAGTCATGAAAGAGCTGAAGTGGAAGTCCACTTGCTGGTCAATGGACCAGGTCAGACCATAAAGGACGGCTTTGTGGTCAGCGGGAAGGTGACAGACATGACGTGTAGCTCTCAGCGAGGAGACTCACAATGAGCTTATACACACAGATTACATATTTATAGCAGCGACGCACGGCTCTGCAGGTATGTGTAGATACACACAGACGGACGCACACATGTGCACTTGTGTGGAAGACGTGGCAGAAGACCAAGTCTTGATGATCTGCGTGAGCACCAAGCAAAACACCCACACACGCATCCTGTGTGTGTTGACACGAGTGTGTTAATGCAACTCAGACTCACACAGACGTTAGTTGCAAGTAAGTGACAAATCCTGAAGTGTTGCTCCAACAGTACCTCGTGCTGGGCCGGCTAGAGAACGTGACGACCCTGCACTGCAGAATTCGACCACTGACATTCACTTCAATATCAACACTTGTCGACAGACGCGGCTCAAAGTGAAGGGAAAAAAAAAAGAATCCACAAATGTAGGGCTTTTTTTAAAGGAGTGTGCCTCCCCTCTCTCTCTCCTCCCACTCACATTTCGGCACATATGTTTATCATTAGGACTAGCAGGTGTTGTGGTCCTGCCTCTTTTCTCCATTGTTGCCTGCAGCCAACATTAGACGAGGTTGCAATATGTGCCGTTCAAAAACTGCTCAAAGGAGAAACCACTTTTACCTGCTACTAACTTTCCCCCTAAACCATGTTCCACTTTACTTTATAATAGACGTTCAATTGAATTAGGGGCTCTCGTGTGTCCATATAGATTCAATTTTAGGGGTCAGATTTAAAGTATGTGAGAAGTGTGCGACACATTTTGGCCGAAAGAGCCTGCAGGTGAGAACCAACAGAACATGAGCATGACACGAGCAAACAATAAAAGCAACATGGGCCAACATACTCTCTGCAGAGGTGTTTGGCCATTACCTTGTGACACATTTGACAGAAAATAAGACTCAAAAATTGCATGCAACTAGTGTGAGAAAACAAGATAAGGGTTATTATCAAGTTTTGTCATCAGTATCTGTTTTTTGAATGTGTAATTTTCCCAGACCAATCTTTACACAAACAAGGCAGAAATAAAAGTACATGATCGGTTAAAAAAAAGTCATCTAAAGGCAATGAAAAATACATAAATTATATTCTTTCCTTTTTTATTTTCTCTGCGGACAGGCATCAAGTTCCTGGTGGTACGGACCATAAGCCCCCTTTATCCTTAGTCAATTCCATGTGTTTTTGTATCAGATATCAACAAAAAAAACATTGATTGGTGTGCTTGTAGGTACAGTAACACCGATTCTTTTAAAATGTATTTATGAATCTGTTCAGAGGACACTGAGGAGTTTTTAAAACTATTTGATGAGATCAACCAATGATTTAAACTTGGTTCTTTTACAATTATCATAGATTTTCAGTCTTATTTCTACGACAAAGTTGCGTTAACAAACCAACACAATTAAATACGTTTTCCCATGTATCCGTTTTCATTTTCCGGACATTACGGCTTCCATGATACATTGTTTTTATAGAACATTTTCTCAAACTAATGTACATTTGTGTTGAAAACCGTCTTGGGACTTCGCTGCTCTTTATGTTGAGTGTTGGATGATGTGGAGGCAGGTCTCAACGCCACGGAAAAAATGAATGATAAATGTTTGGACTAATGGCCCCATTACACAACCCTTAAATATGTCAGCGTCGACCCCCCCCCCTTCTTCAGCTCAACCAGCTAATGACAACGAGTCATACTGTAGCAAACTTTCCCCGATTTTTTAACGTTTTCCTCTTCTGTGCTCCTTTATGTCAACTGCTATTAGTGCCACATATTTTTCCTTAAAATAAAAATTAAAAAAACTATGATATTGCTTTTCCATTTATGTTTTCTGTATGTTACCAAAATGACTTAAAAAAACAACCAACAGAACAGAATTCTGTTTACAATGAGACTCTCCAGAAAAACAGTGTTTTAGTGGGCGGAGCTTAAACACATTTTCTAATGTACATTTTTCAATGAATAGAGAGTTTTGTACAAACACATACCGATGAGTACATTCGAGGTAAAACATAAATTTAAGACACACTTAAATCAACACATTAGTTTACATTTAGTAAACCAAAGTTTGTAGAGAATTGTGTCCATGTTGTTGTTGACGAAACATTTGGCAACAGAAGTTCCTAAAAACCTAATACATGGATTAAAAAGGAACTACATTAATTCAGGTTTAATACAGGCCCACTGGGAGCTAATAGGAGTCAACCTGGTGCAGGGTTAACAGCCTTACATAAATCAGAACAGCTGGGAGACTCCCTGCCAGGCCAGCTGGCTTCAGTTTGCATGTGTGTTTGTGAACAGGACAGGACCTGGCAGCGCAGGTACTGAGTGTAAATCCTAGCACTTAATAAACACAACACAAACGTGTGAGTGTATTGGACATGAGATGTATACAAATGCAGTCATAAATTGGCATAAGGGTGTGTTTAACTTAAAAATAAAACCATTTGTTGGGTCGAGATGGACCAAGTTTCATCAATCTTTCCTTGTAAATGTGGCGGGGGATGGGGTTGACTGCTAAGATAAGGCCAAGCTGGGCCGGCGTCCAGGACTGCTGAGAATTATGCGAGGGAAACGCTCGGCCTGGAAATCTCGGTGATTTGCGGGGATTATCAAAAACAACGCACGTTTTCTACAGCTGAGATTATATGTGTACGATACACCTCGACACAATGACTGCATAGATTTAAGAATATTTAGATGAGCGGGACAGGTTTGGACTGGACATGGGATTAAAACTCTACCACAGGGTTGCTCGACAAAACCCACCCAAGAAAATGACAGTGACTAGAGAATCATGAGGCATTCACGAGACTTGAGGTCATATATGCGGCATACCAGATGGTGGGCTCAAAATCCAAGATTATTGTTTATGTTGATATTATGAAGATACCACTGTTACAGAAAAGATCATTAACAAAGATAACGATGCCAACATATACTGGCTCCTCACACTAGCTCACTTGGAACTGAAGAAACTTCTGGGATGAGAGGTGAAACGTCTTTCCAGAACTCTCAACAGTCCAGTGGACTCGCTTTGGAACCACTTGGATCATCTTTAAGTCTATCCATCTATCTATCTCAAAGTCCTGAAAACAAATGTGTTCATGGTATCCTTTGTGTCGTCTCTCGGTCAAGGTGAAGGACCTCCACCACTGCATATGTATTTCTGGAAGCCAGGGAGGTCGTTCACCTTGACCCACGAGGGATACCACAAACACATTTATTCTCGGGCATCCGGGTCACCTTGACCCAGAGACAACACAAAGGCTAATATAAAAAGAAAAGGAACTCGGAAGTGTTAATTGCAGGGGAACAAACAGTGAGATAATTAAGACGCCAGGAATGAAAAGTCAATATCAGACTCGTTTTGTCTGACCAGTGACCATCACTCCTATAATATTTTGTCCCCTCTTGTGATTTTGACACCACTGACCAAGAACCTTCAACCACTTCACAGTGACACACTTGCTCTTTTTGCAGTCTCTGACTCAGCTCTTATCCAACCTCTTCATTTTCTTAATTACCTGATAAATAATAGCAGAAAACAGACCAACAAACATTCAATTTTGATGGTGATTAGTAGTTTTATATGGTCGACCGAAAACTTGACTTTATAAAACACAGCTTAAATGCGACTCGGAAGACAGAATGTGAAGTGATAGTGTTTTAAAACAATGTTGTGTGAACAAAGTAGAGATACCAAGAGGTTTAACTGCCATGTCGTGACCTTGAGTCTTCGGTTCGGTAAACAAATCTTTTGCCTCGAGCCGACACGATTCTTAAATGATGGATCTTGTTTTACGGATTTGACTGTACGCTGTGAAATGAGGCCCACGTGGGAGGCCTGTACCTTTTGTTATTTGCATCTGTGACCTTGTTCTTCCATGAACAACCCAAAGCTATCAAACAAAGACCAAGAAAAACAGAGGCGTCTGGCTACTCTTTATTATCTTTACACCCTGAAAGGTTTTTCTTTGTTAGCATAAGGTGCTTGAGGTCAATTGCACTATAATAAAGCAGCATTTTTATTTATTTCAACACTATGAAATGAGACAGTAGAAGATTCTGTTGGTATACAAAGAGAGACTCAATAGACGAGTGAAAAAAAGAGGAACCTGAGACGGTCCATTGATTTTTAAATCTGGCTATATTCCTGTTGTCATCCATCTTCTACATTAAGAGTGATGCGGATAGTAAGCTAACAAGAACAACAAAGCACAGAATGTTCCCACAAAAATCTCAACATTTTCTCTGGTATTACAATAGTTGAAGATAGAGGGAACATGATTTAAATGCTCATGTCATTATAGTAAATAACCTTCTGTGATCCACGCCGTCCTTGATCGAGATGTAGATCAAATTCCACATTTTCAAATCGCAGGCTTTTTTGCTTTGCAGGGAAAATTAAGAGAAGGGTGGAGCGAGTGGACCGAGACAAACTAGATGATCGCAAGAAAGCGGAGAGGTGATAGAGGGGGCAGAGAAGGAGTGAGGGAGTAATGATCTGCACATGGTTCCATGGTAAAGGCTCAACCATAGACACATGCTGGGGCCTCCTGGGACTCATCAGCAGTACACAGCTGTGAGCTGGACAGCAGAAATCTATTAGCACCAACCATACACACTCGCAAAACTACCTTGTTCCCTCACATGAACGGGCACATTCACACACCCCCTCGACCCCATCTTATTTCTCCAAATTGACGTTTAAAAAAAATCAAAGTTAAACTGTAGATCATTTAATGGGAAAATAGCAGCTTTTTCAACCAATGGGAACGCAAGTCTGCTGAAACGCACCATCAGGAAAAATACACATGAACCCAAACGTTTGTTAACAAACAAAGAGAGAACACAAACACACACATCAAGTTAAGTACAAACATGTGTATGGCTCGTGATGACATGCCCATTATTTCTGGAGAGGAAACATCGACGGCGAATCATTACCAATGAGCAAACCATTAAAGAAATAAACTTTATTTCTTTTACCGGCAGCCTTTTAAATCATGTGGATGAACAACACAAATGGATCATCCTTACGCTGCACCAGAAGAACTTACTTAATCATTACAACACATATATGTATTGTGTACTAATGTTTTAATTTTAGTACTAAAAAATACTACATTGTATATGTCAGATATCACAAATAACTTTCAAACGTTTTTTTAACAAAATATTCAGTTATTACCAATCAAATAACACTAAATACTACTACTAAAATGCAAGTCTTAATGGAGCACTTTACAGTAAATAATACTTAAAAATAATGATTTTAATATATAATATGTTTAAATAATCGCAGTAAAAAGGAAAATGTATTTTTTATTCAGAATGATTTAATATGTTCATAAACTGGCTTTATAGTAAAGCAAATTCACTTTTATATTTATATTTTTAATAAAAACTCCTGTGTTGTTCTCAGTGTTATCTTGACCTTTAAAGTATATACTTTATTGAATATTGTTGATTGTTTAAGTACTTTGTGACCCTGGTCTGGAAAAGCACTATATAAATACAAATTACTTACTTACTTACAAATACATATGATCGTGGAAAAATAATAAAATGGCAATAGAAGAACATTTCAGTCCTACAATAAGGATACACGCTTTTGCGATAAACAAAAAGACAAATATGTTAATAAATACTGATAATAAAACATCTTTTCTACACTACAATAAAGGTAGAAGGCTGCATGTGACCCATAGGCAACAGTTTGTCTCGTCTGCTCTGAAATGCTCCTGAAACTTCTGCAAGAAGGAGTGAACTAAAAAAATTGATCTTAAAAAGTTGGAAACAAGTTGATAGAAAAGAAGTTAAAAAAAAGTTGACATAGGTGTGAATTTATTCTCCAACACTATATTGTTTGTAGATCAGCGTTTGGACGCCTTGGCGGGTCCTGAACAAACCCTGATTCTTTCAATGGTGACATGTTTGTCTAGCGAGTGGAGGTAGTGATTTAGAGCTGCTGAGAATGATGACTCTGCCAGTGGAGCTGGCAAAGCGCTGTCTCACTGTCATATACTTTCTCCGAATGTTGGGGGAGGAAAAGTCGGGTGGAGAGGAGAAGAGGGGGAAATAAGAAGCGGGGGTGAAACCAGAGCGAGAGAGAGAGAGAGAAACCACCATCTTTTATGGAGAACAATCCTCGAGGACGCACTGCCAAGGCCAGCTTTATAGGATATATTGGACAGTTTACTCTTAAACACACCCACCATCCTGTCGTCTTCTTTTTTGTTATTCCCCCCTTTTTTTCCCATTTGGCTTAAAGGCGCACTACAGGGAGGGATACATGGTATTAACACATTATTGATCATGATTAAATAAATATAAATAAAACATCCTTAAACTTTATTCATGTAAAGATAAGTTAAATATTAAGGGATTGGACTGAACGTGTGCTTGTTTGGGCACTCAAAGTAAAAACAGTGTGAAGGAAATATGAAAAAGGAGAGATTTGAGAAGGGAGGGAGTAGAAAAGGCCAGTTGAGAGGGAGAGAGAAAGTAAGTAGCCCAGCCCAGTTGCCTGGGGTAAAAACTGTTCAGCTGCTGACTCAGGACTCTCTTTGTTTGGCATTGCTCCCTCACTGTTGCTCACTCTCGTTTCACACTTGCACACACACACTCCGAAACGCTCCCTATTTTCAGACCCGCATCATCGTGCACGGACAGCTTTATGTTGACAAAAAAAACGTAATGAAGCCTCAGTGTTCATTGTAACACTTTCTCCCCTCAAAAGTTGCCAGATCCTTCTCCGCGGTTCCTCCTCTGGCGTGACACCGTACTTTAAATCTCCATCTCATATGAAAGCAAACAACGGTTTGATACATTTGCAGAGCTTTCTCCTGCTCTTTTCATCCTCCACTAACAGTGCTTCATGATCTTTGTGATTCTTTGTGGTTTTATTTTGCTCTAAAAAGGCTGATTTCCAGATGTTGGCAGCAAACTATCAGCAGTCGTCCAGGTATATCGTGGGTTGTCAGGGGGCTAGAAAAGTAAAAAGGCTTTTTTCTATTAAGGCAAATGTTCTGTGTCAGAGGCGATAAATGTAACGAAGAGAGAAGAAAAAAAGACCAGAGAAAGACTGCTGGCGAAGTCACAGCAAAAAAAAAAAAAGACCAAATAATAGTTGTCAGTTACGAGGATGATAGATTGTATTGAAAACCTGCAAATGAAGCAGAGAAGGGGGACCTGAAAGAAGCCACCGGGATCTCAAACACAGACACTTTCCCAGTTCTCAGAGAGGCAAAGCTGAGCCAGACTTACAAAGAGCCCGAGGGGACTGCCCTGATGCGCCCAGAAAACAGAATGTGGACAGTGCCGACTGGAAATGGATCCAAGAGTGGCAGCTGGCGAGGCTTAAGTGGAGCAACACACCTTTTATCAAATAGACCGGCATCGCATTCATTTTAAACTGTGAATACGTTTGGAAAATAATGTCAATGTAAGACTTTTTTCCTTCTCATTTCAAATCAGCAGAATTCCCATCTAGAAGAAAATGATCATCATTAATGTCTCCTCATTTACTTCTGCAGTAGAACCACCTCAGAACCAGAGCAGATGGATCTGCACACCAGTCAAGAGCTAGACACGCCTCCTTGCAATAACGACCTGAACAATCGACCAGTTAAAATAATAAAAACTAACCCTATTTTTCTCAGAAAAAAAAGTGAGCTCTTAGACTTAGAGTACACAAAGAGAGAGGGGGTCCTAGAGACAGCGGGGAGTTAAGCTGGAAAATGAGTTAGAAAGTGATTTCATTGAGACAAGTTATTTAGTAATATAACTATAAATGATAAAAAATGATGAAAAAATTACTTTATTTTGGTAAAAGAGACGGGATCCCCAACCAAAATGACCACTGTATAAACGAGTCTAGAGCCACAACTATACTCTCAATAGAAAAAAAGAGATTTAGGCCTTTAGAGTTTCCATTCCAATTTGAAAAATTGTACTAAGAATACAATTTTCTTAAGGTAGGTATTTAAAAAAGAAAATTGCTGTATTATTATTAATATAGCAATTAATTAACCTTTTCTTCTTTCCCCCCAACCATTTTACACTGTGTACGTTTTTTTATAAAAAGAGAGAAATGCTATGGTTTTTCCAGGTTTTATTGTCTCAGTACTTAATATGAAAAGCCTAGCTAAAGAACTCGGTGAATTCAGTTTAAAACCTTCATTGGAATGAGCCTATCCACCATTGTACTTAATATTGTAACAATATAAATATTATTATTAGTAATAATATGGTGACAGTTGCTGAGAGGAGATCACTGAACAAACTACTGTCCATCATGGATGATGACAGTCATCCTCTGAACACTGTCATCAGTGAGCAGGGAGCTCCTCCCATGAAGCAACACTAATAGACTCAGGGACTCATTCATTCCTTGTGCTATTATTAGTTATCTTTAGATTGTGTTATCTTGCACTTTCCTTTTAATTGCACTTTGTTCTTGTTTTATGAATCTATTGTCTGTGTTGCTGTGTGCTGGAAAAACAATTTCCCGAAGGAAACCTCCAGAGGGATCAATAAAGTTTATCTATCCATCCATCCATCCATCTATCCATCTATCAATTTACCAAAGGAGCTCTCCAAAGGGATCAATATTGTTTATTCATCTATCCATCCATCTATCTATCAATTTCCCGAAGGAGATCTCCAAAGGGATCAATAAAGTTTATCTATCTATCCATCTATACGTCTTGTATTAATAAAAGAGTAGTTGGCGCACAACCATTTTCAGTTTTCCTTTTTAGCCTTTGTGGACGATAAAGCCAAAAAAATCAGGATTAGTCTAGAGTCAGAGCAGTTCATGGTGGTAATTTTGATCCATAGAAAAGTCCTGTAGAACCCCTGTAACACCTGTGAGGGGGTCACCAAACTAACTCAAGCACCCTTTATAGATATGGACCGTCTCTGACCCACTGCAGTAAAGCAGTTTTCTGGTTATAGACTCTCTAGGTGGGCCGTCCCAAAAAAAGTTACATCGTGTAGAACATTGTTAAATAAGAGGTGAAGAGATCTATGACACAAGTCAGGACTGTTCAATTTAAACCAATTATTACAGAAAATACAAGAATAATTGATAATAATGTTACATATCGTTGCTTTAACATGGTTTACAATTGTCTTTGCTCAGTTGAGCAGATTTATTCAACAGACATTTTTATATGATTTTGCAAAAAGTACATAAGAAAATGTGAAGTAAGAATCTTTCAGTGCGAGAGTTAAACCCGCGCTGCAGGAAGGACAGATTCTGCTGCTTCTTCCTGCATAACCTGTGAGGATATAAGACAAAAACATCTAACATTGGTGTTTTTAACTCCCTCCAAACACTTCTGTACTGCGTTGTCCTACCATTTATTGTTGTTGTATTTATCAAAATTTTATTTACTATTGTTATTATTCTAGTTTTTGTTTTTATTGTTTCAGTTATATTTTTTCAACATGAACATTTGAACTTTCTAGTGGGACAATTCTTAATTATTAGGAGAAGAGACATGATGTAGGGGTGTTAGGAAATATCTAGGAAATATAATATATAGCATAGTATATATCAGCGAGTTAAAAATAATAACAATAATCAGATTTTTGGAAGTTTGCGGTGAGTAAGGCTGGAAAAAAAATAAAAATAACGTGAGAGCTAGGTGATTACTGAGGATGAGAGGATACAGTCGAGCATTTAAAGTTGATGATTGGACATAATTTGGTTTATAAACCAGAAGGCAACAATAAGAACTGAGCTCAGTCCAGCTTTTTAATGTGCAACCGCGCAGCAAACCGAGCAGAAATGAGGAGAAACTCATAATTAAAGGGTCCGACCTCACTTTCACCTGAATCCATGCACTGTTTATTTGACAGCGCAATAAACAAACTACTTTTTAAAATAAACTCAATTCATTCAATTGAAGCATCTACTCTGGCATGAGTGAGCGTACATTAGAGGGGGGTGCATTGAGAAGAGTGGGCTAAGGTTGGGGGGATAGTGGGGGGGGTAAAAGGGTGCTTGCTTGGCACAATGAGTCCTACTTGTTAGCCAGTGACAGTGTCAGGGATCGTGACAGGGTCCAGACGCTAGACACCAGCTGCAGGGCCTCGTAAATAGACTGCTGTCTCACAGGCATATTTGCACGCCAATGGTTCCCCGCATGTGCACACATACACACTCACGCATGCTCGGCAGGCATGCGGGCACATGTATTTTACTGTGGAGGCACACACACACACACACACTGACTTATTGTTTCGGACAGATCTTGTAAACGGGGACAGTCGACGTCTTTGTGTCTTCTGCCCCGTTAAACCTCCAGTGCAGCACCAACATGTTGTCTCGGTTTTAGGTTCGAATTGAAAAGGTAGAGTCAGACAAGCGCACACTTGAGGTCTTATCTAAACGTGTGTGTGTGAGTCAGTGTGTATCAGAGGTTCACCCTCCTTCCTCGCAGATAATCAGGGTGGTGGGGGGGTGGGTTGTGTGTGTGTGTTGGGGGGGTGGGGGGGGTGTAATGCATTACATCTGCCTCTACAACGAGGGGCGGAGCAAGAGACGAGAAGTTTGTGGAGAGCGGAGCTGGACGGGAGGTGAAGGGGTTAAATGTGCAGAGCCGATCCTGCTGAGCCAGCAGTAGTATGTTAAAGTGCAAGGTTTCATTGTAGCAGATACAGAGTGGAACTCCTTCCCATTAGTCATGCTGGTAACTGCAAAGACAAATACTTAACCCTTAACGCCCTCAAGTCTCGCAGGTACAACACTTATGCTTAGAATATAAGCACGGATCGTGAATTAAACTGTCACAAACAAACAGCGTCTGTTGAGAGATTATAATAAAGGAACAGTGGTCATTACAGGGGTTTTTCCCTTAATATTAAAACTCTCTGTGAACTTGATTATAACAAGCCACCCATTCGCAGGTTCCCCAGGGTAGGTGAGCAGTTCTGTTCCTCCGTCAGACCAAACCATAATAATCGTCGCCAGTGCCAAGAACAGCTCAGCAGAGCAAGTGGACTAATGCCTAACAATAAAGTGAACTACTTGCATGTGCAAAAGCAGGGGAGGCAGTTCAATGTATGAAAATAAATCAACATTTTCTATTTTTTTTAAATGACACGTTATCCAACTCACAAGCTAAATAAGCACACGAGACAAATTGTAGGTTAGAGATAAGATTAACAAAGAAAATGATTTAATTATTTAACAATACTATTAATGTTATTAGCACACATTGTTCAAATTAATTATAAACCCTTCTTTAAAGATGCATTACTTGTGTTATTGAATGTTTGTTTTATGTTTTGCCCTTTATTAGTTTAACCCTTGCATAAGCACTGCAAAAGTACTTATGGAAGATGGGGAGGTTGTTTACCTTTACCCAGAGACAACACAAGGGATACCACAAACACATTTGTTTTAGGGCCATCTTCCTCTTTCTTTGCGCTTGATGGAGTCTACTGACTCCTTCAAGAAACATCTTAAGACGTTTCTATTTGTTCAGGCTTTTCCTTGATTTTCTGGAACTCCTGTTGTGTTCTCAGTTTTATCTTGATCTTTAAAGTATATATTTTATTGAATATTGTTTTGATTGTTTAAGCGCTTTGTGACCCTGGTCTGGAAAAGCGCTATACAAATAAAAATTACTTACTTACTTACATTGACCCTGAGATAACACAAGGGTTAAAAAGAAGAAGATATTTATAAAATCTAATAAAATGTATACATATATTGAAATAAGCATTTTATTTGGCTTTCTTTCCATAACCCCTTGTAACAATTACACCTTTGCTTCTCTCTTTTTTCTTGTTCCATCCCTCTTTTGGCCAGACGGTGCCTCACAACAGTCCTTATGGAATTGAATTGTCCCAAATAAAAGATGTCATTTATTTGAGTCACGACATTAATGTACTTTCGACGCACCTCCCCCCCCCCTGTGTATATTATATGTTTTGGCCCAGGCCTTCTTCGTGGTCAGTTCGAGTCAGTGCACGAGGAAAAACGATAGCGTAAAATGATTCTAATCTAATCAAAATGAAGCATGAAATGGCATGTGATCTTGCATAGGAGAACACAGCCCTGTCTGTTTGGTTTCATCACAACCGGTCTGATATAGCAACACGCAGACATCTCCATGTAAACACGCCGCCGCTCTAAACGTCCCGTGAGGGCGGAGAGGGGGGAACAGAAGTGTTGTTGCTGGCCAAACGCTCAGCATAATAAAACAACAATTACCATTCATCTTTTTCTCATTTCCCCTCTTGTCACAACTCTGGTTACCATCAAGAACAGGTAACGAGAACATACAGCGTAATATGGTTCGCAGATATGGAGGTGGAAAAAAAAAAATGAAACATCCCAAAGCAGCAATCCACATCACAACACACCGGCAACAACTGAACAATAATCCAGAGGAGATGGATTTGAAGACAGTTTATCATGTTCAGAACGGGCTCAAACTCAGCCATAGGAAGGGGGCCAAAATCTTTCATCAGTCGAGGTCTGGGGCCAAACTCCTTCTTTTCTTATTAGTCACCGTATGATTGTTGGAATCCAGAATCTCTGTTCCTCATCTTATCTTAAACGCTGAACTCAAAATATGTCACCATATCAACATGAACGTTGAGCCACATAAAGTGATTTGACGGGACCACGTGCTCTAGAACAGGGATCCCTAAGCCCTGGTCCTTGGACTGGTACCAGGCAAGAAAATGTATACATATATTGATTTAATAATTCTATTGATTATTACTGCATGAAATGTGATTTGTTTAAAAAAAAAAAGATTGTATTTTCAGTAACATTAGTCTGTGACTCTTGACATGTGAAAATGCTTTTTACAGTCAAAAAATACACCTGTAAACTATTGAAAATTAGTGAAACACAAACTCTTACATTCATTTTTACTGTTTTAAACTAGTATAAATATATATATAAGTTACTTTTATTTAAACAGCAAGTCTCCAAAAGATAAAAGTGTGCAATGTGCAACAGGCATCATTTTGGGGAAAAAATAAATTCTAAACCTTGATTTACATTTGAACAAAAAGTTGCACGTCCAAAGTGATTCATACTCTATGCAAACTGTCACAGTCTACTGGAAAATCCAAAGTTACCATTCCAAACAGTCCAAGTTTTCTGTTCTAAAGCTCCCTAATGACGCTGATTCAGTGAGAACAGCTGTTTGAATCAACTCAATAGGTGAAAAAAACACCAGCTCTCTGCTGTTGGTTTGGACACAACCGTGGCTAAAACAAAAGGAGTTCTCCGAGGACCTGCGGCTGCGTATCGTGATGCAGATTTACGTCGACTTATTTTTAAAATGTGTGTTGTCGTTTGACAGTCAATGCGCCGTCGAGGGAGAAGAATGAACGAAAGCGGCTGCTGCTAAAGTAAGCAAGTGTGTATGCGTGTATAATTCCACTGACCACAAACATTGTGAACAGAAAAAAAGATGGAGGACTAAGCACAGGGGTCAAGTTGGATTTGGAAAACTATAAATCCAGCAGTTTATTTGCGGTTAAAAGCGTGAGAAAGGTTTGTTTTCGATTTAATTTTTCAGTGAATTGCTGCCAGGTGACGTGCCATAATGCACGACCAAACCAACCTAGTTATAACAGGAAATCTTACCCCAGTCTTGTCACAGAGTCGCAGGGTATTGAAGGAGCCCATGGCAAACACTTCCCCATCAGGAGCCCAGGACAAGGAGGTGACCGGGTAGTCATGAGCTGCAGAGTTGTACAGCAGCCGGCCGTAGCTGTCCCACACCTAGAGATAAGCGGTCGTAATTTAAAAATAAGTTCAGTTTAAAAGTGATTATTTTGAGGCTACCTTATATTTACAGTCTTCGCCACCAGACAAAATGAGGTCATTGACAGAATTCCAGTCAGTCTTGAGAACAATTCCATCGTGAGCCTTCCACTAGAGAGGAGAAATAAAGTGTAAAAAGACAGTGAAATCATTGCAATTACAGATATTTCATCCATTTATTACGATTGAGTTTTATGCATAGACAAATCTGCACATGAACTCGACTAAATTTAAGACTAAACAACAAGATAAAAAGGTAAATAATATGATTCAACGACAGGGTGATATTAAAAAAAAAAAAACTATACAACCAAATGTGAGGATTTTATGAAATTAAATTAAGGAGAAATACAAGTAAAAACAAATATTTGTATGCGCAGTGACAGCTTTTATGCTTGCTATTTTTAATTTTTTTAAATACCATTAATTAAATAATAATAGTAATAATATTATGAATCTATCAAGATGTAGAAAATGATTGAGGAATAAAAGTGATGAATTTAAAAGGTGAAATCCAGTAGGTAACAGAAGCTTCAGCGTTGAGTAAGAGACACTAAATAACCAAAGAATAGGAGCTAATGTAGATAAAGATAAGGAGGGAAGACATGAAGCAGTAAAAAAGACCACTTGTGCCATTAGCAATCACCATTTAAAAGATGGAACAGCGGTTCTTATTTCGGTGTGCAATTTAGCTAACACAAAGTGTCAATAAAAATGAGATATTTGAAGTGTGTCGCTTTTTATCTGCCTCGGCTACAGTTTAAGTCCAGACACAAATCACAAATTTGGAATCTTGTATTCTGAATTTTACATTGACGACACTTTTTGGAATATTCTTTTTTTACTTTCTTTCTGAAATATTAATGGCTTCACCTGTATGACTTTGCCGCTCGGTTGGAGAGGTTTGATGATCAGCTGTCGACCTGATGTGTAGAGGATTCTGTCCGAGTCCGGGCCCCAGGCCACCGAGTACACAGGAGAGCCTGCAATGGAACAAAATTAAAAAGTGATATTAGTAGCTTTTTGTTCTTGTTTTTTTTGTTTTAAACATTTATTTATGATATTTAGTCATCAGGGTTCCTACATATTAAGGTGTGTTAAATTCAAGGCTTTTAAACAGCATTTAAAATCAAATATAACCCTTGTGTTATCTATGGGTCAAGGTGACCCAGTGGTCCTCGAGGAATACGCATGAAGTGGTAGAGGTCGTTCACCTCGACCCAGAGACAACACAAGGGATACCACAAGCATTTGTTTTTGGGCCTCCGGGTCACCTTGACTCAGAGATAACACAATGGTCAAGACCAACTTCACAATCAATCAAAATCCAACGTCCATTAAAAAGGTTTATGGACCTTTAACCAAAGTGATTATTTTACCATTGGATGTTTTGTTTAGTCATTTTCAAGCCTTTTTATATTTTAGACATTGATACTTCTCTTTGAGTGCTCTTTTTGGATGCTAAACCTCAGATAAGGTGAATAAAAAATGACATTTAAATCGGCAACAAGATCAATGACATAAGGAAATGATATATGACACGAAACCAATCCTACATTTGAGCAACAGCACCTCTGAGTTTTTCGACTTTCATTTTTGTCCACTTTTGATCGCTGACACACACAACACAACACAACAGACACAGATAAAAGACATCGTTTGACTTTTTCTGACTTAAGCAGAACAGTGAGCACAGTGGGTTTTTGCACTTCCTTTAAACAACATCATAGTAGTGTGCGATTCTTTTCATATGTGTTGGAGCCGTGTGTGTGTGTGTGTGTGTGTGGGGGGGGGGTTATGGATGTGCATGTGTAAAGTCAGAAAGGGGCTGACATTTAACCTCACTCCAGGTGCATGTGGTTTCTGACAAATGCCAAAACGTCACATGATCTAAATCTCACTGAGCACACAAGACAAGCTCGCCCACCCCTCCTCCTCCTCCCTTCTCACTTTCAACCTCTTCCTGAAGCTCTCTCTCTCTTTTCTTTTTTTTAAGTAAGTGATAATACCGGAGACGATCCTCATCATGCCACATGAACAACTTGTTGCAAACGTGCATGAATTCAGTTTCGAGAGAAGCCGCACCTGCAGGGATCTGTGTGCCATATGGAGAGCGACGCAGCCCCACTACACCCAGGTGTTTAAATAAATCTGTGGCTCTTTGTAGCTGCCTGCTGCCCGGCAGCTCATTCTTCATCCAGCCAGAGAGGGGAAAGTGTTTCTCCATGCTGGAGCTCAATTTCCATTTCCCTGCCAAATTTTCCACAGCAGCCGTCATTTAGCGGGAGTGTGCCACTGATTTCCTCAGTCCATGTTCATTCACCGTCAATTGTATTTCTTACATCCCTGAAGAAATGTTTAATGAGTACAAGGAGCTAAATAAATGTGTGAAGAGGTGAGCAAACGCCGGAGAGAGAAGTGATTCATTAGGCCTTTTTTTTTTTACAGCTTTTAATAAAAACTATTTCTAAAGATTCTTGAAACTAATAGTGGTTTCCTATTAAAACTCAAATGGCTCGCTTGTCGGTTTTTATTGAACACAATTATAACACGTCAGCACATGTTGAGTAACTTCCAAGTCCGACATGATGGCGGATTACAGAAAAAGTTAATAAAGCAAACCATGTTGGAGAAAATGACTCTTGAAAAGCACACTGCAACAAAATAATGAAACGTAGATAAGTATTAAGTTTGGCCTTTGAACACGCTGAAGCGTGCATGCTGTAACGAATCACAAAATCATTGCTTAACACTGAACCTTTGTGACTCTGAGGCCACATTTGGCTCCATTTTTAGTATTTTATTATTCAATAGTAATTTTTCCAATTTCATTCACAGTTTCATGTTAATATGGTTTCCAAGACGAAATGATTGTGTATGTGCTGGTCTAGAAAGGTGCTATATAAATAGAGATTATTATTAGTATTAGTATTATTATGTAACTATATGATATTTATTTTAAAAAATTGAATCCCACTTATTTCCATTTTTTTATTGTAATAAAGTTGTTATAAAAGTAATAAAATCAGTAATAAATTAGATGAATTCGATTTTTTTTCTTTCTCCTTAAGAGTGATGTTTTTTCCATATATATCCGATTTTGCACATTTTCTATTCAATTATATATTTGGACTATGATTATTATATACTACAAACTGTAATAAATAAATGTGTACTCTTGATTTATATTCAAATGTTAATGATATCAAATACAAAAACAACTTGATAACCACCAACCAATTTCTTCAGATTTAGTGCACAAATGCTTCTCCCCAGATGCAACATTAATAGACTCAGGGACCCATTTGTTCCCGGTGCTAATAGATTTTATAATTGTGACTTTGGGGGCAGGAGCAGAGTGAAAAGATGATTCTATTCTATGCTCACCTATATATCTTTTTCTTATTTTTCTTTGATCCATGTTATTTATACTTAGTTTTTGTCATTTGTTTTATGAATCTATCGTCTGTGTTACTGTGTGTTGGAAAACAATTTCCCAAAGGAGACCACTAGAGAGATTAATAAAGTTTATCTATCTAGATTATAATTATAATATGATGATAGAAATACATTTAAATGCTACTAAAATCAGAGGTCACCAACTTTTTAGCAACGATGAGCCAATCAGTTTGGTAAACACTTCGAAACAACCTAATATATATTACAGATGATACATAATTTCCTCTAATATACTATATTTATCACATTAAGGATTCTTCAATAATAACCAAGGAGCAACAAGAAAGGAAACACAAAATTGAAGATAATATGATCATTATCTGAAAAAAAAAAATGAACAGGCACTTGGGCTACTCCTTCAGTGTCATGTGGCTACCTGGTTGACCCGTGCACTAAATAAGTGCAAATTAGTTTAACCCTTGTGTTATCTTAGGGTCAAGGTGACCCAAAGACCCAAAAATAAATGTGTTTGTGGTATCCCTTGTGTTGTCTCTGGTTCCAGATGAACGACCTCAACCATTGCTTATGTACTTATAGTAGCCAGGGAGGTCGTTTAACTTGACCCAGAGACAATACAAGGGATGCCACAAACACATTTGTTTTCGGCCCTTCGTGCCACCGAGATAACCAAGGGTTAAAAAAATACGGATGACACCAGGGGGACAATTTTAGAATTATTTGCTGTGGTCCAAAAAAAAAAATTCATCAATCATGATATATAGCCAAACGATTGGCCTTTTACATTCATTATGATCAATTACTTGTTTTAAACAAATAAAATCAGTTATGTTTTGAATAAAAGGGCTGAAACATGTTAATGTTATCGACAGCAGGCGCCTTTTCCGTACCTTGGGTGGCAAATGTCGATCTCAGCATCCCACTTTTAGACCAGATCTTGATCTGTCCATCTTCTCCAGCTATTAAAGCAAATAAATAAGCAATGACATTGAACTACGTATTATAAAAAAATAACTATTTCTCCTTTCATATACGACATGGTTCTCACTTGGAACTTAACACACCTGTGATGAGGGCAGTACCGTCGTGGTTCCATCTCCCAGCTAGAACGGCTCCTTTATGGGCCTCAATACTCTTCTCAATGCGTCCTGCCTTGGATGTGAGGTGGAACTTTCCTGCGTGGATGCAAAAAGGAATAGTCCTGGAAAAACAATATCTACCAACAACTGAAAAGTAAAGTTATTTTTAATAAACAGATATAAAAACGAACAGAGAAAAACATCTCAGTTGTTCCAAGTCAACAGCAGGACAGGAAGAGTTATGAGCTATAAACCTTAAACCAAACAATAAATCTCACGACACAATATTCATAACAAAGCTATATTTTCCTTCCTCTAATTTAAGAACTCAGACTCTCGCTGGATATTTAATGCCATGTTTTCCAGAAGCAGACGATGTAGACAGTTATTGAGTGCAACATATACTTTGTGGCATTGTGTATTAAAAAATCTGAAGGTTCTATGTAATTTTTGGCGAAACTAAAACTGCAAATCAGCATGTTGCTGCTCTCTCCTTCTATATTGGTACAGAATGCAAAAATGAAGATTCTTAATGTGGCAGGTAGTGAGATTGACAGTGACTTTTATCAAGTTATAAAGACACACTATTTTCAGTGTCTGTGTAAAAAAAATGTTGACCTGATTTCCTTATTTTATCCTTTAAAAAGATGTACTGCAAGCTCTGCCATTAAACATGCCTACACTTATCACATTATTTTACAAACTTAAATGACCTTTTTGTGTGTGTTTTTATTAAAAAGCAAGAGGACTATTATTATTATTGATCTACACATATTTGGAAGATTCAGCTAAATCATTGAAAAAAACTAAACAAGTAAATGTATTATTGTAAATTATTAGTATTATTATTCTATTTGATCCTAGTTAAAAAAAAACTTGAAACTCCGTCAGAGATAACTGCTACAGTGCGGGTGTGTGTAACAATAGTCTGCCATTAGTGTTGTGACCACATGTCGCCTGACGTAATGGAGGATCAATATTGTCTACATTTATATTGGATGTGGCATAAGATGTCAGACTATTTAGACACACTACACCTGGAAAAAAAATACTACTTGATACAGAAGGATCATGCTTTTATTTATTTGTATCTAAATTATTTGGACAATAAAAAGATGAACTACGACTTAGATGATACGTTTTTAAAGTCAGTTTGTACATGACGATTCCTTCTAAGCTCTGAGCTTAACTTGGCAGACTGACTTGGAGGACATTAGCCTGGTGTGTTAGGAGATAAAAAACACAGAGGCTGAGTTGCACAAGGAGAAAAAAAAGGACCGACTTTGTAGGGAAGCTACAATGGGATTTCAGTAATTCAGATGTAAATATTGTTAATTCAACAACAATTAGATGCAGCGCGTCCCATTATGTTCAAAAATGTTAAATGCACACGTAATGACAAATGAGAAGCAGCAGTCAATGAATCTACTGTTGTGGATATTACTACACTTTAATTGAAAAAATATTTTTTATATCTTACCATCAGTACTGGTCAGGACAAATATCTCTGCCTGGGTTTGTTTCTTTCCACCAACAGTTTTTGGGAACCAGTGCAAGTCGACGGGGAAAATATCCTCTGGTAATTTGACGACAAGACTGGTCTCGTCGGTCAACAGGTTCCACTTCAGGATCTGGTGGTCTTCACTACATGAGTACAGCTCATCTGCAGTGGTCCAGCCAACGCAGCTCACGAGTTCTTTATGTGAGATTCTGTTAAGAAAAGTCTCCTACTTGAGGGAAGAACTCGAGTTGAACACAGAAAGTACTTTTAAAGAACGTATATGACACACTGGACTAAAACTACATGTCTGTTTATGCCTCTAAGAAACATCTTAAGATGTTTTTATTTGTTCAGGCTTTTCCTTGATTTTCTGGAACTCCTGTTGTGTTATCAGTTTTATCTTGATCTTTAAAGTATATACTTTATTGAATATTGTTTTGATTGTTTAAGCGTGTTGTGACCCTGGTCTGGAAAAGCGCTATACAAATGAAAATTACTTACTTACTTACTTATAACAGTGTCATTAATTAAAATGTCTCTTTCATTATTAATGTCATGGTGTTATAACAAATGACAGCAGCAAAACAACCATAATATTAATGCCCACCAACAGTAAAAAAGATATGCTTTGGTTCCTTCAGCAACGATGTTTTCAGTCTCATGGTTAGATGTTTCAAAACAGCCTCCTGAAATGTGACAACGGTTATTGTTGGTAGCAAAAACAAACAATATTAATTGGTTTCTTTCATAGGAATCCGATGTAGTTCGAGTCATATTCATCCAGCGGTCAACAGAATAAGCGTCTACAGTTGCTAAGTTACCTGTCACTGTTGTGATGCCTCGCCTGTTTCCCGTTTGTTTCTATGACACAAAGTTGACGCTAACGTCGTCTTCTAGTGAGGAATTTCATTTGGATGTTCAAGCCAAGACGTCGATTGCAAGACATGCCTTTGCAAAAGAAATGTTCGAAGTCAATCCATCCTTCTTCTGCACACTACAGCCACTACATCCAAGCTAACCATTTAGCAACAGAGGAGCATTAGCAGCAGCCCCGCTGAAGGAAATATCGCGAGAGTTTGAAATGTTTTCATTTCAATTTAATGTAGTCGCGTAAAAAAAAAAATAATAATAATAATAAAAAAAACTTCGATGTAGCCACACAAAATAGTGGTTTCATAGAGTATACAAAAAGTTATAGTTTTTAGAGGTAAAAAAAGAGCGAGGAGAACTGCTAGAGGGCGGGATCTCGTTGCTATAGCAACCATACTCTGGTTCGAATCCCTCGAAAAATCAGGATTACAATCATAAGTGACAACAAAAAATATTATTATACCTTTTTTTATTATTGAGATACAATACAAACTTTCACTTTTAAATGCATGTAAATATACATAAAATATTTAATTATAATTTAAACTACAGCACGAATAAATCGAAGTAAGTAAATTACGGTGGATTATTATTGATAATAACTATTTGACACCAAAAAAAAATACGCAGTTAAATATTAGCGTGAACGCAATACGCTTCCGTAGATTCAACCCTCTTTTTGAATCTGTTTTTTTTCTGCCTCTTCTCAACGTACCATGATGCCTTGCGTCAGTTAGTAACGAATCTGCTTCGCCGCCTCCGTTTAGGCGCCATTTACAAGCTGCAGCTTCGCAGTGAGGAGAGCGACTTGGAGCCACACTCGGCTGCGAACTCGGGATTATACGGTGTTTTTATATTCTTTTTCGCGTTTTTAAAACGACGATTGGACCAGAAAGGAGGATTTTTTTTTTTTTACAGAATACGCGTCCAAGTGTCGCAGGTACGCGGATGAACAGCCAGTGGTACCGCTGGGGGTCCGTCTATTTGCTGGAATACGCGTCATCGCTGTTTCTTAAAAGTTAGGGTTTAACGATAACTACTTTATATGCGGTTGCGTTAAGCGGCAACTTTTTTTTTTATACATATATAATTTTAAATATTAACTTATCGGCGTATATTCTACAGCAAAAAATGCTATTTAACGGAACGCGTACATTAAATTAATATGGCCTTTTAGAAACTCACTGTACCTTCTTCTCTGACTGTCTACGTCAAAGTATTGTAGCCGTTGCTAAGCTAATTAACATGTGTCGTCACAACTACTTTACACTCGAATATAATAAACGTTAGTCAAAAATAATATCGATCCGTTAATAAAAATATATTCATCTTGGTAAATAAAGAGATTGTAAATGTACTTTTAAAAAAAAATGTTACGTCAATTTGACAAAAAAAACAACTATTGGCTAAGATTCAACATGAAGTATATTTGTTTTAACATTACATTTGCATACGAAAGCAAACCGTAGATTTCAATAACGTGATGCTTCTAACGCATATTATTAATATATTTTAAAAGCAATATTATTTATCGATCATATATAATATAAAATCGTTCTATTGTTAATAGTTTGACAAACAAACAGGGCGGCAGTGACACGTTAATATTGCGATTGTTTTGCGCACAAAATGAAACATTGCGAGGATCCCCTGGATCCCACCCCACTCATGGATATTTCGCTTTTTTCTCCCAGTGAACCCCCTTCAGATTTGAAACCATGCCTAAAAGTGCCAAGAGCTCCACTGCTTCCGCCAAGCCAAGAGGGAAGGGGTCGCAGCCCCGGGATGACTCCGAGGACGAGCTGGATGTTCCCCCTCCAGAAACAAACCCCAAAGACCAGGAGGAGGAATCACCACCAGCGTCCACTGGCAAGTAACAAAGGCTTCTCTTTTTTTTTTTTTTGGCGGATCTAAAATAAGTTGTGTGTCGGAGCTTTTTTTTGTTGCCGTCATGGAAGCTTCTTTTTTTCTTCTTCTTTCAATGGATTTCATTTGTGACTCAAAATATAACAAACGTCGATTGATTCTGGAAATATTGCGGTAAACGTCGTGATTCATTCTCATAGTGATATTTGGTGTCTATTCAACTTGAATGGTTTTGACATTATAGCATCTCTAAGGCCTGGACAAAAAAAAAGTTTTCAATATTCATTGTTGTTGTGTTGAGGCTCGAACTTCACTCGCTGTCATCGAGCTTGTTTATGTGAAGCACAATAGATTCTGTTTTCTTGTCGCTCTTTTTTGGGGGGAGAAATTCAAAACGCGTATGATAACTTTGAGTCATCGTGGCGTGGACGTCAGATATCGGGTGATTTTGTTTTGAAATAATTTAATTGTGTTTTGAATTAATTTGACAATGAGATGCCGCATCTTCTGTCTTCTGACAGAACGCGTTTGTGTAACAGTGATCGCTCTCTCGGCTCCGATCGAACGATGCTTGTTTTTTTTTTTTAAATAAACCCAGGAAAGTAGTGTCTGTCAACTTTATTCTGTTGTTTTGTTTGCAGTGTTTTTTTTCTCTCGCTCCTCTTCCCCTCCCCCACCAGCAGTGCAACCCCCCTTTCCTTCAGCCTCCCCCCCACCTGAAAGTGACTGCACAGGCGAATAAAAGTTGTTCCTCTCTCTCTTTTCTCTCCACCACAGATCCCTCTCACCAGGAATCCACAGAACCGGTGGATCACCGAGGTTTGGAGGAGATCTTGGGCAGCATCCCCCCACCCCCGCCCCCAGCCATGACCAATGAACCGGGCGCACCTCGCCTGATGATCACACACTTGGTCAATCGTAATTTCAAGTCTTACGCCGGGGAGCAGATTTTGGGGCCTTTTCACAAGGTGTGTGCAGAATCACAACATGCATAAAGTTGTATTGCATCGGTATGACACGATAGTGTAACACGCAGAGGGAAACAATATTACTAAGTGTGTGGCAGTAGTTTTTTGTTTAAATATTGTTGCCTATAATGATTCAAATCTGAGTGAGTTTGTACTTTTTATGCTCGCCTTTTATTTGGTCACAGGCAATTCAAAAAACGTTGCTGACTCAGATTTGTTGGTAGGCTTTTTTATTTTATTATATTCTTAATGTTACGCTTTTGTGCAAACAAGTAAAAAAAAATGGATCATCTTTTTCTTTTTTAGATATAATAACCTGAATAAATGACCTATATTACAAATCATGTCGCCACTCATTATTAGATTAACGCCCTAACATACTGTACAAGTGTGTAGCTACTATTGCTGTTATTGCTTTGACGTTTTTTTATTATTTGTTTTGTCAGCGATTCTCCTGCATCATTGGTCCAAATGGGAGCGGAAAGTCGAACGTGATAGATTCCATGCTGTTTGTGTTTGGCTACCGAGCTCAAAAGATCAGATCCAAAAAGCTCTCAGTGCTGATCCACAGTTCTGATAAACACAAAGACGTGCAGAGCTGCACCGTGGAGGTGCACTTTCAAAAGATTATTGATAAGGTACACACTTCTGACTCTTGTATATTTTACACGTGGACAATTTATATATTGTTAATTTATTTACAGTAGGTTTGTGAAATGTATTGTCATATTGAAAAAAAGTTAAGTTGAGCTCAGAATATAGGCTACAAATACATTAACAAAACCCTTTTATTTTCGAAAGTTTTATATTCATTATTTTAGTTCTTGCAATTTACTTTGTAATTAAGAATAAAAGAAAACATTGAATTACCTTGATTTAATATCATCTAAAGGTATTACAATTATTCACATTTCATCTCTAATATACGCACTTTACATTAATGTACTTAAATATTGTTTGTATAGTCATTTAGCTCCATTTTAAGAACGTTTTTTTGTAACCGTTAATTCTAGTGTAAATTACACCTAACACTCGGAGCAGCAAGGGGAGTGAAGCTTCAATGTCAGATGGGAAAAGATCTTTGTGCTAGTTTTGGTTCAGTGTTGGTTGTATTATCTGCACAGTTCACGAGCTTCTGCCGTTCTGCTCTAAGCTGCTGTGTCTCTTCTGCCCCTCCCCCCTCTGACTCAGGAAGGAGATGACTACGAAGTTATCCCCAGCAGCAAGTTCTACGTTTCCAGGACGGCCAACAAAGACAACTCCTCGACCTATCATGTCAATGGCAAGAAGGCCACTTTCAAAGAAGTTGGAGCGTTACTCCGAAGTCACGGAATCGACTTGGATCACAACAGATTCCTCATCTTACAGGTAATTTATATACTTCTTACTTTTTGCTGTGATAATATCTCCTTACATTTTATTGAAATTAAATCTTTCAAGTTTGTTTGTGGTGCTCTGGATTTCCTCGTGACTCACCTTAAAGTGCTCTAGCAGCGCATCATGGTTTGATACAGTGTGATAAAAGTGCGAACCGTTATTTGCTGCTTGAGGATTTCAAGGAAACTCATTCCTATTAAACGTTTACTTAATCAGACGTGGGTTGACCTTCGGTGTGCTCACTTCTATCTCAAAGTCGGATTATTGTTCTTTTCTCTTTCTACCTGCCACGCTTTAGCAGCACGTAAATATTGGCGTGTGAGAATTGACCCTAACCCCAATATTGGCAGTGCTGCTTCAGTGTGGCAGGAACACACACACCTTCCATGATGATGGGGATCCATGGGCCTCATTTTGTTCTTTAATTCTGTATTAAATTGACTGCCTCTTACTGACTTTTTCCTCTCAATTCTTGTTATTCTATGATTGCCGTTTGTCTTTTCTTGGGTTATTATTGGTTCAGATGATTGATTACGATTGAAAACATTCAGAGATTCAAATGTATTTATTTTTGAAGCTAGTGTGAGGTGTTTCAGCTAATAAATCATGTTTAGAGAATGATAGACGTACGACTGAAGTCGTTTTAACTTCTAGATACTGATTTCCATCTTCACACATTTGTCAGTTGTGTAACGCATTTTTACAAATTTCTTTTCATCTGTATATTAATTTAGAGACTGCCAACAAAAAAATGAATGACGTTGCATTTCATTTTCTTGACAAAGAACAAGAATGATAATTGGTTGTGTTTTTTACTTTTACCTGTAGATTATTTTAGAAAAACTTAAACTTTTTTGTCTGAAATTCAAAGGGGCCTAGTTGTGATTATCACATGAATTTATACGTAACAATTTAGTGTGTGTTGAGCCCTGTATGTGCACAATGTAACAACATTTCCAATCACTGGTCTGGGGCCTGGTGCCCCGTGAGGCATTTGATACCTGGACAATTAAAAATAACTATTATTTAATTTCTGTTGTATTGACTACAACAACAGTCGGAAAGGCATTTTTAGTGTCTCTTGACTACGGAAGGCAATTATTTTTTTCGGACAAGTCTACTCAAAAAAACGATCAACAATGAATAAAACCACCATCTTGATGCAAAAACCACCCTAAGGATCTGCTGATTCAGCATTTTGTCGATTATTTTTTTTTTTTATTCATGCAATTAATGTTTGATTGTTTCTGCGTTTTTATCGGACGATTGGTCCATAAAAATAATTGGCTATAAAGCTGGTGTGTGGTTTAAAAAGAAAAAAGGATAGGGAACCCTGGTTTAAATCACTATCCAGTTACTTAAAATACAACAAAATCAACGGGTGCTAAAATTGATTCTTCATGGCCGTCCACACATCAGCTGAGCTGAAATGTTTTCACTGAAGGTAGAACACGTCTACTTAAAAAGTGTTGTTATTCTGTCAATTCATCTATTTTATTAAATTGATTTTTGTACCATTTTCATGCTCATGATTGAGTTCTGCAGATGCATGTAGACACAAGCTCAGCCGACATAGAAATAATCATTTCAACTGATATTTACACACACCGACCGTCTTTGTACCTCACTGCTGTAGGGCGAGGTGGAGCAAATTGCTATGATGAAGCCAAAAGGTCAGACGGAGCATGACGAGGGCATGCTGGAGTACCTGGAGGACATCATCGGCTCCTGTCGTCTCAAAGAACCCATCCATACACTGTCCCGCAGGATCGAGCTGCTTAATGAGCAGAGGGGAGAGAAGGTGACTTTTTAGAAACCCTCGCAACACAATGCCTGTATTAACTATTATCTTAAGGTTTTACACATTTTTTTGCTGTTTTTACTTCTTTATTTAGCAGTAGTAATGTGTTGAGATATTTTCAAGTGACCTCCTGTACTTATGGACATTTACTTTCTCAGCTCAACAGAGTGAAACTGGTGGAAAAGGAGAAAAACGCCCTGGAAGCAGAGAAAAACAAAGCTGTTGAGTTTCTCACTCTGGAGAACGACATCTTCAAGCACAAGAGTCGCCTCTGCCAGTACTATGTGTGAGTCAGAACTTCTGAATAGTTGCTTCACAGAATTAAGAGGTTAAAGGTGTGAGAAAATATAGATTTAACAATATTTTTTAATTCTCGATACTGTATCGATATTCAATGGCACTGTATCGATATTTAAAAATAGCAGTGGTAGCAGTGAAGTAGCTGCTGCTAGCTCTCTGTTGCTAGCAGCAGCTACTTCACTGCTACCACTGCTGCTGTGTTTTTCGGATGTTTGAGAGGAAAAATCGCTTCACAAGATTGAACCGCACTCACTTTATTAATAATCTAGAGAAGCTTCATGACAAAAAATATTAACAGATCGGAGAAAAAAGCAATCCTAAACAAAATGAACGTCGCTGTTCTGTAGAGATGAGAGAAACTTTCAGTCGACGCATGAAAGTCAACAATAACAAACTTTCTTGTAAGTGTTAATGTTGACTTTATCATTGGAATTTGCCTCAATCCAATAATGAGAGTTTGTGTTTAACATGGTTGAATAGAGGCGGACCACGCAGTTCTGTGTGTGTGATGTCACAAAGGATGCTGATTAAATTTCACTTCAGGACGATCAATGATGACAAAAAAATAAATTTAACCAGTTACTTTACTAACTTACTTTGAAATCGTGTTAGTCACAGAACACATGATTTCTTTTTTCTTGGAATTTCAAAGGTTAAGAGCTTATAAAGCTGATGTTTGGACTCATTTTGGCTTTAAAACAGAGTTTAAAGTTGAAGAATTAAACACTGACATGATATTGCATGTTGCTCCATGTTGTTAATGCACTTCATTGTGTATTTTTAATATAAATCTTAAAAAATTGTTAATATTTTGAGAAGCACTTTCCTACAAGCAATTTCACATTTGGTAAAGAATATATTTGCTCAATTTTTTTTGTTGTAAAAGCCAGAAAAAGTATTTTTTCTTTAAAATATAAAATGTATATCGTTGTTACTACAGTATCGCAAAATATCGCAATATATCGTATCGTCACACGTGTATTGTATCGCCAGATTCTTGCCAATACACATCCCTGCCTTTTTGGCTGTAGAGCTATATCTCGACAACTCAGTTATATCTTAATGTTCTTCAAAGGAACCTCTGCTAATATTGCTAACACTTCTGACTGTGTTGTGTAGTCACGATCTGCAGAAGCGTGTTGTGGATAAAGAACAAGAAAAGCAGAAGATCAAGGAGGACACGAAGGAACTCACTGAAAAAAACGCCAAAATAGCAGAAGAAATGGAGAAGAAGAATCAAGAGCTGAAAGACGTGGAGAAGTAAGCTCTTCCTCTTTCCATCCTGATGACAGCTGCTCGACATGAGCGCTGGAACGTTTGAACAGGAAAAAGATCAAAACGACTGTCATTTTGTGTTTGGTCTCGCACAGGAAACAAAATAAGATGAACAAGTACATCGAAGCCCACAAGGAGAAGTTTACTCAGCTGGACCTGCAGGACGTGGAGGTGCGCGAGAAGATCAAACACTCCAACAGCAAGAAAAAGAAAATGCAGAAGCAGTTGGAGAAGGATAAAGAAAAGGTGTGTAACCTCTGTTTATACCACTTTTAGATATTGGATATTTTACCTCATGAGTCTGTTTGTATCATCTTTCTTCCTTGTGTCTCCTCAGCTGGAAGAAGTCCGCTCTGTTCCCGCCAACAGTGAAAAGGCCATCTCTGAGGCGACCGCTCGTAAAGACAAGCTGGAGAAGCAGAAGCTGAAGGAGGAAGAGAAGCTAAAGGAGGTGATGGAGAGTCTGAAGGAGGAGACCAGTGGTCTGCAGCAGGACAAGGAGGTCAGTGAAAAGCTTCAGGAGGTCTGGACGTTGCTCGCCGTCAGCAGATCAACCTTCTGTCTCTGCTCAGACCAAAGAGAAGGAGCTGATGGAGCTCAGCAAGGCAGTGAACGAGACTCGCTCCCGCATGGACCTGGCTCAGTCCGAGCTGGACATCTACCTGAGCCGCCACAACACGGCCGTGACGCAGCTCAACACGGCCAAGCAGACGCTCCAGAACACCAGCGACACTCTGCGGGAGCGTCGCGCTGCCATCAAGGACCTGCAGGTGAAAATCCCAGCGTTGGAGAAAGAGCTGAAGAAGGTAAATATTTAATTATTTGTTCATTAACTTTGTGATTATTAGCTTCGACTGACCTTTTCTGTCCGGGCAGGATGAGGTTGAGTCGGAGCAGCTGCTGAAGACGGACACCGAGGCCAGAGAGGTGGTTCGAGAGATGAGGCAGAAGGTGGATGAAGCCAAGAGCTCGCTGTCCTCCAACCGCAGCAGAGGGAAAGTCCTGGACGCTCTGATGCAGCAGAAGAGGAGCGGCAGGATCCCCGGCATTCTTGGACGCCTGGTGCAGAACACTTTCTCAATCCGTGCCAGCAGCTCATGACCACAGAGTTGTGATCCTGGTGTCTTTGTGTCGGCAGGGAGACCTCGGCGCCATCGAGGAGAAGTATGACGTGGCCATCTCCTCCAGCTGTGGCGCTCTGGACAACATCGTGGTGGACACCATCGACACGGCTCAGAGATGCGTCACTTTCCTCAAAGAGCAGAACATCGGAGTCGCCACCTTCATCGGCCTCGACAAGGTCCAGACCTCTTCTGATGACTCGATAATGATTCCAGGTTTTCTGCTTCTCTAAACCTGGTATGGGCATCTTCTGCAGATGAAAGTGTGGGAGAAGAACATGACTCCCATCAGGACCCCTGAAGACACCCCTCGTCTCTTCGACATGGTCCGGGTGAAGGACGAGAGCGTGCGGCCGGCCTTCTACTTCGCCCTGAGAGACACGCTGGTGGCCCAGGACATGGAGCAGGCCACGCGCATGGCCTTCCAGAAAGAGCGGCGCTGGAGAGTGGTGACCCTGAAGGGGCAGATCATCGAGATGGCCGGTGGGTGTGAAAGACGCTCGCGCGTCGGAGACCTCGTCGCTCATCTTCATGCGTTTCAAATGCAGGAACCATGACCGGAGGAGGGCGAGTCATGAAGGGCAGGATGGGCTCATCTATCGGCACAGAAGTCTCTCAGCAGGAGGTGAGGAGCTGCTTTGAATGAGTCCTGGGATATATATCTTATTGTTTATGTGAGGGTTTAATTCTTTAGATGTTCGTAAAAAGATTCACTGAAAAAAAAAGAGAAACACATTTCTAAAATCCACTGAAAATCGTGGAAAAAATATTCTTAAAATTAAATGCACTAATGCCACTTGAAATTTTACACAACATAAATTTACGTAACTTAAAACGCAGCTTAAGTACCTGCAGTACCTGATATTGTTTAACTTGACTCACTAGTATCACTAACTTGCGCTGCTTCAGTGTTCATTATTGTCTTAAGTGTTAGATTTGACTTGTGGAAACCTGCAAAGACCCTCAATTAAATTTTCCTAAGCTTTCAAATGCCCCAAAGCTATTACTAGTTTATTGAGGCTTTCTTGCCTTTGTTTGGATTAAATACTCGTGATTTTTTTTTAATTAAAAGTTCCTCAAAGCAGCCCAGGATGATATCGTAGACCTCCTAATTTGCACCAAGGACCAGTTCAATGTGTGCATTATTTTCACGGTGGGTCAGATAAAAACGGCACAAATAAATGAAGGCAAAACCTTCTGTGCATGAAAAATACATTTGACCACAAACACTGTACAGGGGAAGCCTTGTGTTTAACACATGCATCTTACATGCTGTGTAAACTTAAACAATTATCAGTACAAGACATTTTAATCCCGGACCAGTGATTGCACAACCACTGTCGGATTCAACGTTAGATTTTCTCTGCCGATTTCATCATTTCTCCACAGAAAGAGTCTAAATGTCTGTTTGCTCTGCAGCTCGACCGCATGGAGCAGAAGCTGAACGAGAAAGTGGCAAAACTGCAGACCTGCCAAGAGAAGAAGCTGCAGCTGGAGGAGAGCGTCCAGAGGCTCGGGCCACAGCTCCGCGACATGAGGAACACTCTGGAGAAATACACCAACAGCATCACCGTACGTCTCTCCGTCACCGCCGTGGCTCGTCTGAGATGATCGAGACGAGCTTCTGTCTTCCAGAGTCTGGCTGACCAGGAGATGCACTTGAAGCTGCAGCTGAAGGAGCTGGAAGCTAACGTGCTGGCTGCAGCTCCAGACAAAGTCAAGCAGAAACAGATGGAGAAAAGTCTGGAAGCCTTCAAGAAGGGTAATGTTCTCCAGGAACACAAGTGTCCTTGAAATGCTACTTCTTGTTCTCAAAGAACCTGCCTTTCCGCATATCTCCCGCCCTTGACCTTTGACCTCTGGCTCTCGACAGACTTTGACGCCGCGTCCAGTAAAGCTGGGAAAGTGGAGACCGAGGTGAAGCGTCTCCACAACCTCATCGTGGAGATCAACAGTCACAAGCTGAAGGCTCAGCAGGACAAGCTGGACAAAATCAACCAGGAGTTGGACGACTGCTCCTCCACCATCACCAAAGCTCAGGTGGCCATCAAGACGGCCGACCGGTGAGACAGTCGATCCCTCGTCACCAGGAGCTCTCAACACTGACCATTGCTTCCGTCTTGAAGGAACCTCAAGAAGTGTGAGGAGAGCGTGACGCGCCTGCAGGCCGATCTGGAGGAGAACGAGGCGTCCTTGGCTCAATTCAAAGAACTGCTGAAGAAACTGGAGGACGAGGCGGGCGAGATCATGAAGGCTTGTCAAGAGGCCGAGGTGAGTGAGACCACGTCATCCTCCATCCAGGTTTATCGATCATCTTTAAAACTCATCATCTTCATGTGTCCTGCAGGCGGAGCTGCAGCAGGTGCAGGAGCTGCACGGCGGCGCGGTGAAGGAGATCAAGGCTCTGCAGAAGCAGGAGCACGCGCTGCAGGAGGAGTCGCTCAGCGTGCGTCTGCGCATCGAGCAGCTCGAAGCCACCGCGACGGAGCACAACAACAAGATCAAGCACTGGCAGAAGGAGGCGAGTCTCGCCTCAGGGTGGCGCTCCGGAGCAGATCCTAACACCCGTGTCTCCTCTCAGGCCAGCAAGCTCTCGCTGCACACCGTGGAGGAGAAAACAGCCGAGGAGCTCCCCGTCCTGACTCGGGAGGAGCTGGAGGAGATCTCCAACGCCAACGTCATCATCAACAAGATGATCACGCTGGAGACCCGCTGCGCTCAGATGAAGCCCAACCTGGGAGCCATCGCCGACTACAAGAAGAAGGTAAAGCCGCTCGGACCGGACGGAGAACGTTGACGACCTGGACTCGTGTTGCAGGAGGAGCTGTACCTGCAGCGAGTGGCTCAGCTGGACGAGATCACCACGCAGAGGGACCAGTTCAAGAGGGGCTACGAGGACCTGCGCAAGCAGCGTCTCAACGAGTTCATGGCCGGATTCAACATCATCACCAACAAGCTGAAGGAGAACTACCAGATGCTGACCCTGGGGGGCGACGCTGAGCTGGAGCTGGTGGACAGCCTGGACCCCTTCTCTGAAGGCATCATGTTCAGGTAGGACACCATCTAGAAGACACGCGTCCATCCTGTCGCATTTAACTCTGTTGTCCCGCCTCAGCGTCCGTCCTCCTAAGAAGAGCTGGAAGAAGATCTTCAACCTCTCCGGAGGAGAGAAGACCCTGAGCTCGCTGGCGCTGGTGTTCGCGCTGCATCACTACAAGCCCACGCCGCTCTACTTCATGGACGAGATCGACGCCGCGCTGGACTTCAAGAACGTCTCCATCGTCGCGTGTTACATTTACGTGAGTCTGTCCTTGAAAAGCCTGCCTCGGAGTCGAGTCACGAGGTTCTCCGTGTGTCCAACGACGTCACGGAGATGTTTATTTTGTGAAACAAAAACCTCAAACTCGCATGGATTAAACTTCAAGCCAACAAACTCCGGTGACGACGCTTCAAGAGAACTCTCTCTTCTCTCCGCAGGAACAAACAAAGAACGCTCAGTTCATCATCATCTCGCTGAGGAACAACATGTTCGAGATCGCGGATCGCCTCATCGGCATCTACAAGACTCACAACACCACCAAGAGCGTGGGAATCAACCCCAAGACCATCGTTTTCAAGGAGCACGACGCTCTGACGGCGTGAGCCCGGCGTGGAGCCGACTCTGTAAATACTTTGTCCCTCCTGGTGGACTGCTGCTACTTCTGTGGAACTTCAATAAAATATTTTTATTCTTCGACTTGTTTAGCTTTTGTTTCTTCTTGTCACAACGAAAACGTTGGACCTTCGTTTATTGAATCTTCTTCCGCGTTTAAGGTAATATGTAAAGTTAACATTGGTTTGTATGTCAATTATCTAAGTAAGTCATTTTTATTTGTAAAGCGCTTAAACAATCAAAACAATATTCAATAAAGTATATACTTTAAAGGTCAAGATAAAACTGATAACACAACAGGAGTTCCAGAAAATCAAGGAAAAGCCTGAACAAGTAAAAACGTCTTAAGATGTTTCTTAAAGGAGTCAGTAGATGTAAGTATGTCAGATGCATTGTGTATTCTGGTTAAGCTTTGCCGCCCAGTCAACCAACCAATTAGCTGTCACTAAATGGAGAAGTGTGTAGAAAGACACCATTGGACTTCACTGTTTTGTGTGTTTTATAAATGTAACTGTAGTTAAAATCAGTCTATAACGACAAGGAAATGTTATTTTCCTCATTTAAGCTTGTTACAATATATGTAAACAAATGTGTTGCTAAGAGGTTGTACGTCAATTATAATTCAGTCTGACTTTATATATTGTTTATATGTATATATAGAGAAAAAAACACATTTTGAAAATAACTTCCTTGTTCCTATAAGGGTAAGAAGTTCATTAAACTATGAATTGTAAATAAATATACTGATGAATATGACGTCATGAAGGTCCATGTCGCCCTGGACTGCACTCTGGCTCAGGTGTTGAAGGTCGAGTGAGCACGAGAGTGAAACCATTCAAGAGCTTCGATCTTTATTGTCCAACAGATGTAACAGGTTTGTCGAGAAGCTTCTCAGGTGAGAAACGGCACGTCCAGTCTAGACGTCGCAAAGTGCAACAGTGTCGCCACCTGCTGGTAGAAGTTGTGACCCACAGTCAACGCCTGCGTCCCCCACAGACCTGCAGCTGTGAGCGTCATCTCTGCAGCGTGGCGGACGGAGGACAATGCTTTGCCGCCCAGTCCGTGCAGCAGGTGGAACACCTGAGACGCAGGTGCAGGGTTCTTCCAGAGCAGCACCACCACCAGCACCAGGAGGAGCCCCCTCACCAGCAGACGCAAGTCACGGACCCTCAGCTGGTCCGAGGTCGCGTCCACCTTCGGTTCGGGTCCCAGGTCTGCCGGTTCCTCTCGGGGGCAGAAGCTGATGTCGGGCGTCGGCAGTTTGGCGATGGCGGCGTTCCAGTTGTACTGCAGACAGTCTGCCACCCACGGGCTGAGACGGACAGACAGGTGGACCATGGAGGGAAGAGGAGCGTCGGTGAAGGACTTCTCTCGCTCTCTGAAGGTGTGGATCTTCTCCAGGAAGACCAGCGGAGACTCCTCGTCCTCCAGCTCCGAGCACAAGCACTCCAGGTGACTGTGCTCCTCCTGCAGAAAACACCTTTACTGTTGGGATCCACAGAGGTTCGGTCTACACTGTCTATCATGGAGAGGCTTTGATGCAACTTTTATTATTTATTTACTGTTATGATTTATTTTATGGTTTATACGTGAATTAATCTGTATAAAAATGAAAAATTCCATCAACCTGCAAATATGGATCGCGTTTGTTCATTTTTGTGTTGCAATTAAACGTCCGGTAGCAGTCGTTACATCTTACGCAGCTAAGAGAAGAATAAAATCCCCTGAAATCCTGTTACTGACTGAGGACAAGAGGATACAGTCGACTCCAGCAGCCCACGACTTTTTCTGTAAATCCTGCAACACCAGAGTCAAGTACTCGACATTACTACAAATATATCCTTCTTCCTACAGTATCACTATTTATATATCGTTGCCCCTGTATCGTGATTAGGGGGCGTCTTGGAAAAGGACCCTAATGACTGCTGCCATCTAGCGGGCGGAGGTTTAATTGCAACACAAAAATGAACGCTGTGAATATTTGCATGTTAATTGTAAATATATTACTAATAATGAATTACTATTGAAATATAAACCACAAAATATGATTTGATAGCCAACGAAAAATAACAGCTACAGTACTTAAAATAAAAAAATAAAAAAAATATTGCCATATATCAGTGTTTTCTCAAACCTATGATCTTGTAACACTAGATTCTTGAAGATACACACCTGCCTAGTATCACATCATGTTGTAAATATAATCATCATTTGATTCATTTTTCTACCAAGTAGCAAAAACTGCCTGCGCGCCACATTAAATGAGTAACACTAGTGATGAAGCTTCATGAAGTATTGCCCCTTATTCACCACTAGATGTCACTCTTTGCTGTATAATCTTGGGCTTTGAGCAACTTTCTTTAAAGCCAGGATCGCCGCCGATGCCTGAAAATGACGCTGCTTCGTGAAGCTTCATCGATACAGTAGCAAATTATGTTCCCGCACGAACATACCTGCAGCCCTTTGACCTGCAGGATCAGCGGGTCGTAGGTCTGCAGCACCTTCGCGTCGGCCTGGTCCAGAGCGTCCAGGTAGGCGTGTTTCTTGAGGCCCTGCTCCTCCTCCAGCGAGTGGAAGAACTGCAGGACGTCCCGTCGGTCCTGCAGCACCAGCTCCTCGCAGCGGATCTTCTCCTGACGCAGCTGCTCCGACAGCTCGCACACCTGCACAGGTGACGAAGGGAAGATGCGCAAAATAGTTCATTCGTTCTTCACGACGTATGTCTTTACGTTCGCTGAGTGGAAAAGGGATTTAAATGTCACTCTAGGTGGCGCAGAAGAAGCTGCAGCACACCATGGTTCATCCTTGCTTCTAAGTGTTGACCAGGAGCGCTGCTGCCCCCTGCTGCCCTCACATGTCAACAACATTTCTAATGATCAAATTGTGTATTTAAAATTCTGGTAAATCGGAAACATGTGCCTAAAAAATGATCAATAAAAGGTGTAATTGAGCTGCTTGGCAGAGGGCTGCGCTCTCTTGAGTGATCGTCTAGTTACAGTTAATCTTAAAAGGTTTTACTTTTTAGCAAAAAAATGTATGGCGGCTAATAACAAGCAGCTAAAATGTTACATAAATGATTTATCTTGTGTTTGGCTTTCGTTAGGTATTTGAAGTGTTGCTTCAAGAATATGTTTTTGTCTGATTATTACTGCAAGGGCTTTGATTTAATGTGGTGATTTTTAAATGGAGACGAAACCCTCAAGTAGCGCAACTGCTAAAGAAAGATCATAAATGCCTGACGTGTGTAACCAGGTACACGACAGTTAGAAACACTGATTAAGTACCGAAAATACTGTAAACATTGACACATATAACTTAAGATTTGAAAGTGTCAATAAGTATCGCTACAATTTAATATTGCAGTATTTTAAGTCTTATCTTCATACCTTATTGATATGGCTTTCAAATCCAATTTTATCGTTAATATTTCAATAACGTGTATATAAAATAAAATATTACGGTTTTCTTAATTAACAGATTCATAGTGTTTCATTTTTGTGTTGCAATTAAACCTTTGGCCGCTAGATGGCAGAAGTCATTACGCCCTCCGCACCTACAGGAACCATGAAATCCTGTGTGATCCTGGAGATGACTGAGGACAAGAGGATACAGTCGACTCCAGCAGCTTTTTAAAGCTGATGTTTGGACATATGTCGGTTTCAAAAGAAATGAAAGCAGTTACGACTTCGTCAAGAGTATGTTAAGTACTTGACAATACTACAATTATATCCTGGTTACTACATTATCACACTATATCACAAAATACTGCAACGTTGTCCCTATATTGTGACGCAATACAATGAAGTAAATTAAAAAGAATAAAAATAAAATAAAATAATAAAATAAAATAAATTATTAATAAATAATAATTGTATTTATTAATAAAATAATAAATAAAGTAAAAAAAATGCCTAAATATGATGCATACAATTACTGTTTTGACGATTATTGCAGTGCAGAATGGGACTCGTAGTTTGGTACCTGCTCTAAAGTCACTATTGAGTCGTCGTCATGGTGACCCCTGGACAGACAGGAAGTAGAGATGTGGCCCCGCCCTCACCTGCGTCCACCTCTCCTCACACTCAAGGTTAAACGACGCTCGCTGCTTCTCCCTCAGGAAGGCGGCGTGGAGGTCGTCCACGGAGTGACCCCGATGCTGCCCGACGGTCAGACACAGTCCACAGATGAGCCTCTTGTCCATGAAGCAGTACATGTTGAGGGGCTGCCTGCGGTGCTCCGGACAGGTCGGGGTGCAGGGGGCGCGGTTGCTCTTGTACTGTCAACACAGATTCAGTCACGTGATCCAGGTGAGTCGCTCGAGTCCTACCTCCTCGATGATGTCCCGCAGAGGGAGGTTTTTGGGGAGCGCGTCGACGCCCCCTATGGGCAGCTCCACCAGGCTGCGGCAGATGGGGCAGTGGATGGGGATCCTCACCGGCCGCCAGATGGAGTAGTTGAGCAGAGCCTTCAGGAGGCCCGCGAGGCAGTTCTTGCAGAAGTTGTGCATGCAGGGCAGGATGCGCGGGTCCGAGTAGAAAGAGTAACACACCGGGCACGTCAGGTATTCTTCCAGACCCTCCATGAAGAGGACAAGTCTTCTACTGGGAGATGAATAAACAAATATTTGTAATTGTCAATAAATCAATGTGATTAAGATGATGAATAACATCTAAGGTTCATATATAAACAACATTTATATATAGACTTTTTTTAAATTCAAGAAGATTCAAAGCGTATATTGTCATGAAATTCTTACTTTGTACCCCCAACAAAAGTGCACAGTAAAAAATAAACATATATATATACATATATAAATAACTATATAAACATTTGAAAGAATAAAAATCTAAAAAAACAGAGCAACAAAAGTACACGTAGTGAATGAGGTAGATGTGGTTTAACTGTTGACTCTGATGGCGGTTGGAAAGAAAGAGTTTAAAAAGTGTCAGAAGTGGGATTTGAACCCACGCCTCCAACTGGAGACCAGAATATTCTTTCATGAGATTCCAATCGTTTTTAACAATTTAATAGGTATAATATTTAAGTGAAATGTTCAGAATTTTATTTTATATCGTGGAAATATGTTTAAATAAATTGACAATATAGTTTTTGAAAAAATAATTATCCACAGACATCGACAGTAACACATTTATTTTGACCAGGTTTAACCATACATTTGTTTTATTAAGAATACGTGGTTTAATTTAAAATAAGAGCAATACATTGATAACGAAGCATGACTACTAAAGAAAAGCTATTAGAATGTATTAAGAAACTAAATATAACAATGAAGTCGATCAGACAGTTTAATAAATGTGAACATTAAACCACAACTTGACGCCACAAGCAGCCAATCCAGTGTCCGCAGCGTCACACGTGACCTGGAGCAGCAGGTGGCTCACCTGGTGGACAGTTACCTTGAAAATAAGTTCTCAAGTTCCACTTCAAAACAAGAAAACATTTATTTTAAACGTGCTTTAAAACTCAAGAGTGCAACATGGATGTTAAAAAAAGGTTTAATCTCGTCGTTTAATTATTTTTATTCTCCAACAGTATATTTTAAAAATAACCACAATTCAACTAATAATTGTAAGTTGTAGTAAATGTTGTTGCTCGTCTTGATTTCTTTCATAAACTCCTGCAGTTATTCATGTATTATTTAAATACGTTAACATTTAAACATACCGCTCGCTCGAAGCTCAGCGTCTCTTCCTGGTTCACCACAAGATGCTGCGTTCAGGGGTAGCACGTAAAACGCGCCTTTCTCTACCGCGCCGATCTTTTGGCTCCTCAAAAGATGGAGTCGCAGCACTGCATGTCTACGACCCTCCCTCAGACTTAACAGACCCCCTTCATAAACCGCAGCGTTTCAACCAAACGTGCAAAGCATCATGTGTAACAACACTGACAGGAATAACCGGATGATCTTAAAGGCATCGTTGGGAGAAGCCGCCTCCGTCCAATGTCTCATTTCACTGAAATAAGTCTGTGCTGGTTCTTATTGATCTGCTCGGTCGCACTTCTATGACGTCAACAAGGAGACCTTTGATCTTGAAAAACTAAAATAAGATTGAAAAAAAAAAAACCACTAAAGATGTTACTCGAATGTTTCAGTAACCATGTGTTGGGTTATTAAAAAGAATAAAAAGGTGAAAATATTCATTTTGTGACGCGACAAACCACACAAACAATCATTCTCTCAGTTTGGGTTTCACTATTTATTTTTGAAGACAACCTAAACTGTACCCTTGTATCCCCCCAAAGAGGTGTTTGGGGTGAACCACCTTTTTTTCTTCATTCCATGTTATAATTTTAATATTTGAAACCACATCTTTGCTAACACGGAATGCTGCAAAAAATATCCCTATGTTCAACAGAAGGTTTATGAGCACAATGTGTAATAATCGTTTACTACAGTGTCGAGGTTAACAAAAACTGAAGAAGCTTGTACACCTAAGCAGGTATAAGAGGGGGGGGGGGCAGGGGGGTGGAGGAGAGAGAGAGGGGGGGGGGACGAGGGACGGGGGACTTAAAAGGGACAGCAAAATGTAATATATATTTTCTCGGAGATCTAGATAAGGAAAACAACTTGGGCCCAGTCCCTTTTTGACGTGAACAAAAAAGGTTGCATCCGGTCGCAATTTGAGATAAATTAACAAATTGCTCTTCGAAAGCTTCTGAAATTAAGTGATCGTATTCCATCTTAAAAAAAAAAAAAAAAAGAACATTGTTCGATTAATGAACTCTAAAGACTGTGGTCACATAATGCAGAGGCTTCTGGCCTCATGTATGTGCAGAAACCATACATCGAGTCGGACACTAGTGACGGAGGGGTGGGGGGGGGGGACATGTAACATTGAAGCACAGTTTACTTAAAAGAAAAATTACACTGTATCCACAGCCTAAGGGAACTAAAAGACCCTAAAAATAACTGTGCCATAATTTTAGTACATGCAAAGATTATGATGAACAATCCTACAAGTAAATGGCCGTCTTCTCTTTTCCTTCAGTCGTACGTCAATATCTCTGGCAACCCTAGCAGCCAAGTCTGCTGAAGTCGAAGAAGGAAAGAAAGAAAAAAAAAAAGAAATCTCACAAAAGAACAGGTCAACTAGTCAGTTATAATGATGGTGGAGTTCACAGCATCAAGCCCATTTCAGGTGTGGAAATATGATCAACCGCTTTTACAGAAGCAATGAAACTAAAAGCAGGAAAATAATTAAAACATAAAAAAACACACTGGAGGCATAAAAGAAAATAAACCCATAAGCCACCAGATGCATCTCGATACAATGCACCGCTGCTCCACCGTTCGCAATGTCCAGTGTCAATTAATACTAACATAACAATAAATGAAAACAAAATATAATCCTTACGATGATTTTTTTTTTTTCCATATCCAAAGTTCTTCTTCTCCTTTCGGGGATTTTGTGAATCCGCCTGCTTTTCGAAGGCAAGACCTCCTTTCTTGCAACCTTTCCTAAACTCAAAAGTTGCGTAATTTTCGCTTCTCTCCAGATGTTTCCGTTTTTCCCGCCTCTGCATGCGCTCTCATCCCAGTCTCTCACGCAGCCAAGCACTCACAACGCATCCGTCCATTCTCTCGCACACACGACCGGACTTCTGGCCACGCCCACAGGGGGGGAGGGGGGAGGAGGAGAGGGTGGTGGTGCCCTGTCGGGGCGTCTTGTCGGAGGAGATGAACCTGGCTCCTCAGCACTGAGTCCAGACATTCATACACGATGGGGTCCCATTCACACTCGTCTGATAGCGTGGCCGATTGGGGAGGAGGAGGCGCGTCGAGGGCGGCGCCCGCCTGGTCGGAGGACCGCGGAATTGCGATGGTTCATCTCGGTTTTTCGAAAATCAAAAGTTCGATGCATTGTCTTGTTCGGTAGGATTAACTTGATTAGTCATTTTTTTGGGATGTCCTCGGTTTCTCCTCTGATAGACTTTTTGAGTTTGTATCGTCGTCGTCGTCGTCGTTTGAAGTCGTTTTTCGGAAGAAAGCAGCTCCAACGACAGAAGTCACGTCGGCACGTCTTTCAACGATGTAGATGTTTTGCTAGTTTTTGCAACATGTAGCCACTCATTCTCACTCGCACCCACTCGCCAACTCAAACTTCATTTGGGCCGGTTCCCCTGGAATGCCAAATGAAATCCACACATTTTTCTCTCAGATTAGATGCAGCCATGGATCCCACGAGCCAAGCACAATGGATCAAATTTATCACACTCTCGCTCTCTCTCGCTCTTTCTCTCCTAATTTTTTTTATGTTGAACAGAGTGCTGCATCGTGAACAAAACTCCAGAATACCCCAGATCCCCGTCTAGAACTGGAATCCCTCAGCTGGCACGTTGGCTGAGTTGAAGTTGTAGGTCCCGCCCTGGATGGCGTCCGGGACCAGGTTGGTGTCTTCATCGATCTGGAACACAAGAGAGGAATGATTCAAACTTTTGCTTCATCGTCCAGCTCAACATCGAACCATAGAATATTAGCTTTAAGAAGTGCAGTATGAACGTTAAAGACTCAACAGCATGAAGAACTTACGTCGGATGAGAAGAACTGGTCGATGATTTCATAAGCCAGTTTGTAAATATCCTCATTTTCATGATTCTGCAGCTGCTCCACCTTCTCCAAACCTGTGAACAAACATCCACACGTGAACACACTGAGGGTGAAGATCCATGTTCGTCACTTGAACCACGCTCACCTCCACACTCCTCGATCAGGTTAGCGATGGCCTCCGCCTCGTCGTCGGCCATTTTGAGGATGTTGCTCAGGCCGTCCAGGACCACCTGGACCACCTGGGCGTCCTTCACCGTCAGCAGGTTGCAGAACGGCGGGATGACCTGCTCCTCGATCAGATGTGCCACCTGGAAAAATAAAAAAATATGGATTAGCTGCAGTGATAAAAATAACACTTGATCGTCAAGTCTTTCCATGATGGATCCTTGGTGCCGACCTTCTCACGTCAGGTCATGAGCCAAGTATTGAAATGACAGTTTCAGGTGAAGACACTTATGGTACAGATCCACCTTTTTCTACCTTATGTAGTACAATTGCTCGACCTGTGTGTGGCAACATAACACATCCAAAACTGCTGATGAATAAAACATGGAATATGAGCAGTTAGGAGCGTTGGCATGCAAATGCTAGTGTTTTTGTCTAATAATGTGGTTAAAAATGGATAAATAAAAAAAAAGAAGACATTGGACATGTGATGCAAGACTTCCAGACAGAGGAATCAGTATACATTTAAACTCAGGTTCCCATTTGAGAAAATAAATCTTATCAATATTTAGTTGCCGTTTGGTGATTATCCTTTTGTTTTCCAACATTAAAAATTCTACCATTCTACTATTTAGACCAAAATTTCCCACCTACAATTTTAAAATTGGTTTTTGTTATCAAAACTCTCTCAGATTAAAGCTATTAATCAATAAAAATGTAAACATTTGTTGAGTGACAAAACTACAGTACCCTTGTATTGTGTATAATTATCAATAGTTATTGGCAAAAGGTAGATTATTTTACGAAAGCAAAGTTTTACCTGATCTTTTCTTCCACTTATTGTCAGATTGCTGATGGCCCAGGCTGCTTCTTTCTGAGTTCCAAAGTCACCCTTTAAGAAAACACATTTTAGTCACATACCAAGACTCATCATGTACTCTCCACTTTTAAATGGACAGACCTTGTCCAGCAGGTGGATGATCATGGGGACAAGTTTTGCGTCGATCACAGCCTGAACTTGCTGCTGGTTTCCTGCTGTGATGTTTGACAGGAACCACACTGCCTCCTACAGGACAAAGGGCGCAAGTACAAAGACATTTAATGCCAAGTCAGGAAGCAACGAGAGGTCAAGTAATGATTTCTAATCGGTGAATTGGATCAGAACCCAGAGGTCCCCAGTGTGGACTTCTGGTCGAGACACTGTGCAGAGGGCGGGGTGAGAGACCAAATGAGGCTCTAATCATCGACCAGGTCACCGGACGGCCTCTTTTTTGCGTGACTGGTCTCAGATGCACTTCATTATCAGCAGAGAAATTGTCAGGACTCTCACCACCAACCCGAGGCAGACAATCACTCACATTCACTCAATCTGTCTCTGACTTCTTTCTTTAACCATCTTTAACCACTTTTGATGACCACGTCGTCCTCTTCGTCGTCGTCTGGATCTTCATGGCGCGAACGTTCTGACACTAACTGAGCTCTACCCTGACAACATTCACAGCACTTTCACACCAGCACAGAGTCTCTGCTTTCATCACTTCCAGGCCATTATCTCGACGGAACAGAAGCGTTTCAGGGACAATCACCTTGTTTATTTTCTCCTTGGGGTGTGTGAGCAGAGCAGGGAAGTGATTGAGAGCGTCGCAGTTGAGGACCACCTGCGTCTGCTCGTCTGTGCCGGTCACAATGTTGCCCACGGCCCTCAGTGCAGCAGTCTGCAGGCAGATACAGTCGTCAAGTCCAAACAAAAGCCTCACTTTTTTATTATATAAAGATTAGAGTTATGATCATATTTTACTATGCCTCTGATACGTAACCAGCAATGTCATCAATTTCTGTACCTGAACTTTGACCTCCTGGTGACTTAATAGAGGAACCAGGTGTGGGACAATTTGGGAGTCGATGACCATTTGGATTTGCTCGTTCCCAGCATCGGTCAGGTAGGAAAGCGCCCACACGGTGTCTACCAAGATCTGGACGCAAAAGAGGAAAAATGACGACGGTGCAGATATTTTCTGGTCGGGATCAGCATCTAATGTTTACTCCGGGTACTCACACTGACATCCGTGTGGTGGATCAGCACACAAAGCGCTGGTAGGATCTGGAATAGAGATGCAAATTATCTTGTTAACATTCAAACTTAGGATACTCACGTCAAATCAAACTTTATCGATTATAAGATGGACATTATTATCATTTTCCTGTCAGCAAGTAAGACTTGTGTTTTAGATCTCATACACACCTCGAGGATGGTCTCCATGGGAGGTGGGGGGTCCTTGTGGCGGCACAGGTTGACCATTACCCATGTGACGTTGCGGAGAAAGGTGATGGGGATCGAGGGGCTAATAAATGTGAGCAGGGGTGTGACGACGCCGAGGCTGATGACGTAGTCTCGGCACTGAGGGCCATCGCCTGGTGGGAAGACACACATCGTGATTAGTGTACGGCTTCAACATAGTCGGCGTCCGACAAACAAAACCTCACCAATGATGTTTCCCAAAGCCCAGACGGCCTGCTCGCACACGTTCTGATGAGGAGAGCCAAGAAGTTTCATGAACAAAGGCACAGCATCTGGAGATTAAAAAAAAAACAGAGGTTAACAAAGTTGCAATAGAACATCCTAGGTTAGTCCAACCACATACTTGAACTGAACATTATTTTAAAGGGGGTTAATCCATCATATACATACATTCCAGCACTGTAGTATTTAAAGAGAAGCTATATAGTCAAGTTGATATATTCATTTAAGCTCACTTACTGGACTTCACCACAGCTTGAGTCTGCTCTGAGGTACCAGATGCAATGTTGGTTAGAGCCCATGCTGCCTCAAACTGAAGAGATGGGCTGTGGAGTGTTGACAAAAAGACAATGAGCATGACACTTTAATGAACACACATCAAATAATAACTTAAACTAAACAACAGCTTATGTAACGAAGATCAACGTTTAAATAGCAGCTAGATAGTTAAACTACACAAGTCATGACTTTTTAAAATAAAAACCAATTATAACACAATATACAAGACAAAGACATGTCAAAATCTGACATATTGTTGCGTTAAAGTAAAGTTAAAGTTAGGTAACATTATTTTAAGAACCATGTCGATGTCACTATAAGGAAAGATTTCAGTTAAACTTGTTGGCTCAAGATGGACGACCCAGTGGAATTCATTTGTCAGAAAGGAACCAAGCTGCAGTGTTCTTACTTGTCTTCTCGGTCCAGGCAATGAACCAGAATAGGAAGAATTCCAGACTCTATCAGGTCATCAATGGGAGGGTTACGATCACTGGACAATAATTTCCTGAAGAGCAAACAAAACCAATGTCATTTGTATTTTTTTTTTTGCAACAAGGTGGTCAATAAACTGCTGAGCTATTGAGGAAAATGTTTACTTTAAATTAAATCAAACATTTACCTCGAAAAAAAAAAGAAGCTTGAAGATGCTGTTGTCATGTCTCTTATAATGGAAATATAAGCCAGAGCAACAAAGTAAACACAGGTGGGACAATAAGTACAGAACCAGGCTGTTAAATTTGATGTTTTTCCAGTTCAACACAACCGTTGTGCTTATTGCTCGAGGCGAGTGTGGCAGGCCAGCAGATGCATTAACCTTTCATTCTATAGAAAGTGAAGTCTACAGCTGTGGGGAAACTCAACCACTCAATCATAATTTACTTTTAATGCTTCATTTTAATGATTCACAACAAGTTTAAAATGTAAAACGTGTTCTACCTTCCACTTCAGCATGTTTTTTTTTTATGTCAAAAGACATTCAAGAGGCAAGTAATTATTTGTCAAGAGAGTATTGACTGAGAGGGAAATGTAAGCATGCCACCATCATTACAAGCTAATAGACTTGGACATTTTTACATAACTGTATATGAACTAAATACTCTTCGCAGAAGAAAAAGTCTATCAGTAACTGAATCACTAAATTGTTTCCCCTTTATATATTGGCTAACCCACAGGCCTTCTGTCAACACATTGTTGACTGTTGAGAAACCCATTGATGAACTGCATAGGAATTTGAAGAACACATGGTATGACACGCACCCAAATGACACCGCAACTCTGCGATGACATAACACATGTTTAGCAAGAATCTAAGAACAAACAAATGTGCCGTTTAGGGCGTTTTATTACATTTGTTTAGAAGTGGAAGTCGTTATTGTTCTAATATTTTCAATAAAGTTGAACATACATGTTTTGTCTCAAAAGATGAGTCAGCATAATATAAACAGGTTATATGTTAGAAAACATGTTTGAAGTTGTGATGAATACAGCATGTAACTCTTAGAAGCTTTTTAGAAACTAGAAAGTCACTCCCTCTGTACCAGAATGGGTCATAGAAATAGAAATGGTTGTTCCTAACTAAAATAAAAATGGAAAAATGAATAAAGATGAGTGACATAACATGTCTAACTGTGAATCTATTCTAATGACGCCACACTGTGGGCCCTCTATGGTCTGTGGTCAGTGACTCAACCAAAAGGAAAAAAACATTTAATCTGGTGAAACACTGTCTCTTAATGCTCAAAATGTACAGTGATTTAATCGCATTCCTAAATTTGAGCAGGCCATTGACGACAGATGCACATCCCCAAATGCCATGGCTTAAGTTCTCACCTGGCTGCCTGGACTGCACTTAGCTGGATGCCCTGGTTATCACTGGTGGCATTCTGAAACAACCAAAGACAATATTAACACAAGCCATTATAGATCTTCAATTAAAGCAACTAAGTAAAATCTTTGAATGAGCTCAACGTTTTTTTCATTTGTTTCAGATACATCGGCTTTCAAAAGGAATAATGTTACTTACTTGAACTATTGCTTTAAGGGACGTATTTTGCTGAAAAAAAGAAGAAAAAAGGATGAGTTCAGAGGCTTCACAATTATAAGACTTTGATTTCATTTTCACACCAAATGGTCCATTTACACTCCACCCAAAAACACAACAGACAACTTTGTGTCTTTATCAGTAGCCACATTGATCAATAAGATGAAATAGTTTAGATGCTTTTTTTGTTGTGCGAACATTAAACATTAGTCGCTAATCATAGACCCTTCCTCTACACCCCTAGCATGTTCAATCAAGTAGACAGCTTCCTGAATAGATCACATCACTGGTGGCGTTTCTCCATTAAAATGTCTACTCAGCAGTTGAAGAATTTAATCACAGTAACTGCCCTCTGGTCTGTAGGAAGCCGAGTAGAATTGACTATTTAGCATTAAATCACCACCGACATGCTCTGACTCACAACAGCCAAACATTTTTTTTTCATTTGTTGGCAAGTGGCTTTAGTTCTCAGCAAGCTCACCGATCTGAAATCTCCCTCGCCATCATCCTCACAAATGTCCTCGTTGGGTACGTTTCTCCTCTTCAGGAGGTGCTCGTCTCTTTTGTTCTGCAGAGAGGAAGACATTTGCATTAGAGCAGCTGTGAAAACACACTAGTTCTATAGTTCATCATAGTTGACTCACCTTTCTGAGCTCAACCACCACCTCAGTCCTCTGTCTTCTCATAGTCTGGAGGTGAGAGCAACGGTTATATAACAAACACAACAGCAGAACATTAAACTGATATCAGGATCTAGTTATTTGCAGTCACAGGAGAACATGAAGACGGTTGCGTAAACAACTCTTGTTGAGGCCTTGACAGCACAGGGACACCGTCAGCTGAAAATACTCCAGAATACTGCATTACCCCAGAAGTTCAGAGGACACCAACGTTTGATAGAAGTAAGCTGAAAAATAAAGTAAAGTAAAACTATGCAAGACGAATGGTATGCAGTAGCATTCAAGATAAAGGTGCTTTGGGAGTTTTTATTCTGTCTCCTCGAAAAAAAAGAGGATTCAAAAACTACAGAATTGGAAAGAAAAGAGCAGAAAAAAGTAAACTTTGTAAGACTTGAACTTGTGCATAATCCTCTAGATCAGCTAATTTTAAACACTACAATTTCATATTTTAAAACACAAGAGTTCTTGAAATTCAAGTGTTCTAAATTTGGCCCCATCAATACATCTATGACCATTTCATTATAGAGGGAACAATGTACCTATAAATCAGAAAACCACTCCAATTTGCAACTGTTAATACTATACTGAGGAGAGCCATGGTTCAAAATCTCCTTGGAAAGACTTCATTCACACATTATACCATGTTCTCTTTCATCAACTCGACGAACAAGAGGCAGACCTCACCATCTCATTCTTGTTACCTCTACCAGAATATATCAACAATATAGGTGAAATTGGTAAAATTGGTTCATAATTAAGTAGACAAATGGCTGCAATCATCTTAGTGCTATTTTATCATAAATCATTTACGATAAAAATGGCACTAAAATGTGAGACATCAGATATCTGTTTGATGTCATAGGATAAAATGATGAGACTAATCTGAAATGTATCAATTTATTACAAATTTCTAGGACAAATACAAGGTGATTTCAGATTCTATCTTTTGTTATTCATGTAGGGCAGGGCTATTTATCGTTCACAATTATTTGTGGTGTAAGATTTTTGGTCGATCAAGCATTTTTCTTTTATTATATCAATTTTGTCTACTTATGTCAAGTGGAGATTGTTCTTACGTTATAATGGTTTTACTTGTTGTTTAACATGTCTCAAAACTGTTAAAAATATATTTATTATATATAAGGATGAGGAAATGTATTGTGATTTTTTGGGGGGCATATCACCCATCTCTAGATTCAAGTCACAGCTAATATTCCCTGGTGATCATGCTTGTTTAGCTTCTCTAAAAGGGGTACGGGTTGAGATTAACGGTTAACTAGCCAGTGGCCACCTTTGAAAAACATGGTAAATGCTTCAAAATAAACAAAGAAAAACATCAACTTTTATAGTTGATTTCCTTAAGTTGATTCTTTTTTTCTTCCAATTTGTGTCATTTGTTAAGCATTTCAAAACATATTTTTGTCTGTGACTTGATGTATGCTGCCTTGTATTTGGGAATTTTGGATGACCGCAAGATCTCTGCTTTTTAAGAACATAATCTTCCAAAGCAGAAATGTCTTCTCGGGTCCATCCTGCCAGAAACATGTCCCTTTCAAGCCAACTTGGTATCGATGCAAACAACCAGGTTGACACAGAACGTGCCATCATCACAGGTGGAACGTTTAACTTCAATCGGAAACTTTAAGAACCCAGAGTTCGTATATCATATGTTCAAGGTAAAGGTTACTTAAAAAAAAATATTTCTACATTAAATTCGATTCTCTCATTCCCTCCTATTTTCCAAGGCCCTCACTTTGAAAACCACTGCGTGTAGATCATGTGACTTATGCTAGCGACCATTTCTCAAGATTCCCTCGTTTTTTAGATTATCTAACAACACGTTTATGAGGTTTTATTAACCAGCATCGAAGTTAAAAACAACCGAGCGAGCGCCAAGCTAGCTTATTTCCGCCATTGTTTTTAGTGCTAAAGACGGGGGATGGGTGGAACTGCAGCGGCTAGCATAAGCTATCAAAGTGGGGAGCGAGAAAATAAACGAATCCAACCCGTGTGAAGAGTTTATTTTAATCCTAAAATGTTCAAGTGAGGTAGAAGGCATCAGGGATGCGTTTTTTCGCCGATACGACGGTTTCACGAGATGAAACATGGCGCAGGCCCAGCTAGCATCATGCTAGCATCCTGCTAGCGCCGAGCGGAGGCGTACAAGCCGGACTAGCTTTTCCTACCGCGCAACGTGGTCCACCTTAGTGGAGAATCCACTTTAAAACAGAACCACCCGACGGACGAGTCGAGTGTCGGACTCGCATGTTCGTTTGGTGGACCCTCCGAGGGGTTTAGAAATACCAAACGACGTCACAGGAGTGCCAGGAGGAGGCGAAGCTGGCCGTGAGCTTGAGCCTCGGCGCGGATCACACACGTTATTACCTCTAAATCACGGCCTTTATTCTTGAAGTTCTTCAGCCGCTGGTTGTCCAGTTTCTCGTTGTCGGCCATGGTCGCGGTTGCGGTGGTAAGAGTGGTCGTTGTCGCGTCTTAAGAGCTCCTCTTCCTTCTTTCGTCGGTTCCCGATTCTTCGGCCTCTCCGTTAGCGGACTATTTTTTGCTGCTGTGCCCGCGGTGCATGCTGGGAATGCCGGTGGTGGAGGAGGGCAGCCTCGCAGTGACGGAGAGGAAGGGCGGGGGAACCCCCTCTGAGAGATCTTTAGTTCACCATCACCTGAGCCCCGAGTTTAGTTTCGATTCGATTTCACTTCGATAACGACGTGTTTTCTCTCCACGGATCTATACTTGTGTGTAGTTCTGATCACAATGAAACTCAACTAAAGATGCAAAATTATTTAATGACCATCACAGTGATTCAATAAAGACACAGAGGGTGAAGACAGAGTCAAACAAAGTCACTTTGATATAATAATATAAGGTAAGGTAAGGTAAAACTTTATTGAAATTGGTTTTTTTCCAATAGCCAATACGTACAGCATTTTTTTTTATAAAAAATAAAAAATAAATCAAAATAAAATAAGAAGAACAAGAACATAAAGAGAAATAACAAGATGACACAATAAAGAGAAATAACAAGATGACAATATAACATAAAACATAAAAATGTATAGATTTATAAATGTATATGTCTGTGGAAGTATATCACTCACATCAGATTGTTGGAGTCTATGCTAGCTTATTTGGGAGAGAGGCGGGGGACACCCCGGACAGGAAGGAGGTCGCCAGTCCGTCGCAGGACAACATTTGACATTTTAAATAAAGTTTTTTCAAGCATATAATTTATTATTATTTTTTTTTATTTCTATATTGAATGTTTAAATTAGTTTTTATTAAATACTCGTATAAAATATTGTTCATTATGAAGTAAAAAAGAATATAAAAAAAATACATTTGTACATTCATATTCTAAATTAGAGGAATAAATCAAAAATACATTTTATAAGGATTTGATTTGACGCGCCGTCACGTGATTATCTGCGCATCGTATGATTGGCTGAAAGTTCAATCTGTTCTCTTTTGACGTTGTCTGGTCGAACTATTATATAAATATTGGAACTAAATATCTAAACTCAATGTGTAAAAAAAGCATCGTCCAATTTTCTCAATTTCTTTTAATTATTTCCCCAAAAATCAAACTCTTATAAAAACACAATTTTAACTCAAGAAATTCAAAGTTTTAACATTTTTAATTCAACTATTCTAATGGTAATGATGTACTTCCTCATACATGTTCTGATAAACACCACTGTAGCCAGGGATACTATCCACCTCCCTCAAACCTGGACTATCAGGATTATTTTTTACTAATTTTGTCTATTCTTATTCTTCCTGAGATTATTTAAAGCACATTTGTCAAACATGGCCTGTCAACTCATTTAAAGTGACATGCATAGTATTAAACAAAACAAAAAAAACATTAATTTGGTAATAAAAATAAATAAATAATAATAATAATAATAATTTTGATTTACATTCACATTAAACTAAATCTCCTCAAATAAAAGTATACATTTGACTATGTTTCCTGCATGATTGACACCCTTGCTTTAGTATTCAGCCCTCATTTTAAGAATCAAAAACAGAAAGAGATCCATGTCTTGATTTGCTTTAATAAAATGTATATCAATAAAGTGTTTGCCTAAGAATAATACTTCAAATAAAAAACAAGAATTAGTGTCAAATAAATATAATCTGCACACAAATACGTATCGTAATACAATTCTTTCTTTCTTTTGGCTGATCGTCTCCATGTGTAGCCACAGCAACCAGATTTAAACCCAGCTCCAGAGTTCAGCAGGTCAAGATACTTGGAATGACTGACACACTTAGTTGCTGCTTTTCAACCACAGTCACATCAACATCTGACGTGATCGAACCAACAACCTCCGCTCTCACTGTAGACTCTGACTTGAGTCCTCCATCATCGGCCACACAGCAGCTCTCTGATACTGAAGCTCTTCGACTTCATCTTCACCTTGATGTCCTCCTGGGTCTGTTTCAGGGGGGTCTTCATCAGGTAGGCTATCCTCCTGAATCCCTCCTCCAGTCCGGCCCCCGAGATGGCGGAGCAGGGTTGGATGAACCAGGCTCGGCCCTCACAGACCTTCCCCAAGTCCAGTCTCCTGCAGAGCTGCTGTGGACTCAGAGCCCCGGGCAGGTCCTGCTTGTTGGAGAGAACCACGAGAGGAACTCCTCGAAGGATCTCGTACTTAAGGACCTAGAATCGATTGAAATGGAATTTATTAATGTGCTTTTAAAAACTGCGGTCATGCTGTTTAGAAGAAAATTATTATTATTTTATTTTATAAGGTAAGGTAAGGTAAGGTAAAACTTTATTGATCCCTCAGGGTCTCCTTCGGGAAATTGTTTTTTTCCAATAGCCACAAAAAATACAGCAATTTTTCCTAAAAATAAATAAAATAAAATAAGAACAAGAACATAAACAGAAAGAACAAGATGTCACAATCTAAGTCTAAAGATAAAGATAAAGAACATAGATCAAAGAAAAACAACAAAGACAAAGGATATTAAGACTAACATAGAACGGTTATTATAGTAATCATACTATAAATATTTTGACACTTTATTTTCAATCATTTCCTTGCTGCTGTCACAACCCAAATATCCCAACTGTGTGACAAATCAAATAATATCTTATCTTATCATAAAAGATCATATTGTTAGTTGTAATACACTGAAAAAAATGTTGTTTTTTTATTTTTTGTTATTATTGCGTATTGATATACAGGCGAGGATAAGAAGTGTCTACGAAATTATGTTGTATATATCTGGGTCAAGGTGACCCGAAAGACCATGGTATCCCTTGTGTTGTCTCCACCACTGCACATGTACAGTATTTCCGGAAACCAGGGGCTTTCGGGTCACCTTGACCCAGAGACAACACAAGGGTTAAGCCTTTTTTTTTTCCAATAATCAGAACATTTAGTAACGTATTAGTTCATAATGCTAAAAATATTTCCAAATAATTATTCTATATTAATACTTAGGAAGGCAATTGTCAACACAATGTAATCATAACAATATGTTTAATTAAAAAGCTTTTACATTTTATTATGCTAAAATTTACTTTAGGCCTGTTCGAATCTTCAACAAATAATAACTTTTAGGAAATATTGGAATTGTTTAAAAAATAATGTTTTTCACGCATAAACAAAAAAAGAAAATTAAAAAATAAAGTATATCAGTCTATATTTGTCTTTGATCTATGTTCTTTATCTTTAGACTCAGATTGTGTCATCTTGTACTTTCTTTTTAAAGAAACTTTGTTCTTCTTTTCATTTTCTTTTTTATGAATAATCGTCTGTATTGCTGTGTTCTAATAGGAAAAACAGTTTCCCCAAGAAGAACTCCAGAGGGATCGATAATAAAAAGTCTATCTATATCGATCATTTTCAACTGTGATACTTTTTTAAACCTACTGATATAAATAGTTTTCTGACTCCAATAAATAAATATATTTACATTTTTTAATAGTAATTGCATTATTTCTATTGATTAACAACATCATAAATATTCTTTAGAAGTTTTCCATGTATTAAACATTGTTAAATCATTTACGAGAGCGATCTATGAAGTTGACTCAAACTTTTACCCGATGAAGGACTTTCCTGGCCTCGTCCAGCCTCCTCAGGTCCGAGCTGTCCACCACGAACACCAGCCCGGCGGTGTCGGCGTAGTGATGCTTCCAGTGTGGCCTCATCTTCTTCTGCCCCCCCACGTCCCACACGGTGAGCCCGGGACTGCTCCTGTCGGTGTCCAGCGACTCCACGTTGAAGCCCACGGTCGGGACCGTCACCACCGTCTCGTTGTACTTCAGCTTGTACAGCAAGGTGGTCTTCCCGGCGTCGTTCAGACCCAGCATGAGGACCTGCGCTTGTTTGTGAGTCCTGGAGCTGATGAGTCCCATGGCGAGCTTCCTTCCTGACTGTCAGCCCCCCACGCCCCTCTTTAAGAACCCTCACTTAAAGACCCCTCCCATGTGTTGTGACAAGATTCCAGTGGTGCATGTGCAGCTTTCAGTAAAGCTATTCCTATCACAGCTATTCATATCAGACGTGACGAGGCAGGCTCTCTGGTTACCACGGTCCAGTCATGACATCACAGCTGCTGCTGACCCTCACAGGCGGCCCGTGGGAAGGATCGGTTACTTCAGAGTTGAAGGTTGAATCTCCAAGGAACCTCGGATGAACTGTTGAGAATTTCTCTCCACAGGTTTATAAATAAACTGGCTTCTATTTGTAGACCAAGAAACTGCAACAGGAACAAACAACTTGAAGCATGCTGGGAGAATTTCTAACCAGGTCTTTAATAACTCTTGTGTTGTCTCCGGGTCAAGCTGACCCAGAGAACAGATGACACATGTGTTTGTTGTATCCCTTGTTTTTTTTACTCTGGGTCAAGGTGAACACATTTGTTTTCGGGCCTTCGGGTCACTCTGACCCAGAGCTAACACAGGGGTTAAGTATGATCTCTTCCGGAGAGGTTATGTGATCGTCACAGTGTCTGTTAGCTATTATTATTATTGTTGTGTTATCAGTTTTATCTTGCCCTTTAAAATATATACTTTATTGAATATTGTTTTGATTGTTTAAGCGCTTTGTGACCCTGGTCTAGAAAAGCGCTATACAAATAAAAATGACTTACTTATTAAACGTTCAAATATATGATGAATGACAAACGGTGATAATATTTGCAGGTTTGTCACTATCTGTGGCGCAGAAGGAGCAGTGAGATCCCACCCTTGTTGGTTCGAGTGAGTTTCAGAATGCATCTACTGTCCTGTACTGTTTTAAACGTTAAAAAGATATCGTATATGGATAATGTAGGGTTAAAACGACACCGCTGTGACGACAAGAATTTCTTTTTAAGTATTTTAAGACTTTATTAGTCATTTGTAGTCGCTAATAGGAGCCATCAAAATTTGATCAGTTCACTTGAAGCCACAAAATCTGTTTCACTGAGGTAATCAGATAATACTTATTGTATACTGTAAATATAGACATTTAGCTTACCTTAAGAGAGAAAGTGTTTTGTTTAGACAAATTAAAACACCATATTGACAAGAAAAAATAAAAGCCATTTTTACATTTTATTGCGCTCAAATATACTTTAGGTCCGTTTGAATCTTCAACAAATAATAATTATTAGGAAATATTTCTCTTTTTTCTCCAGAGACATTTTAACCAAATTGTACTTATAAACAATTATGTACTCTATCAAAAAGTACAATCACTATAGATTAAAGTGTATCTAATAGATTAAAATGTATCTCAGTAAGACTGATAGAATTATGTGGAAATGTTTCTGATGATCAACTATTTTATACTTTTTTTTTAGTGTTTATTGTCCCTCAATAATTTCAGTGAATGTTGATAATATTTTTTATTTTTTACAAGATGTGTATATAAATACAATACATTTACAATTAAGGATATTTAGCTCAATTGTGTAATGTCACGATATGGATTTTACAATGACACAGTTTTCTTGATGACACAGGGAGGGAAAAAAAAAAACTCTTGGAAAATGTATATTAATATATTCATTTACAATTTTAATGTTTTCCACTTTAATTTACATTTGTGTGTCTATTTAATAAAGTTACCAAAACAAGTACAAATGGCACATAAACATCCGCTCATCTAAGATTTGAACACATGATATGATGGACGACGGTGAGACGACGACGACGAGTCTCACGTGTTCGGCATCGTTGACAGAACATTCTAAAAAAATAAGGCAAACGGAACATATATCGTCTAAAAACTGGTCGTGAGACAAATGCTGAGTCATCATCGAGTGTGTTGCAAATGGAACATTCCAGAGTAAAATAAGATGTATTGCTTCAGAAGGTGATGGACATTTACTGTAGCGATCTGTGGTGCGAGCACGTGAGACGACACTTTACACACCGACAAAATGTCTGTCTTGTTATTGCTACACATTCTGAACCCATTAAAAAAAAGAGCATCATCATGTATAAGCACAATACTGCGGGTTATAGCGTGTGTGTTGGATTCTGCACGGAACCACATGGAGGTCCAACTCAGCCTCAGAAACCATCTTCAGTCACGGTGATGAAGAAAATATAAAAATATCGCTCACATTCTCGTCGATTAACGAAGTTAACTCTGAATTGTTAATCTTTTTACAAGTTAACCGCACACACATGTATCTCACGCACACACAAACATAAAGCTTAATGCATGGTTGCATAACCCAGTCGGCTGTACAGTGTTGGCGCACTAATCTACAAGTGTTTACATCATTAAAATGGAGGCGTTAGAATCCATCGGGGGCCAGTTTGGCGACATTTAAAACACATTCCTAAACATGACGGCGATGGGGCCGAGAGCGACTACTGCTCGCCGGCCTTGCCTTTGAACTTGACCACCATGACGGTGATGTTGTCGGGGCAGCCGCGGTAGAAGGACTGCAGGACGATGCTCTTGGCTCCGAAGTGAGGCTCGTCCAGACGCTCTCGGATGAAGCGCACCGCCTCCTCGTTGCTGAAGGTGTCCCAGAGCCCGTCCGACGCCAGGATCATGAACTCCGGCTGCAGCTTGTTCAGGTCGAAGGACATGATGTCGGGGTCGGGGATGAGCACGTTGAGGTTCTTCAGGGGGTAGTCGCCCAGTGAGCGCGACATGGCCAGGATCCCCTGAACGCGCCAGGAACCGTTGAAACTGATGAATCCTCCTGAAACACATGACCACGTCACTTCCTGCCTCCGGTCACTTCCTGCCTCCGGTCACATCCCAACATATCAGGTCATAACACTTTAGAAAGTCAATAACCATTCAACACGTTTTTTTCTCCCTTCTAATTGTTCATTTCTCAACATGGCTGCAAGTAAACTAACAGCTGCTGTCGACCAATGAGGCGTGTGCGTTTTGGTCATGTGATGTGGGACTCAAAGTTTAATTTGTTAAAATGCAAAGTAATACTACGGAGGCTTGCGGAGTAAATTTATGGAAGCTCGTGGAGTAATACTATGAAGGCTTGCGAAGTAATACTACAGAGGCTTGCGGAGTAATCCTATAGTGCCTCGCGGAGTAATACTATGGAGCCTCACAGAGCAAATTTATGGAAGCTTGTGGAGTAATACTATGAAAGCTTGCGGAGTAATACCATGGAGGCTCACGCAGTAAATTTATGGAAGCTTGTGGAGTAATACTATGAAGGCTAGCGGAGTAATACTATGAAGGCTCGCGGAGTAATACTATGAAGGCTTGCGGAGTAATACTATGGAGGCTCACGGAGTAATTTTATGAAAGCTCGTGGAGTAACACTATGAAGGCTCGCGGAGTAATAATATGGAGGCTCGCGGAGTAAATTTATGAAAGCTCGTGGAGTAACACTATGAAGGCTCGCGGAGTAACACTATGAAGGCTCGCGGAGTAACACTATGAAGGCTCGCGGAGTAATACTATGGAGGCTCTTGGAGTAATACTACGGAGGCTTGCGGAGTAATACTAAGGAGGCTTGCGGAGTAATACTACGGAGGCTTGCGGAGTAATACTACGGAGGCTCTTGGAGTAATACTACGGAGGCTCTTGGAGTAATACTACGGAGGCTCTTGTAGTTATACTACAGAGGCTCTTGGAGTAATACTACGGAGGCTCGCCATGTCATACTTAGGATGCTCTCAAAGTCATACTATTTAACGTGCCTTTTAGTCCAAAAAATTTGACTGAGTAGGAAGATTTATTTGTCAGACAATTACTGGAAGGGATTTGGTGTAATGGGGTTAATTGAATGGAGACAGAACCCTCTAGTGGTTATATAGCACACCCGTTTGTAACCTGTTACAAAACAGTTCCAAGCCTTGACTACTAAATGAAGAGAAAAAAAAATAGTAAATAATGAAACATTACACAATAAAAAGGAAATCAGTTAATCCAATATTTAATTTGTACTGGCTAAAGTGAAAAACAAACTGACTCAAGGTCGCCACCATTGTTCCAAACATCATTAATGAGTCATAAATCAGACTTACTGCTCACTGGGTGCTCATATCACACATTTATTGTGCCTAGACTTTCAGACAATCAATTAAAACATATTAAAATTTAACCTCAAAGAGACACAAGGCTTTGCAGTCCCAATGAATGAGCGTCTTGTATCCCTGTAGGCTTTCCCTGGCTCTCCAGTGGTACCTGGTGACCCTTGTCAGTGGCAGTATAAAAATGTGTGTGTTGTAGTGAAACCAGTAAATGTCAGAACAGATGAATACTTGTTTTATCGTGTCAATACTCCATTAACAACCTTAGAATAAATCACGGTGATAAAAATAATCGTTTATCGAGGAAACGATTATTTTTATCACCGTCATAAGAAGAGGAAATTTCAGCGGGGTCTGGTGCCAGATTAACCACTAGATGGCGACAGTTAACCGACTTAACCCTTCTTGAAGAGCTGAAAGATCAAATACGTTTGGATGTTGTCAAACAAAATAAATACCACATTAAGCAGATTTTTTTTAATTAATATTCGTAAAATGAAGCATTTTATTTTACTAAATATACATTTTAATTTATTGGTGTAAATTATGTTATATATTTTATCCTAATATACTGCATGACCTTTTCTTTTCAAATAATAATATAATACTGACATTTTTCCTTATAATAAACATTTATTTTGTTCATTTCGGTTCCTCTCATGAATTTGAAAATGTAGCTTTGCTCCCTCCACACCAGACCCCATGTATACCTTAAATATTACAAGGATTGACGCTCGAAATGTAGCAACACATCGTCTAAATGTAAATGTAGATACATTCTAGAACAGAAGACTATCGTTGAACACAGTTTTCTCACCAGCTTTCTTGATCCTCTTCCTCTCCTTCAGCTGGTACGGTTTGTGGTCGTGAGATAGAGGGATGGCGTTACCATCTTTGTCGCAAAGAACTCCACGCGAGTCCCCGACGTTCGCCACGGTCAGTTCCTTGTCGGACAACAAGGCCACCAGGCACGTTGTTCCTAAAGAAGAGACGGATAATGATGGAACATTCATTATGTTCAACCTTCGACGTATGATTGTAAATGGTAGTTAAAAAAAAAAAAAGGTAACATTTCAGACCACTTTTTAAACAAGGTAAAGCTCAACATTATGGTAAACACAAACAATCCCACATTTATAGAGTCACAGAGAACATCCGTCTCAATCAACAATTTATTAATTTTGTCCACTTATTTCTTCGTTTGCTTGATGTCCTGAAGTTCCGAAGATAAAAAAAAATAGGAGTTGCCAAAGATAGATTCCACTGGTGTGTGCCTGAACGGTTTTTTTATGAGAGACAGGGAGAGGCTCAGCCAACTGGGAGAGACTCAAAGTAGGAGCAGCTGAGGCGGCTCGGTGTCCCTTATGTCTCATGGACTCCTTCGTATTCAGAGAGGCAAGTCCATAGCTCTTTAATTGTGCTCACAAGAGAGTCGAGTGTCAATCAATTTATCAATCTTTTCACTTCATTAGTTTATTCATACGAATTGCATGAAATAATATGTTCACGAAATGTCATGGAAAACCACATCTTCTCCCCCCTTAAACCCGACTCCCTGTCTGGAACCAGATCTTTGGACTTTTATAAGCGGGCCAGAGTCGACGTAGACAAGTCAACCTGTTCTGCCATCTGTTCTTCACAGACAAAAGACGGGAGGTGGTGTGTGGGGGGAAAAAAGGGAAAAGAAAGAGAGAGCGTGTGAGAGCGTTTGGACCACCAGGACATAGAGCTGGTGTAAATGTGGTGCAGGTGTTTCAAACTATCTCACTTTCTAAGACCTATTGTTGTGCAGTGTTGAGATCTTTTATGGTCCTTTTTAATGACTGGAGAAGAAAAATAGTCTATCTTTTGCACTGGAAGGGTTTGGTTTAACTATACAATTGTAAACAAAAGTAAACAAGTCATGAATAATGAGCTCTTGCCCTTTAAGTTTCACCCTCTAAACACGGTTTACCAACTTGAACGAACCCTAAAGAACGTTCAAGACTTCCCTGCTCAACATGAGAGCACTAGACAGAAAGACTAACGGCATCAGAAGAGACATCAACTTTCATCATCTTTAATCCTGCTGCCTGTAGCCGCTGCACCGTCCAGCTAATTATCCTTATCTCGTTCCCATGGCGATCAGATAATGGACCGGGGTACCGTGCTGCCGCATTCTTGTCCAATTAGCCCAAACTACGTCAAGCAGGCGCTCGACATTCCCCGGAAGGATGGCACAATGGCCTCCATGCTTCCCCCCCCCTCGTCCTCGTGCTAATTACCCGCTTGGTTCGGTCAGGAATGTTTTGGTCAATCCAGCAACATTAACGTCTCCTAGAGATACGATGCTTGGCTGCGTTGTGAAATGAGTCGTTCGAGCTGAACATTCCGAGCATTGTTAAGTTTGCAGACGGACAAGGCTGAGGTGCATATCCTCCCGATACCTGGTGATCAGGTCAAACATGGCTCGTACACAAATGTGGCACCTTTTTGTCAAATGACTTTGTTTTTCTTTCAGCATCTTGTCGCACTTTCCCGGTGTTTTTGTTGTTAATCACCACAACGTTATTTCCCCCGTCAGGGAGAATATGTCTGCACTTGCCTGCAAAATATCTCCACAAGTTATGAGTGTAGGCAGGTGTAGTGTAGGCGGTGTGGTTCTGGACTACCATCTGGATTTAAGAATGTCTGGATTTGAAGGATTTGTTATTTACTCTATAGCTTCCAATGCTACAAAACAGCCCAAAACAGACTTTAGCAGATACACAATAAATAAATAAAAACAAATTCTACAGTCTTCATTCTCAGTTTTATTGCATATATATGTGATGTTGCGACAGTTTTTCCAACTCCGCAATACAAAGCTCAAGATTATTCTTGAATCATGGAAGTTGATTTGATTTAATTGAATGTATTTTCTGCACTATAAGGCGCAATTAAAATCCTTTAATATGGAGTGAGATTACTGCCCCCTGTTTGAGCAAGTGTGTCTTGTTTGTTGTACACTCAAAATCACTCTGCTGCACGCTCAACCAGTCATACACAGACGCTCTAGCTGTCATACATGCGCTCAACTTCAATGCTGCTCGCTAAACATTTGTCTGCTCACAACACCAGTCTCGCGCGCTGCTGCTTGAAGCCTTTTAAACATCATTTGAACATCGTTACCATGGGAGTGAATGGAGTTGTCAGAACGCTTAATAAAGTTTGACTTTTTCTGACTGTTTAGCACAGCTTTATCTAGTGGATGCATGACATAACCCCAGTCAAACGTTTGACTGTATCTTTTATTCTATGCGCCTTATAATCCGGTGCAACCTATTTATGAAAAAAGTTCTAAAATAGGCCAGTCGTTGAAGGTGCGCCTTATAATCCGGTGCGCCTAATAGTATGGAAAATACGGTTCTTGTTCGCCAGTAGTTTTGTTTAGTTGTATTGAAGTAGTCAAATGTTCACCATTCATTCTCAAGCATGTTCCCAAGTTATGAACCCTAAACAGTCAGGGAATCTTTATATCGTACAACCATGCTAACTGAATGCATGAGAATTAGCTCCTTATTTCGCTTTATTTAGCATAAATTGCACAAATATATCACATCAATGATTCATTTTTTCCGTTAGTATGAATAATTATTTAGAAGTTTAACATTTTTATGGAGTTATTAAAAAGATTATGTATTTAAAATGTATTAAAAGATAATCACATTTATATTTTCAATGCATTTTTGTAACTAGAAAAGCTCTGATGAGCGCGTACCTCTGCCAAAGAGCGGATTACATATGTCAATGAAAACACAACCTAAAATTAAATCAGTGAAAAAAACTGTTCATTCAACTGCATTCATGAATTGCAGAAATATGCACATCTGCACCACCATGAAGCTTTTATTCCCAAGTTTCGAAGGTTCTAACAACTCTACAACACATTGTATAACTGGAGACATATAGAGGAAGTACAGTATTTTGCCATTTCAAATATGCTTACAACACTCGTGAAAAACAGAACCTCCTTGGCAGAGGTTATTTCAACACATACTCAAAAGAGGACCAAGAACAGGGTGCATGTATATGTAGGGGAAAGCTTCAAACTTTTTTTTTCTTCTATTTTCATAATCAATGTCTGTTTCAGCCTGAAAAACAGCAAAACGTGCAAACCTTGGAATCCTGTTCATCAGCACCGACTGACATTCTACACCTGGAAAGAATCAGATACGTCCCGAAAGATAAACTGCAGGATTTGGACAGGATATGTAGACGGTTTATCTTCTTTCAAGAGCAGACAGAAAATTAAAAGCACACCAAGTCTGTTATGTTTAGAGAAAAAGGAGAGTCGTTTGTTTTACTTATCATTTCAAAAACACTAAAACTAACCAACTTGCTTTTTAAAACCTCAAAGACCAAACGACGCAACCAGGAAGTCGGGCCTTTAGAGTTACTGCAGAAGATAATTAAATAAATAAAAAAAGATTAACAGGCTCAATAACAACTTCCTAAAGCTTTCCATTAAACTTCCTTATCTTCTTTCATGTGCTGCTGGTGGCTGATAAACAGAGGGATGAAAGAGCAAGAGGATAAATCTGATACGCTACTGTCTCCAGGACGGAATTGAATCGAGAATGTATCTCAATTTTGACCCCCTCTCTCCCTCCACGCCAGTTTAATTTAAACCTCAATTACAAGAGAAGGCCGAGCGGCTGTAAATGATCAGATCTTTTAAATCTGATGCAGCAAACACTCCCTGGTCACATGACCCCGAATACCTGAACGTCTAATGCGTCGTCAAGACAACACTGGAGGCGTTTTTGTTATGGAGAGGGATTTAAAGTTAATCTCAAGGAGGATTATGAGGGAAAACTTAAAAGCGTTTAGATCATGCTGGGGGTTAAATGTTAAGATCATAGAAGAACTTTCGTTTTTTCCAAGTCAAAAACCGACGTGTTGCAAATTTCAATATGAAAAATGGATCTAAGGAAAACATTGAAAATTCTAGAGGAGGAAAACGGAATGTATATCTTTGTTAAAATGGGGAATTACATCAATTGTTTATATGCTCAATATTACTAATTCAGTCATTATAGGCACTTTGGCAAATAATATCATATTTACTTGATAAAATAAATCAAATTAATTAAAAATTAAATTAAAATAAAGTCAATGTTTTCTGGCACTATTATAATTGTGGGCACAAACATTTCTTAAAGAAATATAGTCAATGTCAAAAAATGAACTTGAAAACTGAAAGATCCTAACACAACAGCTTAATAGCTCAATAGCTAATGGCTGCATGTAAAACTTAGCTCACCCTTTTCCTAGCGTTAGCTTCTGCAGCGCCTCAGAAGTAAACACTAATAAACAATGATCCAGTAACATTTTTACTAGAAACACAATACATGTGTGATGTTGCGTTGATCCTCGGGGATTTGTGTGTTGTATAGACAAGCCTTTTATCAGTTGTGTTGTTTTGAACATCACAGGATCATAGAAGCTAACGTTAGCGACGTTGCTAATGCCACCATTAATTAAATACGGTTTTATTTAAATATTAATTTTACGCTGGTTAAATAAAATAAAAATAGTTCAAGGTTGTTGACTTGTTTGTTAAATTTACATTTACATATTGACAATGTTAATTAAGTATTAGAGAATATGAAAGATAATTGCATTTAAAAATGTATAAAATTGAGTTGAGACTGAGATAAATGTGCCTCTCAGGCTGTTGGATGACCAGATGGATATAAAGCAGAGGAGTAAAAAAAAAAGAAAAGATAAATGAATGAATGTCCATCCACTGCGAGGGGCTGGTCAGCTGTTGCAGCAGATGGGCTGCTGCAATAATTGTATTATTACTTTTGAAGGGCCTCTGTGCATCACATGACTCACCAGACTCCAGAGAGTTGCTTCGTTTACTCGACTCAATGGTCCTTTGATAATAATGGCTCCCACATGAACTTAAATATGAGTCACATGTGCGGAAAAAAAGGGCTGCGAGCAGGTTTTATGCTCAGACCGTGTATTGTTCATATGGACTATGACCTGATTGTTAACTCGCTCAGAAACCATGTGATGCTTGGATTTGAAACACCTCGAGACTCTTGAACTTGAAGATCGAGAAGTTCAAATTTAGTCTCCGATTTCAAAATATAAGGATCGTTCGTCGTCCGATGCCATGATTCTCGAGGGTTAAAAACGATGACAATAATTCCTGCCAGTATCGACTATACTGACCGAAAATGGTGGCTGGTTCTTGCGTCATGTTTCTTAAAAAACTGAGCTTCAAGAATAATTTATTAACACGAGTCTGAGGACGTAAATGATCAGCTCCAGTTAATCAAGCGTCTCGTACCACATACAGAGTCAGTAAAACACGCTGCAACATCAAGAGAGAAGATGATGAAACACCAGGAATTGACCGAGGATTGCGTTAGATCTTCATACTTTGTTCCGCATCAGACCTCAGAGAACATGTAGACTACACAAGAAGCACTGCTGTTTTTCATTTTTTTTTAAACTGTGCTAGGAGTGATTGCCTTTGTCTCTGGAACTCTTTCAACATAAAAGATATAAAAAAAATAATTTGGATTTTTGAAGTAAATGAAAAAGACTCGACAGTTCCTGAACTAAAACTGAAACCACTATTGCATACAAAATTATTCAAAGAAGAAATCAAAATTCCCAACCTGCCTTCCTACCAAAATAAACAAACTTTACGCCTTATTTTATGTATTCAAGTACAAATTGCTAACAGACTCTGCTTTGGCTTCATCTCACCCCCTCTTAATGAACTCATTACTACTACTGCATACAATTTGCAGATATGCAACTCATCATGGATGTAATACTTCCTTGGAAAGTTCAAGTTCTCTGCTCCAGGAAACATTGTTTAGGAGTTTTTGTACTGAAATGCCTGCATAACTCTTGATGCAAGTGCAGATGAAGCTGGTCTGTGTTTGGACAGTGAGACCCCAAGACTATAGATCACATAAAGTATTGGTGAGGCTTTGAAACCGAATATAAATTGGCCATTGCGAATGTTCTCGCTCTATATCATTCACGTTCCTCCTGAGAAATCGCTTCCAACTCAATATTCAGAAGAACTTTTTGTTAATAATCCAAATTTTGCAGCCAGCAAACAGGAAGAGCTGGAGCCAAAGTCAACCAGGTAGTCAACGCCAACTAATACAACCCTTTGCTTCTTCCTGCAGGAAAAATCTTACTTCACAAACCAACACAACGATCATTTCACTACTTTGTAATATATAAATAGTATAAAATTAAATGTATTTTTCAGGAAAACATGCATCTTTAATCAGGGAACATAAATTAATAATAAATCAACCAGTTACTTTCTTGTTAATGATTAGTCAGCAATGTTGTTGAGAGGGAATTCTCAGTTACCATCTTTGGTTAGTCATGCTGAACTATTATGGTGATTAATAATGTACTGCTAATACACAGCATTTAAGAGAAGCTATATATACATTTATGTATATAAAAAACATGCTTGAGAAATCTCTCCTCGTTTCACCTCGGATTATTGTTACTCCTTCACGTACGGATAATTCCGGACTCTAATCCCGCTCTGCAGCAATGACCTTATCAGTGAAAATGTCCTCCCGCACAAGTCTCCCCCCCCCCCACCACCACCACCAGACCCCTCTCCTTCCTCTTTGCATCCATCACTCCCTCGGTTGCGTCACCCCCTCCCTCCCCCGTCCACAGATAATTACTACAAGCCTTGTGAAGATCAGCTTGTATTTAAACAGCTGAATAAGCAAGAGCCCGTGGCTGCTGAAACCCACTGTTCACCAACTGTTAAGGGAAACAGGAGTAGCGTTTATGGGTTTTGTGAAGCTTTTAATCTTGAAAAGAGACGTCTAAGGTAGAGAGGCAGGTTTGTTGTGCGTCCTTAACGGGGGAAAGAAAAGTCTGCTTCACAAACAAATGGCACGGAAATCTACGCAGGTAACTGAATATTTTAACAATGTGGACAAAGTTTCTTTTCCTTAAAAATTGTGTTAATTTTACCTCGACCAAGGCTATTGTCATGATCTATATTAGACCTAGGCAAAGTGCGGGGGCCTCATGTGGCCCTTATTTATGTGGCCGTCATGAGGTCAAACTAACCATTTTATTTTGTATTCATTGCTAATATTCAATAAAAGTCTATTGATATGAATATAGAGTTTTTGTTAATTTTTGTGTATTTATTCAAAAATATTCAAGGAAATATTTGAAAAAAATAGTTTTTTTTCAGTTAAAAAAACAAAAAAACTATATAAAATATAATAATAATTTATTTTTGAATATTTAGCTTGAATCTTCATACTTTTCGCTACTTTATTTTTGCTTGGCTCAACAGCCACTGTATCAATTTTGGACCCTGAGGAAAATGAATTGTCCACAACTGATCTAAACGCTTTTAAGTCAAATAACTTGGTTGAACAGGTTTTAATCACTGCTGCTAGAATGTTAAGTCAAAAATAAACAACAAACAAGGAAAAAAAAAATTATAATTAAATAACTGTAATGACAAAATGTGCTACATTTTGAGTTGGGAAAATAATCAAAAAGTGGTGCTATCTATTTTACTTTATGTTGTGTTTCATAGGTCATGTAGAATAAGATTGTGACGTATCAGTGCTTTTCTAGATTCATTTGATATTTGAAAATGCTAGAAAAAGAACGAAGTATTATACAAGCTTGTATTGCTTAATGGTGGGACAACAGAGAGTATCACTGATGAAGCGGATGAAAGAATCCTCATGTACCGTCACCACCTAATGCTTGTGACCACTGGTAAGAGTTCAATGTCAGATCAACATAGAGAGCTTTGTCTTCTGGCTCAGCTCTGAAACAAAAAAATAAATTACCAATTAAAATGATAAATTCAAGATAAGTATGTATGTTGCCCCTTTTTTATTTTTGGTTTAATTTTACCTAATTTAATAATCGGAAACAGAGACTGAAAATATTACTGAAAAAACACAGGTTCGAATTTAACCGCGGCAACCACGGCACTTGCTGTGACCATCCTCCACACTTAATTCCCTAAAAAAAGGGACCTGTGTTTACGCCAACAACTTGCAGTGACCGCCCTTGGCTTTTAATTTGTTAATAAATACTGGTAGAGTAATTGTTTTCGTCGAATGAACATAATAAAATCGTCCCCAACTTGACTGTTATTAGTCCAAGGTAAACTGATGATGGAAACAGCCGAGCAGTTCCAAGTGATACACTCGTAACATCAGCGTCACGAAGGTGTCCGGTGAGTTTTGGTCGGGCAGCAAACTTTAAAAATGCCGAGCAAGGAAAGGGTAAAAAAAGGAAAGATGAGGAATTACAGGCTGTTGGGAAAAATGTTGCAAAATACACAACTTTTTTAGGTAAATTTATTTAATTGTTTAAATGCAGTACTAAAAATATTTAGTGGTTCGTTTTTTTCCAGATAAATGTCATTTTTTAATTTGTGTGTATATATATATATATATATATATATATATACATACATACATACATACAGGTACATCTAAAAAAAATTGAATATCATGAAAAAGTGCAAGATTTCTGTCTCTCATTTCAGAATTTGACACCCATATAATATGTAATTTTTCTTTCTAGTTGTTTTCAATAGGTGTAAACAAGAGCACGATACATATACATCTATATATATTTATATCTATATATAGATATAAATATATACACAAACATTTGCTTTGCTGCACCTACTTCGAAATAAATGTTTTCCTTGGTGCCCTAAAATGTACTCTTTCATCCTTAAGGCAACACTTGCCTTGACCTTAAAAAGTTTAAAATCAAAGCCTGAAAATATAGAATCAAAATATATATATAAAAAAAGCTTAAATTTGGCAGGGTAATTGGATAAAACCTATACATTACAATTACTTGTTTAATCATGTACTGTGTGAGGATGTCAGGTAGAATGACCAACATGTTTACTTCTGCAATTTCTTCCACTGAAAAAGAAGGTACTTTTACACACCTGCTTCATTGTAGGTCGCAGACAGCTTCTCCAGCATTTCTCTGTCCAAATTTAAGATCTGCTGCTCCAGGATGGATGGATAGCTCAGGCCCCCTCTTTCCTTTTTCTCATCCTTGTCTTTTTCCCGGTCTCGCTCTTTCTCTCGCTCGTAGGTCAGGAGCTGCTGGCGAAGCGCCTCGGGCAGGTGGGCCTTTGCAAAGTCAGCAGCCGCCTGGAAACGGAGATGAGAGAGAGGAGGAATTAGATGACTGCAGGGCGAAGAAGATGCTGCTTTGGCCCTTCATAAAGTACGTCTTTTTTTTACGCCGTCTTGTAATCGAGGACTACGTCAGTAAAAGGACAATCAAGGTTTAATCGTTTCCATATTGACAGATTAAAACTTACTCGTCCAGACACACATGACATCTTCACAAGCTAAAAAACATAATATATTAAACTCAAAATAAAAGAAGAAGTGTTAAAGGTCACAGAGTACGAAGAAGATGTTTCAATTCCAGCACCCGAAGAAGAGCCATTCGCTGTTTCACTGAACTGGCAGTGTGTATATACACTACTGACATGATCCACAAGTGTTCAAGTAGCAATTACATTAAAATGTTATTTAACAAGGTCGTTTTTAATTAATTTATTAACAACTGCGTCATATTATTATTTATTAACAACTTTCATATTAACATTTTTAGTTGTGTTCTTTCTATCACATTAATAATCAAATTGCACAACTGTAGAACTGCAATGGAAAGATAAGATAAAACAAATTAATAAATCAGACATAATTGTATTATAAAGCCTAACGTAACTAAATCGCTTCTAAAGGGAAAAACCTGTAAATGCAATACTTTTAATTAAAAACCATCACCATGTATTGAATAAAATTGCACTTTTAATTAATACTAATTCATAATATTATAAAGTGGTTATACTATGAAACGTTCCTTCTATGTAGATGCTACATCACATTCCATGAAGAAAACTCTCTGGCAAACCCTCCCCCCTGTGGTCACCAGCACACATCAGCAGATCAGATCAAGTTCAGAGGTCATCAGTGCAGGACCAGCAAGACTCGCCTGAATCTGCACCTAAGACTAATAACCGAGCACTTGACTTGATTCCCTTTCAATCCTTAAATTGACAAAGAAACTTATGGTCTTCCCACCGCGAGACCAAAACCACCAAAGCCTTGAGTACTAGGGGTGTCAACGACTACACGTTTAAACAGGTAGACGGATATCAAATCATTAACGTTTTGAGAAAATCAATAATTAAACTATGTTTTGGTCATTTGACCTTGAACGTAGACAGTTGACTGTGTTGTCAATAAAGTTTTGAGACATTGACTCACAAGCTTTTATAACAGGTTTATTGAAAATACAATATTAATATAGTGCTGCATTGTTTACATTACTCCATAGAATACTACAGTGACTCACAGAGATATACTACGGTGACTTGTAAAATTGTACTACAGTGACTTGTCAAGTAATATTACAGTGACTTGCCAAGTAATACTCCAGTGACTTGTCAAGTTATACTACAGTGACCCACAAAGTTATATTACAGTGACTCGTAAAGTTATACTGCAGTGACATACAGAGTTATACTACGGTGACTTGTAAATGTATACTACAGTGACTTGTAAATTTATATTATAGGGACTTGTAAAGTAATACTACAGTGACTTGTGAAGTAATACTACAGTGACTTGTGAAGTAATACTACAGTGACTTGTAAAGTATTACAACAGTTACTTGTAAAGTAATACTACACTGACTTGTAAAGTATTACAACAGTTACTTGTAAAGTAATACTGCAGTGACTTGTAAAGTAATACTACAGTGACGTCAGTTCATCTGCGTAGTTTATCAACAGTTTGCCGGATTTTTGAGGGCAGTGTGCCATATAAAACTGGTTTAAGGTCAGCAAGTAAAACTAAAATAAATACATAAGTTTTATATGGCGCACTGTTGATTACTGAAAAAAAGGGATTTTAAGTGCGCTTTACAGTCCGAAAATACATTAAATTAAATCATGCGATTTAACTGTTATGTTGGCCATATATAGTACCAATTTGAAGTGGGCCTTAAACTTCAAATGTTTTCTCAGATAACTACTGGAAGGGCCTTACTGTAATGGGAATAGTTAAACCCTCTATTGGTTATACAGCACAACTTTGTGTACCAGTTACACAACGGTTACAAGCCTGGACACTACACGTGTAGAAAATAATTGTAGGACAGGGACACGGGATAGGAGAAAGTATGGCAGCAAAAACAACAAACCTCTTGAAACTCTGTTGAAAGAAAAGGTTGTGAAGGTCACACAGAGAGAAATGAAAAATGTCCAAGAGAGCAACAAAGTCCAAATGTCCTGATGCAGTATTCAAGGCAACAGCTGTCTGATCTGGCCACAAACGCATCGCACAGCATAAAATGACCAATGTAGGGAGTAAGGTTTATAAATAACCCGAAAAACAAGGTCGGCAAAGCTCAGAGCAGACTTTACAAGTCTTCAATGGAAAGCTAATATAATATCCTACTTAAAAATAATGCCTCACACAACCTACTTAATGCATTAAATGGTCATTTGAGGTAATTTTTATTATCCAGAGTCTTTGCCCCAAAAGGGAGGCGTTGTCCTTCCAGAGTAATTAGTCATTGTGCCGTAGAACACAACTTTGGTTTCTCCTTCACACTTCACTTGCAACAACAGCATGCATTTCCAACACAAAGAAGTACACAAAGAAGTACACACGTGAATCCCAGTGGGCTCGCAATCACTTCTCTCGCCACTGCATCACCACACTTCATCTTCACAGCCGAGTGGGATGCAGAGCTCCAGAACGTATCCATCACATGACAAGTTTTTGGGGAATTGAAAAAGTGTTTTATGTTTAGAATCCCCGAGGGAGACTTTTACCTCACGGTGCGCTTTGATTATTTTGGAACAAGCCGAGAGAAAAAGAGAACAAAGGAGCAAAGGGGCGATTATTTTAAGATAAGATAGGGGTTTTGTAATGGGGCTGAACAATTGCTGTCGACACTGGAAATTAAAGATAAATAGATACATTCTGATGGTTTTATTTCAGCACAAAGAACTAGTTGACAGCAATCCACATATTTTTAAATCATTCCTATTGATAAAAACAAATCCACATTTTTGGCTTTAATGGTTTGATTTATGAATGGAAATATCAAGCTTGAGCTGCAAATTTCTTTGTGACCAGTTGATGTGGTTGTTTATATCAGCTCTTAAACAAGTTGTTGGTTTAATCCGCCTCTCGAACTAAACAAGAAATGATTAGAACATCAGAGGATGTACCAATATATCAGCGTCTAGAATAAAACTCCTAAACAAGTCACGCTTCATTCAATCAGCACAATTAAAAAAAAACATTACCAGTATTGTATAAAATAAAATAATGAATTAAATAAATATACATTAAATTAACTGAGATGAATAGAATATATACAAATAAAAAAAGTAACCAATACATTTAATTCTAATTAAATTTAATAATATATATATATATATATATATTATTAAATAATTAAAAATTAAATAAATGAAGTGTTCATGATCCAGACATTAATACGAGTCACTTGAACGATACAGTTTATATCCAATAATATATAGATATTTTTTAATAAAAAAAAAGGATGGTAAAAAGTGATCACTTCAGCTTTTTCAATGTATTATCTGATACTTTTATATCGTTACTGTGCTCTACTTCCTCTCCCACAGGTGCTGCGCTGAGCTGAATTCCTCAGTTCATCTTCTGGTTAATATAATACTAACACCGTTTATTTTTTTCATTTTAAACAAAAACCTTCATTACAAAAAATTTAACTCGACACTTGACACTGCTGCATCAAGATATACATTTGCGGTTATAGATTATTCATTTTCTGTACCACTTAATCCCTTATGGGGGTCGCGAGGGGCTGCAGCCTATCCCAGTTTCATGGGCCGAGAGGTTGACATCCGGGATCTGGAAGCGAACCTGCAGCCCTCTGGCTGTGAGGCAATTGCGCTAAACACTGCACCACCGTGCTCCCGATTATTATTTTGTAGATTAAGATCTCGGACATTTTTGAGGAACTTCATGATTATCTTTACTGGCGCAATCTTTATTTGAGCTGAAAGCAAAGCCGTCTGTGTAGCAACAACATGGCGTCAGATTAAAAATACTGCTGCAGCCGTAAGACATCCCAAAACCGCCTGTGCGCAAATATTTTGCACTGCTAACCAGTGACTCTTACCCACAAACACAGATGGATTCACAGCAAACTTTAGATCTCCTTCTGCCGCTAACACAAACAAACCCGCTTCGCTGCGTTGGCTCAAGAAAAGCCACGTAGAAATAGAAAAATCCACACAAAATTCAACTCAAAAGCAAATAGTCCTGCAGCCAGTTTATCAGAATGCCAACACAAAGCCGTGCTGCGGGCATCGTGTAGCCGGCGATAAGTGTTTGGAGAGGATGATCGTCTTGGAAGCAAAAGGCCTTGTTTGATCAAGAAGTTGAGCAGAAGCCATGAAATGAGCTCCAAATATCAGGCCATTTAAAACCTTCTGCAAAACAATGGATGATCATTTGTTGAGAATAGTCGTGTCACACAGCATGTGGAAGACTTCGGACTATCGAAGAGGACAGTCAAGGTTCTCTCCGATGATTTGCATTCAGGCTGAGGACACGACCAGAACCATACATCTGGCTGGAGACATGCAACACACACAGAGCGAGAATGAAATGGCCTCATGTGTCCTTCCCCTGACAGCAGCGTCCATTAGAAGAGGTGAAAACTCGTATTAAAGATAAACACATTATTAGCGGAACGCTGGGAGAGGTGATCCATTGCTTCCTCGATGTTAACCGTGTCACGTGGCAGTACGTCAGTGTCACCGCTGTGATCTCAAAGACTGATGGGAAGGTTTGCTTCACGATGCTCTTCACCATTCAAAACCAATGACATACAGCCAGAAACACTAGGTGTCGCTCGTAACGGTGTCACTAGGATTAGCTTCTCACTTTATCACTGATTGTTTCTTCTCTAAATAATGCTGCAGTGTTAAAAGTAGAAGTATAATAGTAGTATAATTAGTAGTAGAAATATGAGTATAAAGTGTAATTAGTAAAATCAGTAGTACAATTAGTAGTAAAAGTACATTAGAATTAGTAGTAAAATAAGAAGTAGTATTAGAATTAGTAGTAAACGTAGAAGTAGTAGTAGAATTGGTAGTATAATTAGTAAAATCAGTAGTATAATTAGCAGTAAAATTAGAAGTAGTAGTAGTAGATGTAGAAGTAGTAGTAGAAATAGTAGTATAACTAGTAAAAGCAGTAGTCGAATTAGTAGTTATAGTACAAGTAGAAAAAGTAGTAGAAATATTAGTATAAGTATAATTAGTAAAAGCAGTAGTAGAATTAGAAGTAAGAGTAGAAGTAGCAGAAGTATAATTAGTAAAAGAATTAGACGTAAGAGTAGAAGTAGTAGAAGTAGAATTAGTAAAAGAATTAGACGTAAGAGTAGAAGTAGTAGAAGTATAATTAGTAAAAGAATTAGACGTAAGAGTAGAAGTAGTAGAAGTAGAATTAGTAAAAGAATTAGACGTAAGAGTAGAAGTAGTAGAAGTATAATTAGTAAAAGAATTAGACGTAAGAGTAGAAGTAGTAGAAGTAGAATTAGTAAAAGAATTAGACGTAAGAGTAGAAGTAGTAGAAGTATAATTAGTAAAAGAATTAGACGTAAGAGTAGAAGTAGTAGAAGTAGAATTAGTAAAAGAATTAGACGTAAGAGTAGAAGTAGTAGAAGTAGAATTAGTAAAAGAATTAGACGCAAGAGTAGAAGTAGTAGAAGTAGAATTAATAAAAACAAAAGCAGAACTGGTAGAAGAATTAGTCACTTTATCACTGATTATTTCTTCTCTAAATAACGCTGCAGTGTTATTTATACACCGTGTCAACTTGTAAATGAATATTTTGGTTACAGAGATACAAGCTCACTGACCTCACTAAGCAAAGATCTAGACAAGAAGTAATTAGTGAATCAAGCTAACCACCAGCAGATGTTGACGTTGACGTCTCTAAAGCAGACAAACTTGGCAGATTGTTTGCTTCATTTTGGAACACAGTGGAGAGTGGCTTGAGGCAATGAGATCCACAAGATGTCTTTTTATTGTAACATTTCATGTCAATGCCTTCAAAGAAAGCATCGTGATGCGTTTAGAGGTCTTACTTCATGATGAAGCCTGGATTCTTTTCATCCTACAACCCATTTTCATGGGGGAAGAGGCAGGTACACCTTTAACAGATTCATAGTAAAGAATATTGCAGAAATTATACACTATTCCAGACATACAAATGTAGGCTCATAATGAAATGTTTCACAGTAATGCCTTGCCTAATAAAAAAAGGCAACGTTCTGGCTCTGAATATGGTCTGACCATCATCTGGATGCACATCAGAACGAGAGTGTTTGTGACTTTTTGATGCACATAGACGGACATAAAGTGTCATTATTTTCTGCGCTGGTGCTCCACATGTCCAATTTCTGTCACACCGACCCAAAGAGGTGGAAATTATAACAACCTCAACTGGCATAAATCATCACGGCCCATAAACACCAGAGTGGGTGGAAATGAGAGAGAGAGTGATGGAAGTAAAAGGGGTAAATGAGGAGGTGATGAGTGTGAGAGGGAAGGAGTGATAAAACAGGAGTGCACTCAAGTGACTGGAGAAAATGAAGAAAAGTCATTTTTATGAATAGAAAAATGAAGAAACCAGTTATTTTTTCAGAGAGAAGTTAAATTCAGAACTCGCAACAGAAGTCACACCAGGCCTTACTTTGATTTCCCAGTGATGATGAGTACACAACATCAAAATAGATTTCAGCAGTGTTTACTTCCACAGATATTCTTCGGTGTCACTGCTTTGTGAAAGCGTAGGTGGCTCCCTCTGTTCCACATGTCTAAGCTCTGATGATACACTCGCGTCATTCCATGCGGGTCTATTATTATCCAGGGTTACCAATAACATCCTGAAATCCCGGCTGCCTACATGAAAACAAGAGATAACTGGAATGTATTTATCTAAACCGTTAATGGATGCCCCCCGGCAGTCAAAGTTCACAGATATTCATTTAATATAAAAAGAAACTGGATCACAAAGTACCTTCATTTTCAAGTAAAATGCATTGAAAATAACTGATTCAAGTAAAATTGAAAATAAATCCTATGTGGAAATGACTCATCATTAGCGTAGTGGTTGACCATGTCGTCATAGGCAATAACGTACACATTTACTATGATGGATGAATTTGTTTTTCTAGAGAAATATATCCTCTTGAACGCCTCCTCATGACGTGTTGTGGCCATTTTGAGACTTTGCTTTATCGTTGTGGTAAAGTGGGAAAGCAAAAAAGACAAATCACCTCATTACCCCTGTCCAGAATAAATCAAGGTGACCACATATTTCACTGCGCTGAACTTTACCCTTTACAAAGAAGTACTAGAGTTCTAATTGCTCTGTAATTAATTAGCAAAAGAGATACTCTTTTTTTAACTTAAAATGCAGTGAACATTAAAGTGCTTTCATGTAGAGAAGATACCAGAAGATACTAGTTCCTGTGAGTTTTTTCATCTTCATCTATGCTCGTGGACTTGAGTCATGGCTACTGTAGCTTTTGTTTCTCCATATTGGTTTTATTTTTCACAAATTAAATATATAAAAAATAAAAAATATTCATATTTAGGAAATGTCACACATATCTTCACAAGTTTATTGTGGTCTGAGGATCCGAATATATAGTAGTAGTAATAGAATTGGTAGTATAAATTGAAGTAGTAGTAGAATTAGTAGTATAAGAATAAGAAGTAGTAGAGGAATTATTAGTTTGTAGTAGAAGCAATAGTATAAGTATAAGGAGAATTAGTAGTAAAAGTATAAGTATAAGTAGTAGTAGTATAATTAGTAGTACAAATATGAGTATAAAGTGTAAGTTGTAAAATCAGTAGTAGAATTAGTAGTAAAAGTATAAGTAGAATTAGTAGTAAAATTAGAAGTAGTAGAATTAGTAGTAGATGTAGAAGTAGTAGTAGAAATAGTAGTATTACTAGTAAAATCAGTAGTCTAATTAGTAGTAAAAGTATAAGTAGAAAAAGTAGCAGAAATATTAGTACAAGTATAATTAGTAAAAGCAGTAGTAGAATAAGTAGAAGAACTAGAAGAAGTATAATTAATAAAAACAAAAGCAGAATTAGTAGAATAATTAGAAGTAGGAGTAGAAGTAGTATACGTATAATTAGTAAAAGCAGAAGTGGAGTTAGTAGTAGTATTTTGAATTTGGGCCAGAAAAAGCTTGAAGGGGAGCAGTAACGTGAATGTAAGCGCTGCCTCCTCTCCAACACCTACCTTTCTTAATCGGACTCCCTTCTTTTCCCCTCGTTCTCAGTGGACATTTTAATCCACCATCGTGCAAACACGCACACTTGGCATGTGTTCTTATTTGTTTTACTGTGATCTAAAGCCTTCATTCCCTGGCAGACACCGATATATCCGCGCCATGAATATTCATCTGCTCAGCAGGGTGGGAAGTTACACCAGCCTTGCAGAGATATGGCTGCACACCGGCGCACGCTCTCCTGGAATACTGCTGCTTCATGCATCTTAAAACACGGCCACCACTAAAATATGTGCGGAGGGAAGCATTGAGCGTCACCACAGCAGGATCTTTAATTACAGCCAAATGAACTGTGACTGTTTGTGTCTGTCACGTCAGGAAAAATATTCACGCAGAGAAAGAAAGTTCATCTCGTCTTCTCCGAGTGAAGCCATTTATTATAAATTGATTGTCGAGGAAAAAGCCTTTCTCTCGCCACAAGAATGGCACAATAGCTGGTAATCCTGTAAAAAGCCAAACACTCACCGGGAACAATGTCGTAGGAGGCATCAGGAAGTGAATCAATCAATCATACTTTCAGCAACCTGAATGAAAACCGTTATAAATAAAGAGCTTTAGAGATAAACCGCGTGGTAAAGACGGCTCATCGCGGCGGCGGCGACGGCTGCCCGGCCCACTACATCAATCTCACGTCAACGCTAGTCAGAAACAATGTGTTAAGAGAGGGATTCAAGTGATCGTTTCCCTTCCTCTGCACTTCCTGTGCACACAATAGGAGCTCACGCTGTAAGATCCTGCGCCACTGAGAGTGACAAATCTTCAAATAATCGGAGAATCCATATGGTAATCCCAACAACACGAAATGTCATCATCAGTTTAATGCCTATTGTTAAGATTTCCTGAAAGGTTTAAATGTGTTCATTCATGTTTGAGTTATTTTGCAGACATACAGATAAACCCTGATGAAAGTGAATAATTGTTCTTGGTGCGTTTGTTGGTAATTATTACAAAAAAATGATGCGATTTCTGTTAAATAATTATTGGAGTATGGAAAGAGGTTTATTTGAAAGCCAGGCTGTGCCTCTTGACGTCCAGATGCTTTTCTACATCACATGATACTAATAATAAGTCTAATAATAAGCAATATTTAAGAGTATTGAGCATTGTGTGGAGTTTTATTTTCCAAGCACTTAACATCAATTTAAAGAAAACCAGTGCATGAAAATAATCTCTAGAATAAAACATGGAATGCAAAAGATATATCGTAAAAAAAAATGCATAAAATCTAGAAAACAACAAAAGCCATCTGTAGTTTTATCATATACAAGTCACTGACAAGCATCTGACTTGATTCTGAATGGCTTTTCTAATATATTTTACACTGCACTGCAGTCAGACAAATAAATTCAGGGTAAAAGCTTCCAAAAATGTGTCCACCTAAGCCTTCCAGAACATTCAGATCATAGATGAGTAATGTCATTATGATGAAAACACAGGAGCTACTGGTCGACACCGAACAAGACTTAGTCATCAACGCACAAGGCAGGAGTCGTCTTCTGTGCGAGCGTAGGCGTATATAATGCATGCAGAAAGCTATTAAGGTGCTGCTGGTAGAGGACCTCCATCATTGTGTTTTTTTTCGTCATCTCCTCTCCCACATCTTTCAGTGTGACTAACACGGCTCATTGCTCGTGAACATCACATCCTCCAGAAGACACACTTTCATGAACTGCCAACCACCTCTGATCCTTGAACATCAATCTGAGTGCCTTTTTAGAACATCCCGTCTCCAGCAACTCCACAAATGACTATTTTATATTAAGAAGTATACGTCATACGCCTCAAAATACTACAGTTCGGAGATGACAAGAAAGCTCAAGGTGGGCGTGTGCGAGCGACCACCTGTGTTGTGAGAGCGAAGATGACAAAAGAAGTCATTCACTGGCAGGAAGAAAGTAGCAGCCGGATCAGAAGGAAGGATAAAGCTGTTTACCTCTTGTTCTCCTGCAGGTTCTGTATTCCTCACCTCCGTCCGACATGGACACTCAGGCTGCAGACTTCTTTTTTTTTTTTTTCAAATTCAATTGTGGGACAGACAAACACAATTTCCTTCAATAAAAGTACGGTGGCGATAAAAGGGTTTTACAAAAGGACAGACAAAACATGTCTCCTGTGAGGACACATCAGCAGTGTTGACGTCACACATCTGTCTGAACTTCAGCAGGGAGAGCCGACATGAGAACCTTTAATGCGGTAGAAAGCAGTCATGACCTGCAGCTCAATGATAGTTCAAGAAGACTCACAGCTACATTAGTGAGTCAAAGACTTCTGCTGGCATCTCCATCAAGTCTTGATCTCCATACAGCTGCTCCATTGGCACATCTACACTTCAAAAGGCCGACATATGGTGCAACGAGAACTCTATATTTCAAAGAAAACCTGACGATATTTGCAAAACTTCTCATCTACACCAGTACAGGGTGAAAACGGGATAGTAAATTAATCTATGATTTAGACCTTGTATATGCCACAATGTCAGGATGATTTATTATGTTTGTAAATGTATACAAATATACAGCAGAGGACCCAAACCTTGGGCATCGCTGACTGGTTTACTGACAGCATTATATTCACAGACCACCCTTTCAGATAACGACAATAAAATTAAATAATAGAGTTTGTGTTTGACACATTTTCGCTAGTTAAAAGGTTTATGGTTGGAGTAAACCTGACTTAAACGACACGTCAAGAGTCACACGCTTATGTTACGTCAAACTAAATATTCTATATAAAAACACCTTTCAGACTAATTATACATTAATTATATATTTTCTTCTATTGAACTATGGCACAATCTCAAGGATAAAAAAATGGGATTGATCAGATGCTGTAGTCCAAGCGTGCATCTTTCTGTCCAGTCCTTGATCCTGCTGCCACTTTGGAGACGGGTACACATTTATCATGTTAGCTACAATCCCTCACGCCCTCGCCTTTAAAAAAAAAAAAAAACGACTTCAAAACGCACCACTGAAGATAAAAGCCCACAATCTCGTATGCTCCACCACAGCCTGAGAGGAATATCACTTTTTCTTAAAATGTATAATTTAAAGTCTCATCCTTTAATGAGGAGATAGCGCAGGTTCTTAGTATAGACGGATAAAATATAACAACATAAAGGACCGTTGAAAATGTGATCTTTGGAATTCTATCGTAGTTTCTAGTGAACCTAAAGTTTGGGAAACTTACTCAGGGTGATTTATCTAGGCTGGCATTGATTCAAATAAATCAAGTTTCTTTTGTAGTATTATCAGTAAATGTAAAAAAAATACAGATATTTTGAGGTGACTAGTAAAGAAAGTCTTAGTTCTGTGAGAAAACTGACTATTTTCCCTTATTTTCAAAGAGCTATGTTAGAGTGTACACTGTGCATGTTCTTGTCTAAATAATTAGCTCCAAGGTTGTGTGATAAATGAGAATGTTCATGTGGGGAATAAATGGAGATTAAAAATGCTTGTAATACTTTTTGTTTGTTTTTGAATCCTTGCACTTTTTGTAACAGCGCCAGCCTGGTGAGGGAGGGTTGGGTGGTGGTGGTGGTGGTGGTGGGATCCGGCCAGGTTTGCTGAGCCAGCGGGCATGGAGCCAGTGCATCGGGCAGCCCAGTTTCCACAGCAGGTGAAAGTATTATCCAGTCTTAGCATCCACTGCCTCCTCGGGAGACTCAGTTCTATTAAAGGAGGCGACAAGAGACACCATCCTTGTAGGATTATGCAAAAACCTTTCCTGCTTTAGACTTTCCTGCGTGTTTGACAATTTAGTGTTAAATGTCAGTGGTCCCTTGAGGCTCAAACTTAATTTTCAGAAATGCATAAGGGCAGGAGCGAAGCCACGAAGCTGAAGACATGACAGCATATTCAGAGAATGGTCCAAGAATTTTTTACTTTTTACTTGAAGACGCCTCTTTTATGGCCTGGATAACGTTTACAGGGAGGGTATGACTCACGGTGTGGAAAACACTGTACCCCTCAGACTGTGTTCCTCTATCAACAAACCATCCGGACTTAAAGGTCGTTCTCAAGGAGAGGAAAATGTCTTTTAAATCAAAGGGGTTTTCTGCCTCATCCTGTGGGAAGAGTCAACACATTTGATCAGGCTTCTGCTCCTCCCACAAGCTGGTCTCTACTGCTGAGCTCATTGACACTGGAGCCCCGAACATCTCAACAAGATGGGCTCTGAGAATGTAATTACTTAGGATCCCTCGTGGTGCTTCAGGGGGGCACGTTTAAGGACCTCCTTTGACCCCGTGATGGCTTCTTATTTGGAGTGGTCCGCTGTTGCAAAAGCAACACAAGAGTTTACAGCAATCGGGATGTTTCAAGCTGATGAGATGAGTCATCCCTGCATCAGAGATAAGATAAGAAAATACTCGACTCCTCTCAGCCTTGAGCTGGCTTTAGTCTTTTGACAGAATACCTTTGGGTATTTTTCCACCTACGTCAGTTTTTTTTTGTAAAAGGAAAAAACTCACTACAAAGAAAAGTGCATGTTGGCCATGATTGGTCAGTGTAGTGGAGTTTGTGAAGTCCTTAATATTTGGAAAACTCATCCTATTATTGTACGCAGTTCTTCTAAATGGCTGAAAATAACATCTTTTTCAGAGGATTTCATTAATTCCATATCATTTGTATTATTGGTGACATTCCAAATTATCTTCCAAATCCAAAACCTTCTATAAGATTTGTCATTCCCTGTGTATAACCTAATATACCATGGAGCTCATTGTTATGATTAATATTTTTAATGCTTTCGACTGAAGTCTGAGGATTTATTATAAGCAGATACTAATAAATGAAATGACTAAACTTAATATAGAAAATGTTTTTTCTTTGATTCCTAAAGATGTATGATGTGATATCAGTACACTATTCTGAAAGTAGGTATAAAACTAAGAGGTAAAAAAAAGAGGTCAAATTAAAAAGGGTATCAAACAACATGTATGGGTAAAACATTTCTGTAAATGCTTTGATAAATTTATCAAGTCAAAGCTACGCTATAAACCAAAAAATAACCTAGTCTTTTCACCATCAAAATAAGCACTAAACCAGTCTGACAACAGTCTTTTGCACTTGTACCTTCAGGGAAACATAACTCTTTGTGACAGAGGAACTTATCGCATGACAAATATTCTGAAGTCCACTTCATTGAACATATTTAACATTATGAAATCTGTCAAACCAAACTATTTACTTCACTTACAGCATTTGTTGCGCTACAGAACGTTCTTGATGAACAGCAGACTTACTGCAAAACGTCAAAAAGCCCTTTTCCTTTACAAATCTGAATTAAAAAGGAAATTCATTGAAAGAAACACAAAGAAAAGGCTCAAAGCAACAAATTAATTTAAAACCAAAGTTGCAGCATCACTCACAGACCGTCAATCACGCTTGATAATGATAGTTATAAGACGCGTCTCCTGGTATCCTTTGCTCACACGTGTCAAGAGATAGCAAAGCAGATCTTTTAAGTGCTTACCGGAAAAGGAAGCTAGGAAGTAGAATCTGAGTGCCTCTTTTTAATGAGCACTTTTGCTGCCCTTTTAAATGATTTAGAGGTCTCCTGTATCAAACAAAAAATCTGTCACGACTTCGTGTTTGACGTTTTGAAACAGGACGTCGATTGGGAGAGATGTACTTTTCGCAAGAAGACGGTTTCATGCAGGTTGTTCCTGTTTTCAAAAAAAAGTTGCGACCTTCCCTCAGGAGTTGAGGAGGCGGGCTCTTAAATATTTTAGGACGGTGACAAATGCGTAAGACGGAGAGCATAGAGATGAGGCTGAGGTGAAGGAACAGTAAGAGACTGGAGGTAGTGAAGTAGTTGGAGGATAAATAGATGCACTGAACTAAATTGAGTAAAACGAGACACTGACAAAGTAATGGGCGAAACAGGGTAAAGAATCATTCAATTTTAATCAAGTCTGGTCTTTCTAGCTTTGGTTCTCCCAGTGTGAACCTCAATATCTTCAATTCTGCTTCTTCCATCCCCCGCTATGTTACTGAAAACACCAGTGTTGTTTGTAGGGACAGGAAATGTGACATATTGGATCTGGTAAATGTTAAAGTAAACATTGGTTGGCATTTCATATCTCATATTCAGCAACATAATCTCCAGTTGAAAGACATGTGGTGCCATGGACGAGAAGATAGTTCCCCAGAATATGAGAAACGTGAACGGACCAGTCAAATAAACACCATCATGACGGGTCCCAGTAATGTCCCTCTTTTTCATTCAAGCTGCATATAATATATTATGTCTCCAGGGCTGAAGGATTAATTGCATTGGCGATATATTCCAGATTGTACTGAACTTTTCGAAGGTGCCATATGAAGGCAACTGGAAACAATTGTGAATTGATTAAGTTTCACAACACTCAAAAAACACGTCTAATATGAAAACTTGAGAACAGCTGATCGAAAGAACCAGACATTTTTGCAGCTGTATTTGTTTGTATTTGCATTAAATGTTTAAAAGGCTTACGTTTTATAGATAGATAGAATATGCTTTATTTGCCTCCATCTTATTCACGGTATTTTAACAATCACAAATAAAGAAATTGTATTCTAATTAATGTACAGTAGAAATGTATGAAAAAAGAACGAATAAAAAGAATTACATCACAATTGACTATTGAGGAAAAGAATTGCAATTTCATTATTTTCCATAATAGTTCAGTTCTATCCGTCTCAAAGAATTCTTCATTCGTTTCACCCTAGCTGCACTCTTTTCTTCACCTTCCCCTGGCTCAAAGTAAGAAGCAATATAATAATACTTTATTAAGAAACAGGTCATATACATTTAATGATTAAAAGGCCCTTAAGTACAGCAGACTTTACTCCTGACTTAAAGGGCAAATGTGTCTTAATTGATCTTGGACTCTTTTCTACTCATCAGTATTTGTCTGTTTGCACAAAACTCTTTTAATTGGAATATTCACTTTAGAAAATGTACTTAAGCCCCACCCACTGAAAACGTTTTGTTTTTTTCTGGAGATAAAATATCAATTCTCATAACCACACCCAGAGTCTCCAACTCCATGGGACTCGTTGTATAAACACAGCAGGCGAGATTACAGCTGGCTGGAGAAGAAGTAAAGCCCATTATGTCATAACCTTGTAACCTCTCGTTCGCCGAGTTTTCACACGGGGTAGAACTTTATAAAGAAACCACTTAAAAACATGGTCATGATGAGAGACTTACCGTTTCTTTGAGAGGAAGATTCAAGATTTGTAATACGTTAGTGAGTCAGGAGAGTTGGGTTTAAACATTAGTTGCCCTTTAAGGCAAACATTTAGTACATGTGCGCATTTATGAGTTGAAGGATTGTTTTATAGCCACTGAGCTTTTAAGTAGTTAGAAATGGAAATTATTGTTATCAATCTATATCTTTAGACAAGTACGTACACCATCAAATGTACTGTATATACATTAGTCTTTTAGTGACCATAGTTAAAGAGCTGAACAAGAACAGTTTTATTCCTCGCAACAGAGAAAATAATGTCTGTCAGCCCTTCTACGATGATATTTTTTATGATGCCTCTGCTGAATAAACAATAACTAACCTCCATTTCCTCTGTCAAGAAAGTTCTGTCGTTATCATCATCTTTATCCATTTCTCTGCCAGCAAAATGGCTCAAAAATAGATTTGAACAATCTATCAGAAGATTGAAAAATTCTGTTTTATAGTTCCATCTGGGAATATTCCATCATTCACTTGGCAAAAAACAATGCATGACTTTATGATGAAATCATTCAAATAAATCACCTGTTATGATATTTCAAGTGAAGACTTCTACCGAGTTGCCTTAGTCACTTAAATAGAGGAAGTATTATTTTATTTATTGTATGCCGTGTCTTATAAACTCAGCTAAAATAAGGCCATTGGTAGAGGTATGTATTGAAATAACTAGGTACTATACAAATAAAATTACTTCAAGTCAGCAGATTTGTATGAACCTAGGATTCAAGGGGAAACATGTTGAATGGAAGAGGTTTATGACAATCAAAGTTATCTTTAACTGCATATAAGAGAGTACTGTATATTTAAGGTCACAAGGAGATGAAGAGAAATCATGAATTGAAGGGTGTGATGAGAAGGAAGAGAAAGAAGAAGGAGGAAACAGACAGTTACTGTGGGAAAAGGTCAGCTGAGACAGAGTACAGTAGGAGAAGATGAGATACGGAAGAAAGGGATGGGAAAGTATGTCAACGCTCCCTGCAGTGCTCTCCACTCCACGAGACTCCTTTTCAAAACGTTCAAACCCTCCACTGGCTTTTGAATCGAATAAACATTTTTCAAAATGATTAAGTACCACTATCAAAAAAAACGTAACAATATTAATCACATCTCGAAAGTTGTTCACTGCCAGTAGAAGAAGCAATTATTTAAAATTTAAATAGTGACCAAAGAAAGCGCTTCTTTCCGAAGGTCGCAACATGAACCACGTTGAAGTAGATCACCAATTCAGTGTTCCTCGATTGTGATGGTACATCAATCTGTACCTTTTATTTTTAATAAGTAAATGTTAGATTTTAAAATAACATTAAATTGTACTAATTTTACGATATTTTCATATTATTATTATATTATTATAATGTGATATATATTTTGCACTGTATGTTTACTCTAATATGCATTTATGTTCAAAATTTACAGTTTCTTCTGTAACCACCCAAATGTCCCCACAGTGGGCCAAATAAAGGAATACCTTAACCCATATCATCATGTCTCCATTTTTAGGATTTTTTAAAACCTTTAAAATTCAATTAAGACCTTATTTTTTTTTTTAAATCAAAAATCGAATGCCTTGTAAGGATCCGTGGGAAACTTGTACTGGAAAATGCCAAATAAAAGAAGAAATAAAAACATGGGGGTACTTCAAAATGTTTAGCTCCAAAGGATAAAATGAATGTGCTAAAAAAAAAAAGAAGACAAAAGATACATAATACATCCTGTTACAGAGCAGAAAACATTCAGCCATTTCAAATTGTAAATAAACCCACATTACACCATGTTAAGTTAAACATCCTTTTATCCCTGGGAGTTCATTTACATCATTGATTTTGTGAATACATTACAAGCGCCTTCACATCAAGGGGTTACGTTGAAAAATATTTTCTTAAAGGGCTTTTTAAATATTAAGAGCCTTACTTTAGGCAATATATTCATCCACAAGTATCTTCCGTATATTCCCCGTTACAACAACACTTGCCTCCTCTGTTTGCAATTCTTGTCCTGGTTTTCAAATTCCTCGCCTCCCCGTCCCAAAAATTGCATCTCTTCCTCTGCGAGCAGCTGTAAGTATGGCTGCCAGCTACGCCAGTAGATAAGCTCATTAAATCATCCCGGGAAGAGGGCAGCGTACAGGCCGCTCCAGCTGACAAGCGCTCGCAGGTACTGGACGTGTAAACAACCCCGGCAGAGAAGAAGCTTGCGTTCAACAGACTGACTGACGAGTGCGACGGAAAGGAAGGGCGATAGATAAAAAAGAATCCCCTGGTTTTACACGGATGATGAGGAAGGAATAAATCTATGGCTGGGACATAACCCAAATCACACCGCTGAGATTAGTGTAAATCTAATCTGCTTGCGGTCTCTTCAACTGCTTTTAGTTTCGGCTTAGACTCGCTAAGGAAGGGAGCAGGCATGCTAAGAGCCTTAGCTGTTAGTATTAGCTCACAACACTATAAGCTCGCGCTTTCGTACGTTAATCAATTACTATCCAGCAATTGTTATGCTATGAGCCCAACCTTTAAACAGGCGCTGACAGAGACACCAGTTAACGCAAATCGCACAGACTATATTTTCGTGCTTATCGGTTACCCATCATACAATGATGGCAGTAGGCCGCAACCCAGCACACCATCGGTGTAATCAGGACCAATCAACAAGTATCTCAGGGATACAATTGGATAAATACACCTCCATTATTATTATATCATCACACCTTTTCAGACATTTTTTATAATATTTTATTCAAGACTTTTATGTTCCTTGAAACAGAGATTCATTTTTTAAAAATGCCAAAAATACTTGATGCAATATAAACAAATGAAATACGCAGTGGCATCGTAACATAAGCCAATTAGATTGATCCGAAAACATATTAAACATTAATTATATTAATAATATATTGCTTAAACAACATATGTGTTCCCGTTTAATTGGTAAATCTTTTAGTGAAAAAAGTACAAGCCAACATTTTTAATAATATTTAGGAAACTCCATTTGAATTGTTTTTATAAATGCCAATTATTGAAAGGCATTTATTTGTTAACCGTATATAATCTAACTAAACAACCAGACAGGGGAAATTAATTTAAACAGAAAAGCAAGAAAAGCCTATTCAGGTTGAAAACAGTCACAAATAACAAGAATTAGGTTGTCCAATGAATCAAAAGTTAGTCCAAAAGTGGTCAACTTGATCAGTAAACTTTATAACAGAGATATTTGTTAGATTTTAAAATATATTTGATAGTTAGAACAGCATTATTACAGACAACTTTGCATGCCAAGAATGTCACCATATCTACAAACAAGAGAAGCAGATGGAGCACGAATGCTCGTCCCCAGATGAAATACTAATGGACACAGGGACTCATTCATTCCTCTTGCTATTTGGCTGTTTAATTCTGAGTTTGGGTGCAGGAGTGGAGTGAAAAGATGATTATATGTTTTATCTTTGTATCCTTCTTCTTTGATCTATGTCGTTTATCTTTAGATTTAGATTGTGTCATCTTGCAATTCTGTGTGCTGGAAAAACAATTTCCGGAAGGAGATCTCCAGAGGGATCAATAAAGTTAGTCTATCCCTCCATCCATCCATTACAATGTGCCACAACTTAAACAATAGGTCAGCAAACAACCCAAATTGGGATGAACTTCCAATCCTCTTGCAAGATTAAGTTCATTTAATCATTAGGTCTGATTAACAAACCAGTAATCACCAGCCTGCTGAAAATAACCTCCCATCTGCCTTCCCCTTAACCTTGTGATGTTTACACACTCAACAGATTTATTCAACCCTTAAACAGCAGATGTTTTGCCAGAAACTCACACCATTATTAAATCAGACCTTGCACCACCCTTTTCCAATCAATGCCCAACCGGCGGAACCACGGAGAAGAGGAAAGCTTGGCAAATATGAACCAGCCGGATCACCATGTTGAGGACTACAAAGATTTCCTAAATTAAAAACAGTCTGGATCTTTTACAGCCAAGTCTCTTTTGATGGTTTGTATCTCAGAGTCAAGAAGAGCACATGTGCAAGTGCCTGATGTTCATATGATCTGCATTCCTGTTGTCTGGATCAACTGTGAGAAGCTGTGCAGCACATGTGAACGGCCGACACGGACCCTGTAAATTGTGGACAACAGTAAACTAGACAGAAAAAAAATAGATGGTTTTTGTGGTCTTTTTCATTAGAAAAAAAGACAAAGGATTCTTCCGAAAATGGATTAGAAAAGTTAATTTATCCCAGCAGGGATCATGTGGAGTTTTTTCCCCGAACAGAATGGAATGCTCCATCCAAAAAGCTTCAGTGGGAGACTGTTTGCAAGTGAGGGGACAAGAACATGTGGAGCTTTGAAAAAAAAGCCACAAGATTGTTTATTCTAACAACTCAATAAAACATGGCTTTTGAATAAAAGAAACCAGGTCACAGAAGACGCAATTAAAGATTAATTGAAGATGCAAAATGACTTCTTTTAGCAGAAACGTTGTCTCCTTCAGAAACGATGTTAGGAGTTTAGCCGTCTGCAGGAACTGCATGACCTTCAATTCATCAGGAAGAGGAACGAGGAGCCATTATCGGCCACCATTTAGAAACTTGCTCTTGTGCGAGACGTAGAGTTAACTCAATGGAAAACAAACTTGAATTTATTTTCAACTTTATCTCGTGGTGTGAAACATGTTTAATAGTATTACAAAACATAAGTCAAACTCAAGGCCTGGGGGCCTTATCTGGCTCGGCAACCTATTTTAATGTGGTCCCGCAAAAGCTTAAAAATGAAAAATGTTAGCTAAAAATTCTTACTAAGTTATGTTGGTATGTTGAAGTTCACTGCCAAAGCAAATGCTGCGTTGATCGTATATTGTCGTTTTATTCCAGCCATAGTTTTAAATTGTGTTTAACTTATCTTTAGTAAGGTTTTTATAGTGAGGTTTTAAATTGTTGTTACAACAAACTTGTTTCTAAATTATTTAAAAACTGCTCCTTGCACATATCTTAGTAGACGTAGTAGATAGTATTTATTTCTAAATCTTTGCACTTTATAACTTGTCGGAGCCAGCATTGTAAACGAAATTTGGTTCTGTGTACACTTTATGAATCCAGAATGACAATAAAGTATATCAAAGTCTAAGTCCAAGTTAGTGATCAATTTGTTGAATCGCTGGGATCTATTTTTCCTTAATCAACTATAGTCTTACTTCAACTGTATAGTGTCTTGAGATAACTTTGTTATGCTAAGACACTTTAAATAAAATTGAATTGAACTGTTTTCTAGGATTGTGAGAGATGCAAACCTATTGAAAGTTCCACCTGTTTTATAACAAACTGATTTAGGAGGCCTGAAATCATGTTAAACTAGATCGATTTGTCATTTGTTTAGTATCCATTTAGAGGAAGGCTGTTGACTTTTATAATATTTAATTCAACAATCCTCTATTAGAACCATTGGGCCTTAGAAAGACTAAGGTAACGATGAAATAGTGATTATTAACTTGACTTTTAAAAACTCAAAAGTGGTTCACTAATGAAACTACTCGGCTTTGCCAACTAGTTTTCTTTCCTCAATGATGCACCTGTCTCTCCATCAAGTCACTCCGAGCTTCCGTAAATGTCACAGTTGTGCCTCTTCAGACTCCTCGTTCACACAATAGCTCCAATGTAGGAGACTCTGTGCAGCTGTGAGTGGACGACTGCTCCCCGCCAACGCTTTCTTCCTGCCAAAGCATCCCAGTCGACAATCTAAAATCAGACAAACATTTGACTGTTCCGTCTGTGTCTGCACGCCTCTTTAAACAACATCTTTGCACAATTTCTGGGAACAACGTTTGGATGAAAGAACTGTTGATTTATTTAGAAAAAGAAAAACATGTCTTATTCTCAAGTGATATGTTTTTTAACAAAGTCTTTATCCACAAAGCAGTAGCAACAGGAGTTCAGTTGTACAAAGTCAGTTGAGTTGGGGTTTGAGCTAGAAAGGGTTCAGGCAAAGCAACATTTTTATTTAGCACCCCTTTTTTTTTTGCATCCACCGTGTCAATGCATCAGTGACTTATTGTTTTGTTTGTTATAATGTGAAAAAACATAAGCCAAATATGTCAGTCTGGGAGCTTTTATTCAGAATAGGATGCTACATAAATATAAAGTTGGGGGGTAAAACGATGATGAAAAACAATGCAAACAAACTATTATTATGTCTTCGATAAATGCCTCACTTATTTTGTTTGACAAGAATTATTCACATTATAAAAGTAAATACCTAATGACTATCAATCAACTGGTTATAAATACTGTAACAAGAGTAAACAAAGTCAAAATATTGACATGTTTTTGGATCATACAGTACATTAATAAAATCAATTAAAAAAGTATTGTTCATGCAATGACCTTTAAAAATCTAAACGTTTCTTAAACAAGCCTGTATGAGCTGCAGAAGCAGTGCGACCTTCAGGCCAGTGAAAAAGACAAATTTTAAGTATGCTCGGCATTTCAAAAATTTAACACATCACATGGGGCACGTTAGCTATACTAAATTGTAGAAGTATCCATGGACGACAGCCCACCACATCACAAGTTGCTGTTGGGCATTTTAATATGGCTGACAACTGAATACTCCACACATCCACATGTAAAGAAAGCAGAAACTTAAAGTAAAATAATTGAAAGGCGCAAACACAAGGATGGGCGGTGGGGGGGGGGGTACTAAAATTGCAAGACATTCCAAACCAGTTTTCCAAAAGACATAATTGGTCCAGAAAAACTTGCTAACAAACTCAGAAAAAAACCTTGATGCAACTTTTTTCAAACTTTGTGGCTTCAACTTGAGAGTATATATTTAGTCCTATAGAGGAGGCAGCGTCCTTTGAGACCGTTCAATTATTAAGCAGTGTGGGTAAGAAGAGAAGAGAAGAGGTTGTGAAAGCATCTCTAGTTTGGAACAATCGCCTAAATCGGCCTCAACACTGCATTACCAGACTTGGTATTAATGGCCACAGAGAGAATGTGATTTTGTGACGAACATCGATCAGTTACATGAGCATTGATGCAGGACGGTGTAAGATGATAATGCATTTTAAATTTCCTACAGTCAAAGTCACAAAATAAATGTTTGTTCAGTGAACAAATATTCATCTTCTCTCATTGAATAGAATGTGGCACTAGCCCTCATCTAACAGATCTATGGACTCAAGTAAAGAGGTTTCTTTCTTTTTCCCCCCAAATAGAACAATGTACTTAACTTGTTAGGCACAAAAAGACGAAAAACCAACAGAGAAATATTGGTCTAAACCAAAGCACTGTGTTCATGTTTTTTTTCCTTTTGGGTTTTCCATTTTCCATTCATGACTGTCCTTTGTGCATCGTTTGGAAGCACACTTTCCAGTTCCAGATATCTAATTGTATCTAAAATGATCCCTTATATATAGTGATGGTGTATAGTCTTTTTTTAGAATCCGACTTATAATGTTGCAGTTACTTTATCGATTTCGACCAATTTGAATAGGTAGTCTGGCCTAGAGAGCTAGCTAGGGATTGGCTAGAGGTGTGCAAGTTGACCATAAAGATGTACATTTAAATTACTTTAAAATTCCTCAGAGCTGTCCGTTCAAGAAAGACCAGTAAAGTAAGAACAGCGTCACTAAATCTGTGGCCGTTGCAGAGTCGAAGGTATTTATCCGGTTAATCATCAAGTCAGGTGTGTACAGGACCCATTAGTAAGGAAGCTTAAATGAAAACTGCTTTAACTGGTTCAACGATCCCCTAAAGGTGGATGGACTCGTTTAGACAGACTTGTTTAGGACCGTGCTATGTAAAATGTGCTAACACAACTAAGAATGAAAGGAATGATGGACAAGACGACTCCCTCCAAAGACTGTTGAGCAAAATAAACTTTCATTTCTAAAGCCTCATATTTTCAAGACCGTAGCATTGCATCTACTTGTGCGAGCTTGCATCACATTTATAAAAGGAGGAATACACGTTTTCGTCGACTACATTTCTTTAATCCTGTTGGGCAGAAGCATTTAGCCATATGCAGGCTCTTCCTTTCATCCCCCTACAACTAAAAAAAAATAATGTAAGAATCGCATGAATAACAAATGGTCTTTTAAGAATTGAAGCAAAAAGTGAAAATCTCTACTTCAAGCATCAGCCACTTAAATATTTTCCAAACTGAATGAATTCAAGATAAGTTGAAAAATAATTATGTATATATTAAAAGGTAAAAATAGTCATTATCCCTTTCAGACCCCGGGCCCCTCATAACCACAGTGTTCTAGACTAAATTAAAGAGCACGGCTCAAGTCAAAAAGGTAAACAGAGAAAAGCAGTTTAAACAGGTACACACTCTTCTGTGTGCTCTGTAGTTTAGGGTAATTCTTGCACGCCTGAAGCAAAAACCCTGTCTGTAAGGCATGGGCGAGCAGAATACAGCTGACTCTCTGCATGTTAGCCAGGGACAAATGGCTCATGCTGCCACTATAAGAATGCCCAGGGTGATCACTTTCATGAAGGTTATTCCCACGTGTCGGCTAAAAAAAAATCCATCTTCATTTAACTGATAAATCTCTCCACTGAGCCAAGATTTAAAGCAATTCTGAAGGCTACAGAGACATTAAACTCTGATTTTGAACACGCCGGGATGGGATTTGTGGAGGTGTGGGAGCATTTGTTTGGATCAGAGCGGGAGGTAGTCAAGTGTGAACACCGTGATTGAACTGGGAGAGATTCACATGGGCCAAGTTAACGCTGACCTGAAAGCCAATTCTTTACCACATGGTACGGCAGAAATGCATTTATTGTCAAGCAAATTACAGACACTCAAATATTAATTTTACCAGTTGAGATGTCAACATCTGGCCTGTCAAGACAAAAACATTGACAGATCAGAGAAAAAAGAAAGACTAACAGTTAACTTTGAAAGTTTCTCTCGTCTCTACAGAACAGCAGTCGACTGGGTGGACTTTATCATTGGAATCAGCCTCAATCCATTAGATACTGAGTTTGTATTTAACAGTGGTTTAAAAAAAAGACTGACAATGCAGAGTTCTGTGTAGGTGACGATAATGCTCCTTTAAATTTAAATTGAACAAAATTACAGGATGATAAATGATGACAAAAAATATATTAAACAAGTTTAGTTTAGTCGTAACACTGTTAAAAATTACTAACTTTTATATCATGTTGATCACAAATATGATTATTGATCGTTTCTTCATTAAAATTGTGAATAAAACCGTGATCATGAACAAAAGTCATCCAGACTTCAGAACCTGATTGACAAAAGGTGTTCATGCATAGAAAGACATCAGAGCACGGACCAGTTTATTGGATGTGTTTACATAATTTGTGTTGTTCTAATAAATAATTAAAGTGAGTGTGCTTCTTTTATTTACATTTATTCTCAAAATCTTATTAATTTTAAAATAGGGAAGACTCTAAGAATACTTTAATTTGGCTGGTTTATTCTAAGTGTTTTTACAAAAGTGCTATTATTATTTAGTTCTGGTCTCTCTACGTATTTTTCAGGTTATAGGGAAACAAAGTTAGGAATCTGCGAACACTGAGATAAAAAGTAGGGTGAAAAAATAAAGAGTTATAGTAATATTATGTGTTACAAAGCTATATATGATGTAAATGTAAGAATACTTGGGTTGAAAAGGTTGTAGTATGGAGATTTGTGTATTTGTGTATAATTCAAATTCATAACAAATTTTTCAGAACACTGAAAAAACTCACAACAAACTCTGATTTATGAGAATGGGAGTAAATCACCAGGATTAATTTTCATCTTTCTCAGAATTGTTACAATTCTCAGAAAATTGTAAGTTGAACAGCTTAATTATTTGGATTTATTTATCTAGGTTTGTACTTTGTAAATGTAAACCATAGATTAAGTGCGGTAAAATATCCCGGATGTTTATAATATATACACTGTAACACAATACGGTTGTAGACAAGTCGTTTTTCAAGTAAGGCAAACAAATAGGCCTTCTTGTGAAGTACCTTGAGAGACAGGATTTACGTAAAACAAAATGCAGACGGTTACCTCTTCGTATCATCAGTGCTGTCAACTTCTGTGCTTCAAAGTGAGACCCAGTTAAAAAGTGTATTTCACTCCAGGCGGAGCTGAGATGCAACTCTCCCATGCAACAAACCGTTCAACTGTGGAGGCTGAAAAACTATCAGATGAAAATATCATAGCGATGTTTAGATGATGGATGTGTTTTTGACTAAGGAAGGGAAAACGGCAGGATTTGCTGCATCTACGGCTCAAAGCATCATATTTGACTGTAGCTACAAAGACAGACCAATAAAGAGAGCGATAACAATCAGAACGACATTAATCATCCCACAACTCACACAATAATCCTCAGGGATTCAATCAGGCTCAGACATTACTGTAAACAATTGCCAGAATCTAGCGGGATATTTAGATGAATATTTATTAAATTATATATAAGGGATGAACATAATTGGCTCTGACTGAGGAGTGCGTTTTATGACTTGTGCTGTAAATATCATGAATTCTAGCACCACTTGTACTGTAACATAAGAATTGTATAAAAGGCATGAGTTTGTACATCTTTTGAAACAATTAATAGCAAAAAGCTTTGGCCAAAGTGAAAAAATAAACTACATACATTCGTGTTTTCTACCTTTATTTATTTCATATTTTCATTAATTATTGAATTTTCGATTCTTGAGTTGTATTACATGTTCTAGGAATTGTATTTATATTTGTTTCTATTTTCTATTCTAATATTTGTTACTATTATTATGTACATGCTTATATATTGTTATTTTTTATTTTACCCTATCACCCATCTACAAGTGGAAATAGAAACCCTGCACAACAAGAATTAAACGTTGCCCTACTCTTGTGAATCTCCATTATAATAATGCTCCTTTTTTTGTCCATTTATATTGGCCAAAAAAAGTAAATTTTTACTACACTTGGTTCCTTGAAAAAAAAAAATCAGCTTCTGTTTAAGTCTTTGCTTTTGAGTTATGCAAATAGCCCTTCTGTTAGAATATTATTTGCACCAATACTTACTTACAAATGAGTGATACTTTTGTGAGTTACCAGTTGACAGAATGCTACTGAGGCTGCAGCAGATAAAGGTGATGGACTTCAGACACCACAGAAGGACATCTGTCAAACCCAGCGCCTGCATCCGTGTATTTACTCAGGAAATGTTTCATTCATGAGCTCATGTTTACCTGAGTACACTTTCCCAAATCCTCCGCGTCACATGTATGCTTGATGGTTTACTTGCCAATTGACGCATGAACCCTTCATTCACGCGTCTGCCACAACACCTCCCTAGAAAAGACAACTGACGCAGCAACTTTGAGTGGGCGTCCATTGATTTTCAACAAACATCTTTCGGGCTTAAAACGGAGAAGAAATAGAAGCTGTTGAAGCATTTCTCGGCCAGCCATCTGATGTGGTCCTTGCCTTGGGCCACACAGCAGATTCTCTGAGATCTAAATCGATGCCCTCCGGTGAGAACGGTGTCTAAACTAGTAAAATAGTGGCGATTTGGACTCTGAACACGGCTGTATAGGTTGAAACACACTTTTGGACCCCCTCGACACAAGAAGCTTTTTTTTTTTTTTTCAGAATATTGACATGTTTGGAATCACCAACACCTACTTTGACTATGAATTACCATGATTTGTATTTATACACCCAAATGTGTTCTCACAACACCATTAAATATGCAAAATTCAGCAACAGTAAGTGACAGTTTCTGCTCATTAATATGTGTACATATGTAAAGTGAATATTACAGTGGTTCAATGGCAGATTACATTCACGGAATCATGCTGCGACTGTGTAATATATTAAAATCCTACATGGATCAGCTTTGGCTGCAACTTTACCTTCATCCTGTTTACCATTCAATTCGTCAAGCTATCAGCTATGGTTGGTGTTGCAGGTTGAGAGGAAATCCTAGGAGGGAAGAAGTGCGGCACAAATACTGCAGAGAGACAAACAATCCATTGACCAATTTTGGTCATAAACTGCAGCAGTCAGCAGCAATGCCTTAAATTGAATATTCTCTATGCCTTTAGGTGCCTATTTATAGCACGTTATCATCCAGCCTCCGTCAAACCACAGCAGTTTGCCTGGATAAAAAGAGTTGGTCTCTAAAAAAAAACAGCAGAGCTGCTTGATAAAGGAAAAACAAATCTCTATGGAGAGAGAAAGCATGTGATTTTACTTGTTTTTTGTCTCATATGATGCTTGAGGGTTTGAATTAATTAAGGTCAGAAAAAGGGAAATTAAAGAATCAGGTTTGATTTAAAAATTGAGATATCCGAGACAGAATCTGTTGAACCGATGAACTTTCTAATCTATGATGAAGGTAAAGTTGGATATATTTCTGTTTATCCTGGTCCGACCACAATTGTAAAACAAACTCCTAAATGTTGACACGACACAAGTTTAAAAATAACATCCAATCAATTGAAACAATCCAATAACGATGAATGGATGGTGATTTGTCCAACTGTCGCACATCAATAGTGCCCGAGGTCGTCAGGTATTTTCCATTCTTTGAATGGGCCTTGGGAAAAGTTACAGAACCAATTTCTCTGTATGCCCGGTTTCAGGGGAGAGTCTGAAGAAAGGAGGGTTGTACTTTTAATCCTGTTTGCAGTGAGCTCCAGAGCATGTGAACAAAATACGAGTTGAAACGCTGAAATAAATAGTGTAGGATTAGGGTTGGTTTTACTTGTGTACGAATACTTTAGAAATGAAGATGTATGACTCATATTGAGTTTGACACTGTAGAAGGTCAAGAAAAGAAAAGTTCATTTTCTTCTGGGCGTGTATCATTGGAACAGAGTCAAGATTTCATGTGCCATCATGACATCATCTGTCATGGATTTTGCTACAAACCATTAAGGCAACTACATAGGAATACAGCTCTGTCCAGTGGGACTTCAATTCAAACCACAACACACGAGGTTCAAAACGTCATAAAACTAATAAAAAAAAGTAGATGCTAAAAGCAGAACTGGAGACTTGGAGGAATGGAAAAGACATGTCCATCTTGGAATGTAGCTTCAAGAGAACTACTTCTGATTTGAGAAGCAGCTATTGAACCTGCAGATCATCTATAAATCTTGCTGCGTAGCTATACAAGTAATCAATAACTAGATTAACAGGAATTCAACCATTATTAGTTATCTCGTCCAAGTGTTCATCATTTCAGTATTTCTCTGCTCAGAGTTAGCATGTTCAATAAAAGCCTCTTAAAATGTGTTCTAGTTAAAGCTTCTCATATCTTGTGTTAATGTTCAGGAGTGAAGGGGCAACGGTGCGTGGGATTGATCGGAGCTTCCCAACTGTGAAGTTGTTTCTCAAACTCTCTTTATCTTTTATTCTGAAGGTGGAAAAACTGAGCCAAGAGATTAACGTTGGTTGGCTTTTAAATCAATGTTCATCGCTTAGCAACTCTGCCACGACTGAAATAATAAACAACAAAAAAGCAGAACCTGGCTTCATTTAGCAGTTGTCTCAGAGATAAAAACATCTGTGAGAGACTTGGAGTAGAGCATAAACCTCATAAAGCTTGAAGAACGATGAGGTGGATGATCCTCAACTCCCGGTACATGAGGTATTTTCAACCGGACAGCACAAAACGAAAACAAAAAAAAATGTGTACGCTTTTTTGTTCCATGTGTTCGAAATGTTCTTAATCTTTCTCCTTAAAAATGGGCAAAAAAGCATACTTAAATCAGTCAAGTTCACTCAAAATATAAACATATTAACTTGTGGGAAAAGCAAATAGTGCCCAGTTTTTGTCATCTTCATCTTCCTCCAAAAAGAAACATTTAAAATAATCCAAATACCTGTGTTTCTTGTCTGTAATGTTAATCCTGTTGTGACACCTCAACAAGAGGAATTATTCTCAAGAAAAAAAAAGTAAAAGTCTACATTTTAAGATTGTTTTAAAAGGAAGCTAAAATGCTAACATGCTACACATACAGTCTTTTTTCTTGTTCTTATTTTATTTTGATTTATTTTTTTATGAAAATTGATGCATTTTCTGTGGCTATTGGAAAAAAACAATTTCCCGAAAGAGACCTCCTGAGGGATCAATAAAGTTTTACCTTACCTTAAAATGCTAACATGCTACACCTACAGGTAAACCCTCTCGGTAAATATCGCGAGAGCTTCCAGTCTTCATTGGTAGATTTTTTTTTTTATTGGTCATACAATTTTATTTTTACTTTTTCGTATCTCAGTCGTGAATGTATGGTCTACATTTAACCGATCCATTATACAAAAAAAATATTGGGGTTCCCCGACCGAGGAAGTCAGTGACAATTATTCGTTATAAACTCTGGTGACGGGCTCAGGTATACTTGGAGTTCAAGTTTAAATATGGTTATTTTTAAGTATTTAAACTACATTAAAATACTTTTAATGGACTTTGGAAAGATTGACAGATTGGACACAGAGCATCCTTCTGGTCACTCACCTCTCCACCATGTCCATCGAAGACCCCAAAAATCGACGGGTGGCTCCTGTTGACGACGTCGGTGAGCACCTGGAACCTGTCCTCCATGTGGTCTCGCCGGCCCTGGATGGAGTACACCGCGACATTGTTGCTCTTGAACTCCCAGGTCTTGGAGAACTCCGCGTCCAGCACGTCGAGACCCCCGAAGCGCTCGTTCTGCATCATCTCCGCCACTTTCCCCTTCACCATCTTCACCGCGTCCCGGCTGGACTTGACGATGGTCTTCACCTCGTCCGTGTGGAAGAAGTAGCTCCACAGAGCCAGGCTGATGCACAGCAGGAACAGGGTCTCGGGTCTGAGCAGGAAATAACGCATGATTCGACCGAGCAGGGACAGCAGGGTCATGGTCTCCTCGAGCATTTATCGAAGGAGGATCGCGGCAGGTTGAGTCGTTCGCCCCCGCCGCGGATTTCAGTCCATCGTCGGCGTGTTGTGGGTCGGTACCAGGGAAGAAAGCATGCGGGGAGGAATCCTTATTTTGTAGGCTCGGTTTAAAACACACCAGAACCCGCTCGGACTCGAGGTCCAAAACGCCGCGAACCGAGACGACGCTCCGGTTTGGTTTCCTCCTCCAGACCCCCACCTAAAGTAGGCTAATGATAGCAAACAAGTGTCGGTTCCTTTGGCCAAGAACCCCCCGACTTCTCCAGAACTCCCGTCCCCCAAAAATAGCGGACCAGCCGGAACCCTCGCATTCCCAGCTGCCACTGACTGCGACGCTCCGCTGCTGCCAGACTACACGTCCGTGTTCCGTTCAGGGGAACGTTGTAATTTTTGCATGAACGTACACTGAATGAAGATGGATTTTTTGTTTGTGTTTGAAAACTATCCAGAATACCCTTAAATAAACGCGTATAGTCTTAAGGGGAAACTTTGTATCTCAATCTTAATTACTGCCAAATATTTGTTTTGGTTTCAGGTGCTAACTAGGAAATTTCCGACAGCCATTAAAGGCGTCTAAAGTTTCAAACCACAGGTGCTTCAATAGATTAAGAAAGTTAATATTTTTATCAAAGAATTCATTTATTACTTCACTTAAATATAATAATAAAATAAAATAAAATATAAATAAAAACTTCTTTTTCTTTTGTCGAACCTCTGAAAATAGAATTGTATAGAACATTTGACTGGATATTCGAAATAAATATCCCAAATATATATTTTTTAAACTATGATTGTCTTTATAGTTTGGCTAGATTTACATAGAATAGAACATATCATACTTTTACTCCGCTCCTGCCCCCAAATTCAGGATTACACAGCCTAATAGCACGAGGGAATGAATGAGTCCCTGAGTCTATTAGTGTTGCATCTGGGGAGGAGCATTCGTGCAACGATCTTCCTCTCTCTTTGCATTTGATGGATCTACTGACTCCTTCAAGAAACATCTTAAGACATTTTTATTTGTGATGATTGATTTTCTGGAACTCCTGTGTTGTTCTCAGTATTATCTTGACCTTTAAAGTATATACTTTATTGAGTATTGTTTTGATTGTTTAAGCACTTTGTGACCCTGGTCTGGAAAAGCAATATATAAATACAAATTACTTCTTTACTTACTTACTTATCATCCATGATGGACAGTAGTTGATCTCCTCTCTGCAACTGTCACCAGTGAGTCCAGCTTCATGCCAACCACAGAGCCAGCCCTCCTGATCAACCTGTGCAACCTGTTGACTCTCCTCTTGGACACAATCCCACCCCAACACACCACAGCATAAAATATATCTTATATACATGGTCTGTGTTGCAGGACCAGTTTACTGTCCAGCCACACACCGAGGTACTTATAGTTGTCAACTATCTCCACCTCGTCGCCTCTGATGGACACTGGACGTAGCTTCGTCCTGGACCTCCCGAAGTCCAAGACCAGCTCCTTGGTCTTTGAGGTGTTCAGCTGCAAGTGGTTCCTCTCACTCCAGTTCTAGAAGCCAAGAAGGTCGTTTACCTTGACCCACAGACAACACAAGAATCAAAAATTGAAATACAATTTCACTAGACGAGTTAATAAAAGCTTTAATGGTCCTTGCTAGAGTTGTATCTAAAAGTACTACTGAGCTACAGTTATTTATTATTGGGGCTAATTTGTTTACCAACAAATGTGTAAAAAAAAATGGAAAGGTATATTAACTGATAATTCACTTACTATTAGTATTAGTTGATTAAAATTGATCTATTGTCGTTTACTAATTCACAAACTGCGTCAATCAATATTTATAGGGAGCTTAAACAGGATGAGAAGTGAAGAGAAATACGCTGACATTGCACCAAATAAATAAACGTCATCGCCATAAGTAATGTGCAATGCAATTTAATTAATCTTTAACTAATTATTTGTACTCGCTTAAACTCCTTTTATAAAATCCAGATGAATACCTTGTTTTCCCTTTTAAATGTCTCATTCTAGCTGGAAAACAAGTACAACACGTTGCCGCTGGAATCCAATGCACTGCTATACTTCGAGTCTCTCGAAGATAATAAAACTCCTAGATGCTCTTCCATGGAAGATGCTCTGAAATGATTTTCTTTTAACTTCTTTTATTCTTCTTTTGTCTTGAAAAATGTGATGAAATAGTATTAGGTTTTATTTTATTAATATATCCAAATTGGTAATATAGTTTGCAAGGTAACAACTTTGGAATTATATTACAATATATTAATATAATATTAAAAAGTCAACTAATGTTTTGATTTAAGTATGTCATAAATTGATCTTGGATCTATTGTATCATCAGTATGTGTATGTGTCTTTTTTATTGTAATATTTACATTAGAAAATGCGCCTAAGTCCGCCAAAACATTTAAGGTATGTGACTGCGTGTCATCAATCTCAAAAGTCATAATCATAATGGGCTCCGCTCTCGTAACCTCTCGTTCGCTGAGATTTCAGACGGAGTAGAACTTAACAAAGCAATAACTTTAAGACATCATCATTATGATGGACTTACTGCATCTTGGAGAGGAAGATTTCAACATTTGAAACATGTGAATAAGTTGTTTTTTAACATTAGTTTGTCATTCTTGTCATCATATTATAACCACACACACACACACATACACAAACATCGAATTGTTTTTATACATTTTTTTATTTTACTCAGGCAATCGCAGCACAGCTCTCTCGGGGTCCTTGTTCCTTCCCTTACGTCATCGGATTCTCCTCCGAGCACCTCGTGGAAAACTGCATGGTGTGTTTTGGATTTTAATTCTGCATTAAAAGTCTTCATATTACCCTCGTTTACAACCTTTCAAGCTATTTAATAATCCTTAACATTTGTCGAAGTAAGTTTTTTATTTATTTATTTACAACGACGGTTCATGTAGCCACTCATGCTAACTAGCTAAGCTTTGCTCACCGTAATAACTTTAAATCTTACTGATGTTGTCGATCTTAGACCAGTAAACGTCGTTATCTATGGTGCTTTTGTTGAATGTTGTCATGTCTGTTTTCTCTAAAGATTCTCAACTAACTGACAACGCGACCGTCATGGAGTACATGCAGCCTGTGGGGCAAAGCAGCCAGGGCAACATGTAAGTGTTCCTGGGATCACATGGTCCTTAAGAGTTGTAATGCATCCCAATAATGACTCAGTTTAAGGTAAAAAAGAAAAAGATGTGCTATATATACAAGTAAACAGTCTTTGTAATGTAGGCTTTCATTTACAAATTTAAACTTGACTCTACACATTTCAAATCTGTCTATTCTTGTTGCTAAGGTGGATTTGTTTCACAGTTACTTTGGCTGTAGGTCATAGGACACTAACATTATGAATCATTTGGATATTTAAACTCTTAAAATTCCCTTCCTCTCCTGATAGCCTGTGCTGTACTTGTGGAGTCCCCATCCCTCCGAACCCTGCCAACATGTGTGTGGCATGTCTGCGAACTGAGGTCGACATCTCGGAGGGAATTCCAAAGCAGGTCACGGTGAACTTTTGCAAGCAGTGCGAACGGTGTGTGAAACATAATTTATAGAGATTGTAATCAAAATTCACCAGCTTTGATGTTCTTTTAAGTTCTACCTTAATGTATTTTTCAGGTACTTGCAGCCACCTGCTTCATGGGTACAATGTGCCCTGGAGTCAAGAGAACTTTTGGCTCTGTGTCTGAAAAAGCTTAAAGGATCCATGACCAAAGTAAGAGCACTTTCTCCCAGATGAGTTATGGTTTATCTTTACACCAACTGTTTATATTCAAACGCAGCAGCATCTGAAAGCTGTTTATAAGTTTCAGTTCAGTCTGTTTGTTCTTCATTTTCATAACCTTTTTTTTAGAAAGATACATTATACTGAATTCTGTTTATAATGATTGTTTTTGTCTTCTTAGATTTTATTTATAAACATTCACGAAAAACAGAAAACAAGCGAAAAACATTTATGGAAAATGTCTCTAAGAATATATTCCATTTCCAAACTATTTTAATTGCCCCTTTAAGAAGCCAGAAGAATGCAAAAACACCAAATGCCAAACAAATGAGTATTTTAGTCATAGCTGCCTGCCTTAAATGACTACACTTTATTTGTTTTGTAAGAATGCACTCTCCTTTTTACAGGTGCGTCTTATCGATGCCGGCTTCCTTTGGACAGAACCGCACTCTAAAAGAATTAAACTGAAATTGACCATCCAAAAAGAGGTAAGGCAAAGCAGACATTGTGGCAACATTATTGCATCTAAATGAAATATAAACATGCTAAACAACCTTTTACCTTTTCAGGTGATGAATGGTGCAATCTTGCAGCAGGTCTTCGTGGTTGAGTTTGTCATCCAGTTCCAGATGTGCGACGATTGCCACCGAGTGGAGGCGAAGGACTTTTGGAAAGCAGTAGTACAAGTCCGACAGAAAGTAGGTCTTTTCCTTTTGATTTGGTGTGTCTTCTGTTAGACAAAATGTTTTAAATAGCATTTGCCCATATTTAAGAGCGCTCAATAAAACACAGATAGTGAAACTAATTACGAGTAAAAAAAAGTTATTTTGACATTAACGCCACAAAAAGTTGGAATGCAGGTGTATAATCTTTGTATAAAAGAGCTATTCTTAAGATTGAAGCATATTTTTTTTAACCCCGAAAGTCAAATCTACCATATATAGAACAACAACATTGTATAAAAAAATTATAACCCTTAAAGGAAAATAATTGGGATTGTGATTCTCAAGGGAAATTGTGGTAACACTGATGCCGATAGACATTTTTTCTCTGTGATATACAATATAAAAGACTAATAACGTAATTGGTGTATGAATGATAAATAAAAGCTTAAGAAATTGACTTAGTTTTGTCTCATTCATACAAGATTATTGCTATGATGTCATAATGCTCGTATCAGCATAGATGATTCAGTAGTTTAAGATAACCTTGAAATAAATGGAAAGAAAATGGAGCAAAAGCAGAAAAGTCTGAATAAAACACAGTTAAATGAAATTTGTTAACAGCGTTTATTGTGCAACTAAACGTTGAACACCGAGACTTTAACAAAAACAATTATATAAACGGCAAATGTACAGTAAATAATAATAATATAATAAATGAATGCAAAACATCATGGTGAGAGAAAAAAATTAAACTATTTTGGATGTTCTTTACAAGCAGCACATCCTTAAATGCTCAATTATATTTAAACATGCACTTGATGTTGACCAAATAGAGCCTGTAACACTAAGAAAACGCTTCAGCAAAATTCAAATGTATTGTGTAAATTAAATATAGAAAGATAAAAAGAGAGAATTGTAGAAAAAAAAGAATACAACCAGATTTAAAGTCAACATCAAAGGTTTAAATAATGTGATGTTTATAAGAACCACATGTGCTCAGAGATATTTTTAATCTAATGCAAATAAGCAAAAGAGGGATTTTGAATTCACCCTTGTCACCTGAAGACATGATGCCAGTAAAAGCTGAAATCGCCCAATTGTTGTCATGTTGTGCAACTTACATTATGACCGCTTGAGTTTTACTCTAATCTTTTTCTCTCCAGACTCTTCATAAAAAGACATTTTACTATCTAGAGCAGTTGATTCTGAAGCACAAGCTCCACCAGAACTCTCTCAACATCAAAGAAATCCATGGTAAGTTATTAAGGGTGACTTCTTTTGAGATGCAAACATTAAAGGAGCAGTTTTAGAACGAGAACTTTTGGACTTTTCCTAATTCTTTGTTAGTGACTCATAACTTCCATAACTGTTGATTTTTTTTTTTCCTGGATCCATTTCTTTATAATGACCTTTTTTGCTTCCCACCCACAGCAGAATGTCCACTGTTAGTGTTCCTGGGATGAGGTTGAAACCTTATTAAATATAAATCTTGTAGTGTTCTCAATCAGACCATCACGTTTTATTTAAAGTCTAAAACCTCATTGTTGGCCGCTATGTAATGTGAATAACGAGCGAGCAGAACATAATGACGTGTCAAGAGTTAATTACCAGACAGCAGCCATGCATGCATATCTCTGGCGCCGATCACTTCACACAGCTACTTTCGTGCGGACCCTCTGAGGGGCGTCTCTGTGCATCCAATCACTGTGTTGTAATCAGGTCCGACATTCCACACTCTGTGAGCACTGCAGACCTCTTAGGGCATTTAGAGAATTGAACCTCACACACACAAGCATCCGCATGAGTGACAGACCAGCACTTGTTCCCGGCACTGTTTGACAGCACCGTGACGTGGATTTTGGCTCAAGTTGAATCATCCCCACGTTTCCTGAAGATCTTTTAAAGTACATGTGTCTGCCAGATATCAATCCCTTTAACTTGTCTGTGTGTGTGTCTCGCCATGTGGACATGGTTTGCACAGACATCTGTACTGAATTTATTGCTGCAGATTTCAGGAATCTAATTCTGTTTTTGTTTGTTTTACAGATGGTATTGATTTTTACTTCGGGTCCAAGCAGCATGCTCTGAAGATGGTTGACTTCCTTCAGTGCACTGTGCCGTGCAGGTGAGCAAGTCTGCAGAGGAAAAAAATGTTTTGTCTGTGAAAGAGTTCATTTATATTTATTTATTATTAATAAAGAATCTTTTTTCATTCATAAATTTGACACACATTTCTTTTTTTGACTCATTAAAGTGTACATTCGGGTAATTGTATATTTTTAAATTTAGAATACTTGTGATAGTAATAGGTATTAAATTGTATTGCTTTGTCTTGAACATTTTAAAACATGTTTTGGTTTATGTGAAAATGATCTCTGTTTAGGTGCTGTAGGTCCAACGTGAAATTATCATTTCCATGTCTTAATGTAGGGCTGAACATTTTTCAAATGTTGAAGTCATGTCCTGCCCTGCTTTGTTTATACAACAAATCCCTTGGAGGTGGAGACTTCCAGGCTTATATCGAAGCCTCGACGAGAGGAATTGTTCTGTAAAAAAAAAAAATGCTATTTAAAATTTCTTTGTAGAGGAAGTTAAAACAGAAGAATAACAAACAATACAGACAGGAAGTACTCTGGGTAAAGTACTCTGGGTAAATATTGCGGGTGCTTTTGGTGTGGACAGTAGACTGTAATTTAATAATGTTACCAAAAGACTGAAGTTCATCTTCAAGTTGTGTTGTGTTTAGTGTGCTTAAGTTGGCATTATAAAAGTTCATTTTGTTTTGCAGGTCAAAGACATCTCAGCGCCTGATCTCTCACGACATCCACTCAAACACCTTCAACTATAAAAGCACCTACTCTATGGAGATAGTCCCTGTTTGTAAGGTACATTGAATTCCAAATGTATTTTTTCCAGAACTCTTTATGGACTTCTTGACTCCATTTAATAAAGAAATGTGTTTTAAAAAATGTATGTTGGAGAAAGAATTTGAGATTAAAAGAAAGATTTAGTAAAGTAACCCAAACTGTTAGGAATAAGAAAATTAGTTTTTTTTTTAACTGCTAGATAAGAAAATTCCTTTCACCAGAGTGCTTCCATGATGACTAGACCATTTATTGGCACGCTTTGCACTCGGGCAGGGGTTGTACCGTGTTTGTTCTGTCCCTCTGACCTGAGCCTGATCTCTGCCTGTCTTGCTTGTTTCCCGTTTCCAGGACAACGTGGTTTGCCTTTCACCACGTCTGGCACAGGCTCTGGGAAACATGGGTCAAGTTTGTGTGTGTGCTCGTGTCACCAGCACCATCCACCTCATCGACCCAAACACTCTGCAAAGTGAGTTTCTCTTGTGCCAGCGAGCCCATTGCTGACACTTTTCTGAGTTCAAGTAAATCGTTCTGTTCAATGTGAAAAGTGGTTTTGTTTATATTTAGTGAGTTTCAAAATGAAATGGATGCTTTACTAGTTCCACAGAAAGACTTTTGTGCCTCGACTCTTTGTAGTTGAAACGTGGTGTTTTGAAAATGTTTTTTCCTTTTAAAGACTGCCAACATTTATCATGTATAGAGGTTTCTGCATAAAACATAAACTGAAACAGTCACTAGGAATTTTTTAAACATTATTCAATTCACTTGATTCAATGTAGCCTAAAGTTGGCTGAAGGCTCGATGGGTAAGTGGTTCACATGCAAACATTTCCCTGAAAGATGCATCAGATCCACAGTTTTCATGTAAAACAAAGTCAAGTAACTCGGGTCTTTGTGTTCTTAAAGTTTTAAGGGAAAAATAAGGTAAATATGATAACATAAATAAACTTTGACACTTTTTGCTTTTACAATTGCAACATCATTTTTCATAATACCTCAACAGGACTGTATTGATTTCAATTTTTCTAAATCAACATCCCATCAGCCATTAAAATGTTGTCTGCTAGATGGAAGCAGTCATTACATCGTCAGCAGCTAAAAAACAACAAAGTCCTCTAGGATCCTGGCGAGGACTGAGGACTAGAGGGTACAGTCGACTCCAGCAGCTTTTAAAGCTGATGTTTGGACATATTTTGGTTAAAAAACAAATTACCACTTCGTCGAGATCTGTAAATTCTGCAATACAAGAGTCAAGTACTCGACATTACTACAAATATATATTTTACTACAATCTCGAAATATTGTATCATTGCCTCGATATCTTGATGCGTCTCACCAGATTCTTGCATATAGACGTCCCTAGTGGGAGCCAGTTTATTTAATGTTTAATAAACACTAGTGCATTATTACTGTGCAGCTTTGGAGGTATGATTTTCGGGGTACAGTACAAGTAACATTTGTTCTGTTGGTCAGTCTGATTGTCCTCTCCTTCTGGAGTCGGGTTCGGGTCTGCTGTTTTCTGCGACATTTTGGAATCAGACCGTTTTAATTACACTTGAAAGACTCCATCTGTAGCAGGAAGTGTCTCGACTGAGTGCAAATCAGAAACTGCCCACAGGCAAATATCTTGTTAGTCGGCTCCGCGATGTGGTTGAAATGAACAAGGGGATGAAATGATGAAGCGCTATGCTGTCTGTTTGGAATATATTTTCTTATGCATAAATCAGTCTGCGGTGATGACACTTCTCTCTCGACTTGTTTATAAGTGATAGACGGAAGAAATGTTTTGTTAGTTTTTTTTTTCTCCGATTTGTGATTTGAAACGTCTTGTATAATCTTTCACTTGAGTTTGATGAAAGGCCCAAAATGTGGAACTTGAGACTCATTCATGACACGTATATTTCCCTCTTACAGTCGCTGAGGTGGATGGAAACACATACTGGCGTAACCCGTTCCACAGCCTCTGTAACCCACGGCAACTGGAGGAGTTCATCGTCATGGACAACGACATCATCAGAGACCAGAAACTGGGTGCCGGCGCTGGCACGAGGTCCAACAAGGTGAGCACGGCAGCATTTAATTTTGCCTGTAGCTGCAGAAGCGATTGTATTATAGCAGGATCGTTGCTCTTCTGCTGGAGCTGAAATCAATAGTAGACCATTAGATTGCCTCCAAACCTGATTGTGGGACGCACGCCAGAGAAGCACACACGCTCAGGAGTGTTTTTTAACACTTGTACGGGTGTTCTGCCCGAGCGCTGCTTTGAATTGATGAAAGTGTCACAACAAATTGCTGCTAAACAAAAGTTGCGTTGCAGGAACCTGAAGCAAAGTTAGATGGTTCATCACTTTGGAGCTTTAAAGGCCTGACATTTTGCTTGTTTCATTGATGCAGAACAGATAGTAGAAAATGTTTTTAAACCAAACTTCATGTGAATACTGAATGATGAGGTGGTAACTCTACACTGTCATGTGTGCAGCACATGCTGGCCGAGGTCTGGGTCCAGAAGACGTCCGAGTTGAACACCAGTCAGCAGTACCACTGCCGCACCCACTTGGGTCACCTGCTCAACATCGGAGATTTTGTGTTGGGGTGAGTCTTTCAAACCTCATCTCATGTGAGAAACGCTACTCATCATCATTTATCATCATCAGGTTTGACTTTGCCAACTCCAATGTCAACGACGAGTTCCTCAACAAGATGAATCCTCATCACCTGCCCGATGTGGTGAGACGATCTCCCTTTACCTCAATGAAAATATGTCTTATATGTTTGTTTTGGCTGCTTAAGTGCAGTTAAATCTTACTGTCTGTTTACGTTTTTATCAGGGATCCCACATATCTGCTATTTTTCAAGCTCAGAACAGTATTTTCAATACTTTCCTTTAATTTCTATGTAAAACTGTTCTCAAACCACGTGCCACACTTCACATTTCTCCCACTTGTATTTACCAATTAAATTATATTTTTTAAATGATAATATACATTGGTCCTTTTTGCATAAATCTAGCCAATTACAGAAGGCACCACGCAATATTAACCAATCGGAAGCAACATAAGGCTGGTCTGTCTTTCATTTCAGCCTTGTAAACCTTCATTATCACGGTCGCACTCTTTACTGTTTAATATCCAGGTTTCAATTATTTATTAGATCATTCGCCATATCTATTGATTGTTTAAAACTAAGTTTCAGATTGTCACCCAATAAATAAAATGGCAGGGTTAAGATTTGAAATAATACAATTTCATTACATTTGGATGTAGAATTTTGGAGAAATGGATAATTCAAACATAATATTTTAGCTTTGACTCATACGCGTCATATCTATGATATCAATAATTGATCCTCCCTTACGATCAATGACTTTTCATAGATCTCTTCTAGAAGATGTAGACTATTAACCCAAAAATATAATAACATGCATTTATTATTTTTAAATGTGAAACCAAGAAAGAGTGAATGAATTTTCAACCCCCTCCAATTGATTTACCTAACTGGGATCCCTGTTTGTGTTCAGTGAGAGAGTTTTGCTTGCTGAACACTGCCCTCTTGTGGTCAAGATTTGAACCAAACTCTTCACAGGTGCTCGTCAAGAAGAGCTACGACCGCAGCAGGAGAGTCAAACGGAGAAACTGGAAACTGCAGGAGATGGAAAAAGACGGAGAAGGAGCAGACACAGACGACGAGAGGTGGATTTCTCATGGGAAGGTTTCAAATTTTCGGCATGTTTTACATTTGACTGTTTGTCCTGCAGGCATTACCAGGACTTCCTGGAGGACCTGGAGGAGGATGAAGTGCTGAGGAAAAATGTGAACATCTACAGAGGTGAGCCCACCCTCAGTCACACTGTGGTCAACAGTCATGCCCTGGTGACCTTGAGGACGGTTGATCAAGAGAGTTTTATCATTTTCAGATGCTTCCAAGATGCCGGTGGAGAGCGACAATGAGGACGACGGAGCTCCTCGTATCTCCCTGACGGAGATGATGGAGGAGCTCAGTCTAAACGATGCTACAGGCGGAGAAGGCGCTGACATGATGACGGAGTCTTAGGCGGAGGTTCATGGACTGATCATGTGACAAACTGTGTCAATGATTCTTCGTGTTAAAATCCAATATATCTGATGAGGGATCATGTAAGAGGCTTATGTCAATTATTAAATTCATTAAATCATGTCAAACACTTGTGTTTCTCCTGTTTTACCAACATCGTCCACCAGAGGGAGTTATAACAGTTGTTTTTCTACATACAGTTCAGTGACTGAACTCATGGATGCTCAAATAACGTCCATAAAAATGCTACATAAATGTATCTTCATATTTCTTAAACTGAGCATTTTAATCGGGATTTTTTGTTTTAAACCATCAAGATCTTCAGAATGAGAAGTTTAAAGGTGCCTTGATGCATTCCATTATGTTAGAGTCTATGTGTTATCTAAAAAACTGTATCAAAGTCTGTGTTATGCAAAAACAGCAGGGGAATGGTGAAGGAAACATTGGAATTGAGGGCTCAGAGCCTTGTATGAAAAATTCTCATTTTGTCTCTGCCAAAGGTCAAGCTTAATACTGAACTTCCTGGTTCTTCAAATGATTGCGACACATGGATCTCTTTGATATAAGACGAGATACCTTCTCATTATCTAGAGACTCGGCTGAGAGTTGCATTCAAGTGTCGGTCTCGTCTGAGGATCTACCCTTTCCTAGGATGTCAAGTTGTTTGTTAAAATTCAGGATGTTGCTCAAGGTTGTGCTTGTTTGCAGATGAATTTCTTTCTCAAACTTGACTGACATCATCTGAAGTCGTTGGTAGAACAAGCTGTGCATCTTTTTTTTACATCCTGTGGTCTTGCAGGTGTTTGTACAAGTAAAGTCACCCAAAATTCACATTATAGATGTTTTTTATTATTTATTCCCATGGCATCATTGAAGTAACCATGAGTTATGCTTCTACTGGTCCATTCGCGTCTTGAACAAAACGTAGTTCTGTTGATCCACTGCTAGGAAATCACTTTTCCAGATCATTCTCCAAACACGAACCGTTCTAGCTGATCTGTCTCCGGTCGTTCTGTGCACTTTGTTGACAAATCTAGAGCCCAATATTCAGTTTTCCTTAATCACCTGAGGCAGTTGTTGCTTGTGTGTTTCAGCCACACAAACCTGTGTGTATCACTGCGTATGTGTGTGTGTGTGTGTGTGTGTATATTACCACCTTAAAGAGAAGGAGCAGGAGGAGTTTAGTTTTTCACAAACCTGAGCTGGCTGTTCATTGAAATCAGATCTTGGGAAAGTGGATGAAGTGAATCTGTGAATATGTGTGTGTAAGGAGGGGGGGGGGAGTGGGGGGTATAGGGGTCCTTTTGTATTGTCCTTGTTGCCCTGTGTGACCTGAAATGCCTCTGTACGATTTGATCACATTCTCGTTTGTGTTTACTTCCACACATGTGTGGTTGATCATCAAACATGAACTACAAACCTCTGCTGAAGATCACAGCTTCAGTCACACATAAATACAGACACATTCTTCAGGGACCGTTTCCTTCGAGTCCCTTGACAACAGAGTCCATGTGTTCAAGTGTTGAACCAAGGCGGCGCTGCGAGTGTTTACATATCAATAATGCATATTGTTGTGAAGCGAAAGAAACGAGCAGGAAAGATAAGAGATAAGATTTATTTGACAGTCAGCCTGGCGCGCTCAAAACAAACAGGCGTTACAGTGTAAAACCATTTGAACCATCCTGGGGTTAACTTTTTACTGGCAGGTGCGGTTCTTCTTAAAAACACTGACATATTGAATCACTAACTCAGGTTTAAACATTTGTCTTAATATGATTTGGATTATGATCCTTTTTCTTTTTACAAGACTGGTGCATTTAAAATGTGTGTTTTTTAAAATGTGCTTAAATTTCCTTTTCCTGTTCCTTTTAAATGTTGTGTTTTGACAAAGTTAATGTTTTAATATCACGCACGGTAAATGTAGAGCAACACCTTTTAAAACCTGTTTTGAAAAGTCCCACGTAATTATTTAAAAGTGTATTAAACAAAAACCTTTTAATAATTTCTAAATGTCATCATTAACCTTTTCTCATAACCTTTTTTAAAAAATGTTTAAATGAATGTTTTTTCTCTGTAAATGTCTATTCAATTGTGTTCATAAAATGTTGTTTTGCGTCTATTACGCGAGCAGTTCAGATAAGGATCACCAAATGAAAAAAAAACCTAATAAAATATCTAATAACCTTCTCTCCATAAGCACACGATACCAAACATATTTTTAATTAGTATTTTCTTAGTTTATTTGAGTTTTTTAAGTGATTTATTACATTTGAAGTGAAACTTGGACAATATCCGGATTGACTTGAACGCAGCAGCGGGTGATACGTGGGGCTGCAGACTCAGCTGTAAAAGTTTAAAAGACAAAACATTAAAGAAAATTCATCTCCATTCATCATGTATCTGTTAAGGAATCAAGCACCGGTTGAAGAGTGAGAGAATTGAATGAAATCTAACTCGCTACTGACTCGGCAATCTTCGTATGTGTTCGACTCCGCAGCTCCAGAGTCAAACATTGAACGAGACGAACATCTGCACTTTATTTTAAAAAACACGTGTTGACTCTTCCAGTGCGTCCAGGGAGTCTGGAGGTGTGCAGAGGTGCAGCAGCATCACGACTGATGCTGAGGAGGGATGGTCAGATCTGGAGGTCTCTCCAGTTCACCTCCACGTCGCAGGTGAGGTGAGAGTGAGCGGTGGGTGTGTCATTGTCATAGTGTGTATGACCTGCTGCATGTAGTGCCAGACGCGAACAGGTGAGGCAACTTTTCGTTTACTGAAAGCAGCGGAGCAGCAGCGGGCTGTTGTCCTCCTGGGATCATCCCGGGTATTGTCCATCTTTACAGGTGATAACAGAAGTGAGGAGACCAGCTGATGACAGGTGAGTCCCTTTAAATATGAATATACATTTAATTATAAACCTATGTGTATAGTATTGATCTTTTTTTTTCTTATTTCTGGCACCATTAATCAAATAAAAAATCTATTATATTATATTATTGTACGTTTGTTTGTATAGTACATTCTAGACGACCAGGTGAGTGCACCTGCAAGCCCCGCCTTCTTCCTAGGTAGCAGGATCTGTTATTCCCAGAGGCTTCTTTCCTCGTTCAAAATAACTCATCCCTGTTACCTCACATGTCCAACCACATTAAATAAAGACAAAAAAAAATCACTTTAAAGTCACAAACTGTTAGGAGTTCAAATGATGAATGATTAAAAAACACAACTTCACGCGTTACTCAGGCCTTGGAGTTGACCACATGCCCAAGTCATGTGATAATTCTTGCAATTTTATACCTTCTCTGTATTTTTTCTGATGTCTATTTCCTTTTTTGGTTTCAATGCACCTTTTAACCATGAACGTTTTGTCTACTTTCCAAAATGCTGCTTTTGTATCATACAATTCTGTTTACAAATTTGTGTAAATAAAAAAAATCTAATAAAGTAGCAAAAAAAAGAATGAAATCAATGTTTAAATAAGGCAATTTAAGGCAATTTAAGATTATATTTTTTGTTTTATTTAGCTGTACTTGAAACATTTTCTTGCCTCATTTCTTCAGATGATAATCTCTTCTGATAATATGCTGATGGTGGTAGCAGGTTTCTAAAGGTGACATACATTACAGTGGTGTGGAAGAGTGTTTTTCTCTTTCCTTATTTCTTGGTTTTCTTCTGCATGTTTGTCACATTTAATGTTTCAGATCAACAAACAATTAAAAGAAACAGACGTCACGATGAGATGTCAACGAAATCAGCAACAAATGAGAAGAAATGTTCTTGAGATCTATTGTCCTGGAAAATGATATGAAGCCATTTATAAAGCTTGAGCGAACCAAACTCATTTTCTACTGATGGTTCCTGAACACGGTTCCGGACCAGAGGAGAGAAATCCTTCCAGGCTGTTGCTCCTAATCTTTGGAACGATCTCCCTCTGTGTTTGATGGATCTACTGACTCCTTCAAGAAACATCTTAAGACATTTTTATTTATGCAGACTTTTCCTTGATTCTCTGAGACTCCTGTGTTTGTCTCGGTGTTATCTTGATCTTTTAAAGTATATATTTATTGAATATTGTTTTGATTGTTTAAGCGCTTTGTGACCCTGGTCTGGAAAAGAGCTCTACAAATAGAAATTACTTACTTACTTACTTACACTGAGAGACATTATCTATAAGTGACCAAAACTAACCAAAGATCTCAGAAAAAGACTCATCCAAGAGGTCACACGAGACAACACAACAACATCTATAGAACTGCAGTCCTCAGTTCAGGTTGGTGTCCATGAGTCCACCAGCAAATAAACATTAAGACGGGTCTCAATATTAACAGAAAACACCTTTGGGTAAATACTCTGATCTGACGAGGCCAAAGTTGAACTTCCAGTTTGCATATCGGTCTAACCGCTCGACTGATGATGCTATCTCCGCTGCCCTCCTCTCAGCCCTCACCCACCTGGAGACTAAAGACTCATAGGTCAGAATGCTGTTCATGGACTTCAGCTCAGCATTCAACACCATCATCCCCCAGCAGCTCATCCTCAAACTGGACCAGTTGGGACTCAACACCTCCCTGTGCAACTGGCAGTTGGACTTCTTGACGGAGAGACCACAGATGGGTGCGGCTTGGCAGTAACACCTCCAGCACCAAGGATGTGTGCTGAGCCTCCTTCTCTTCACTCTGCTGACCCATGACCCCATCATCCAGCTCCAACCTCTTCATCAAGTTTGCAGACGACACAACTGTGGTGGGTCTCATCATCAACAACAGAGATCAGACGGTCTACAGGAGTGAGGTCAACAGGCTGACCACGTGGTGCAAAGACAACAATCTCAACCTGAATGTGGAGAACACTAAGGAGGTCATTGTGGACTTCAGGAGATTGCACACCCAGCATCTACCACTAACAATAGACGGTGCAGTGGAGAGAGTGAGCAGCACCAACCCACCCACCTGGGTGTGCACATCTCTGAAGATCTGTCCTGGAGCCACAATATAGCATCACTGGCCAAAAAAAGCCCACCAGCGCCTGTACTTCCTGCAAGACCCTGTAGTGCATCGTGAGAGCAGCCGAGAAGATCATTGGAGTCTCAATCCCCCCCCTCCTGGACATTTATAACACCCGCATCACCAGGAAGACAATCAGGATTACTGGTGACCCCACTCACCCACCCGGACTGCGCAGTCTTCAGGCCAGAACCAGCAGGTTAAAGGTCAGCTTCTTCCACGAGGCTGTCAGGAGACTCTACTCCCTCCCTGTCCTACCATCACTCTCACCTCCGCTTGCACTACCTGTGCCTTACCTTGGTAATTTTGTGGATATTCTGTTTATTATTTAATTATTTAAGCGTTGTTCATTATTTATTTCATTTTGTTGATTATTATTATTTGTTTCAGTGTTTTATTTAATGTCCTTTCAACTGTCTACTTCATGATTTGCATCGTGGGTCTAAGAGAACTACAGTTTCATTTATGCTGTTTGTCTTGATACATGTATATTTGACAATAATAGAAATTGAACTTGAACTTGAAGATATTGTGCTAGTATTAGGTGTTGCTAATCCAGGACCTAGAGTTAGTGCTGTGATGAATGGACATGAATTCTGCTCCTGAAAGGAGAATTTCCATCCCATCAGTTTGAGATCTCGAGCTGAAACGAACTTGGGTTCTGCAGCAAAAAGATGATCCCGAACACATCATCTCTGACTGGCTGAAGAAAAGACTTGTGTCCCGATCAAAGTCCTGACCTGAGTCCTATTGAGATGCTGTGGCAGGACATTTAAAAAGGTGGATCGTACTCGAACACCTTCCAATGAATTACAGCACTTTTGCAAAGTTGAGTCTTACAGAATTCCTGCCAATTATCGCAAACGCTCCATTGCAGTTGACAATGCTTATATGTTTTTGTTTACTTGAAATACAGTAGAGTCTAATTGTAATATTATCTATCAGAGGCTTTATCTTAATTATCTGTTGGTTCTTTTTTGATATAAACAAATATCTGTTTTACTGTTACTGTCTTGTCTTAAACTCTAGTATATTCATCAGTCACCCTGAATAACAATCTGCTTCCTTATGCCCATTTGAAAAACAATTTAATTGAAGGAAAAATATTTCCTGGTCTGAACTCTGGCTGTTTCCAGAGTAAATACAGTTTTTGCACCTGATCGACCTGCTAAGCTAAGCGGCTACAAACTCAAGACTCTCCCCCTCAGTCAACATTATTTTCATTTACACACGTTTTCAGGTTCAGGTGGATTTAAATCAGACATGGATGATTAAGTCACATGGTTTTTACTCTTGTGTTGGTGTCTCATATCACGTCAACACCTCGAGGTAGCTTCTGACACTTTGACTAATCCAAGTTCAACATCTCGGTGAAGAACAAAACACTGACTTCTGCACCGAGGAGTTTATTTACACATGCAGGTGTGGAAAACAAACATTTACATTATATATAAAGGGGGCTCGTGTGATATTTATAAATGTGTATTTGGTTTGTGATTTGTTTCATGAAATCTTCATTTTCTTTCATCCTTCTCCTCACACTTGTGTTATACCAGGGTCAAGATGACCCGGAGGCCAGAAGTCCACCTTGATCCGGAGGCGACACAAGGTTACCACAGACACATTTGTTTTCGGGGGCCTCCGGGTCACCTTGACCCAGTGATAAGACAACTGTACTAAGCGGCTTTTAACGTGTAAAAATGACTTGTTTAACATCATTAATAAGAATTATAAATGGCAAAAGGTTCAACAAATTATGCCAATGTACTTAAACTTTATTTTAAATGTAAATACATTTTTACTTTGAGTTATTCAGCCATTATTGCTATTTTATTTTATTTGTATTTGTATTTTTTAAGTCAGACATTTGTCCTCCTGTATTATAGTGCAGCTTATTTGGTAAAAAATGTTGGATGAAAAAAAGCGTATTAGTCAAGTTGTCTGATCACATCATCTTCTCTCTTCTGTCCTCCAGGATGAACTTCAAAAACCTGCGAGACTACCTGGCCTGGCTGTACTACCAGTACCTGCTCATCACTGGCATCTACGTGCTGGAGCCGTGGGAAAAGTCCATCTTCAACTCCGTCCTCTTCTCCGTCCTCGCCATGGTCGTCTACACCTCCTACGTCTTCGTGCCCATCCACGTGCGGCTGGCGCTGGAGTTCTTCTCGGACGTCTGCGGCGGCCAGCCCGAGAGCACGGTGGCGCTCATGAGCTGAAAAAAAAAAAGCAGACGCTTCTTCCTTTCTTCTGAACCTATCAGCCAATCCAAATCAAACTAGAGCATGGAGATCTGGCCCACCGAGCTCGACTCGTTAGCGCCCCCTGGTTTTACCCCCGCGGTATTAGACACACAACTTTCACGCCTCCTGCTGTGAAACGTCTTGTTTCACGTTGTTGGTCCTTATTTTTTGTTTTGTGTCTCTGATTGACGCTCATGACTGCACAGCTCCGAGTCGTGCATGAACGCGTCCTTCCTGTGGAGAAAACGATGGATTCCCTGATCACGTTTTTCTTTTTTACCGCGCCTCCTGACTCACATCTCAAGAGTCGCACAAACCAAAGATTCCAGAGAGACCGAATATATTCTACTCAAAAATATTTTGATGAAACTGGAGTCATTCACCAGACGGAAACTTTACACATTAAAGTTTAATCATAGATTTAAATGAGCACATTTTAAAAGTTTAATAACACAAAAATGTACTAAATTTAAGTAAAATCATTTCCTTTCCAAAGTGTAAACAAAACTGAACAAACAGTAATGGTTTCTCTACTTCCTCCAAACCTTTATTGACAGATTTCTGGCGGCGATGACGAGGCAATCGACGGCCTCTCCTTTTTCACAGCTGGTATGTCTGCAAGACATTTTCAACAGCACATGCAAATATTGATACAACACGCCTTTGTGTTCCGAGCCAGTCTTTGTTAATATCACTGCTTTTCTTTAATCGCTGGTCGCTGAACCTGAACCATAAGAGGTCACATGCGTCCACTCTTCCTCTAGTCGACCTGTCCTGGTGTCATTGCTTTAAAGACTCAATGTTCCGACTCGTGCTTTCCTGAGGTCGACAAGTTGTTTGTATGAAGTTATATATTTTTACACTCTGGTAAATGCTTGGCTGGTTACAACGTCAGTTACCAAACTTATTTTTGATTATTTATGTTGCCATGACCTGTGATGTTTTTCTGCTCCAACGAAATGCTATTTTTTTAATCCAACTTCTCGCCGACATCCAGACACCGAATGAATGTTCTCCATGATGGTGATCATGTCGATGCTGAAGAATGAATAAATCCCTTTGATCTCTGTGTGAATGTTTATCTTCAGCGACGATACAAGATCATTCTTTGAAGGGTTTGTGCAGCTGGAGTCTCTTCTATCTACTAGCTTTAATGGATGGATGGATGAATGGATGAATGGATGAATGGATGAATGGGTGGTTGGATGGATGGGAGGATGGATGGATGGATGGATGGATGGATGGATGGATGGATGGATGGATGGATGGATGGATGGATGGATGGATGGATGGATGGATGGATGGATGGATGGATGGATGGATGAATGGATGGATGGATGGATGGATGAATGGATGGATGGATGGATGGATGGTTGGATGGATGGGAGGATGGATGGATGGATGGATGGATGGATGGATGGATGGATGGATGGATGGATGGATGGATGGATGTTACAATTGACTAAAGAAATGTACTTCTTCAATATCAGTATTTAATAAGTATACTCATAGTTCACATGAATATACATATACATTTTTGCTTAGGGATGTCAAAAGTAAACTTCAAGTATACTACTTCAATTTTAGTATAACATAAGTATACTCGTTGTTCACAGGGATATACTGATTTTTGCCATTGTTACTGTTCGCAACATGTCTGAACTCAAGACCTTCAGAAAAGTCCAGCTTGTTCACGACCATTGATTCCAACCAGGGATCTGCTGAACGCCTCCCTGGTGAGCCGTCTAATTGGGCCTCTGGAGGTCCAGGACTCTCTCTGGAAGAGTCTGCCAGGGAGTTAATAAGATGTATTTGTCATATCTGGACTTCCTTTAGTGTGTGTCGTAAAGGTTTCTATAGTATTCTCTATCCATCTATTTTCAACATTCTTCATCCTACTGCTTCTCACGGTCTTTTTTTCACGGCACCACCTGGACCAAAGTCACGGTTCTTTGAGGTGCACACGTGACACAATAGTCTGCACCACATCAAGTGAAGTCGCACAATAACGGGCAGAGCCGCGGAACCAGTTCTTCGCTCCGACTGCAGGAATGAATGACCAGAGGCTCCGTTTTACCCAGAGAGCAGATCCAGGATCTGAAACTGGAGCCTTCCCGGCCATTAGAAATCAGCTTTTCAACACGGGAGCCATGAGTTTGACAGGTGTGTTTGTTGAAAGAGGTCAAACCTGAGGACAAGGAAGGTTTTACAGAGAGGCTTTCAACAAAAGGCACGCTGTTTAATAGACTCAAAAACATCAGATGACAAATATTTACTTCGTGGTGAGGAGTTTTTAATTATTTGTAAATAAATTTAAGAAAATATGCAAAACGATTTTACATTTTGATTTAAACTTGAAATAAAATAAGACTTTTATTATATTGAGGTAAAAAGGCCAAAAATGATTAAAAATATTAATCTTTTTTTAAAAACAAAAGTTAATTTAAACTTGAATCTATGAATATTTAATGGTAATTATATGGAAAAAACATAGTTATTGGACCATGATTTATACTTCACAGGCGTATAAAACAAATGAAATTGGGCAATAAAAAGCAAAACATGGATGAGAAAAATAAAAGCAGCATTATGACTTTTTTAAAAGAGGAAAAAAAAATCATTGTGAAAACATTTAAAAAATGGAATAAAAAAAAAAATTGTAATTTCATCGAAAAACAAATCACATTATATTGTAATAAGGTTGTAACCAAAACATTCTTGATTTCTTTTCATCTTTAAAGTGTAAAGTGCTGTTGTCTAATTAGTTAATTTTGTTGTTTTTTCATTGCAACAAGTCAAACCTTTTAAACAGTTTAAAAGAATTGTATTCAAAAGCAAACATTTCTAAATGAACTTCTTTAAACAGTAACTGGCATTTTCTCACGCTGAGTCTTTCAAGAGCTGTTTACTGCTGACATGTAACTCTCGAGAGAGGTCAAAGGTTATCTTCATCATGAAACAGCAGACGTTTCCACGGACTCAAGAAGTAGGTGATGCCTTGTGTTGTGTTGACACAACTGCACGCACAAAAAAACGAAAAGAAAAAACACTCCTAAGCAACTCGGCAGAAGTCCTCAAATATGAATGAGTGCGTCTACAAGTCATTACATTCACCTTGACGCACACAGACACACACAGAAACAGCATTAGACACTATTGTTTAGCATTACTTCATTACAGGCGGGACAATACATGTTTCCGTGGTGACAACTGAGGCTAATGACAGACAAATACACATGCAAACATGGTCTAATATTACAGTGTAATCTTCACACTCTCCAGTTTCCACTAGTGTAATGTACTGTTTCATTTAGTTATTTTTTGCTTCCCGGAGTGTAAATAATCAGCACATGTGGGTTACTTGATGATTGCGCAACAGTGCAAGAATGTTATTGATACTTTAAATATAAAGACTTAACTTAAATTCTGATTTTGTTAATAATTAAGTGTTTTATTGCATGTTGGATTATTTTCCCAAGTATTTTTAGACCTTTTGTAAGATTAACCATAAGATTTTTGATCATGTTTTGACTCTTAACATTACAAATTGTAAGTAAGTAAGTAATATTTATTTATATAGCGCTTTTCGAGACCAGGGTCACAAAGCGCTTAAACAATCAAAACAATACTCAAAAAAGTACATACTTTAAAGATCAAGATAATACTGAGAACAACACAGGAGTTCGAGAAATTCAAGGAAAAGCCTGAACAAATAGAAACGTCTTAAGATGTTTCTTAAAGGAGTCAGTAGACTCCATCAAGCGCAAAGAGAGAGGAAGATCGTTCCAAAGCTTAGGAGCAACAGCCTGAAAAGATGTCTCTCCTCTGGTCCTGAGCCGTGTGCGTGGAACCATAAGTAGATTCTGATCCACAGACCTCAGAGCCCGAGCTGGGGTGTAAGGCTGGATCAGATCAGTGATGTAAGGAGGAGCCTGACCACGAAAAGCTCTGAAAGTAAGAACCAGAATTTTAAAGTTGATCCTGAAAGAAACTGGAAGCCAGTGAAGAGATTTAAGGATCTGAGAAATGTGAGTTCTTCTACTTGAGCGGGTTAGAATTCTCGCTGCAGAGTTCTGAATCAACTGCAGACGAGACAGCTCCTTCTTGTTAAGACATGAAAACAAACTGTTACAATAGTCCAGACGAGAAGAAACAAACGCATGGATTACAAGCTCCAGATCATGTTCCGACAACATTTTCCTAAGTTTAGAGATTTTTCTCAGTTGAAGGAAACAGTTTCTGGTCAGTTTTCTGCAGTGTTGAACTAGAGACATGTCTTTATCAAATACAACACCCAGGTTTCTCAGTTTGACAGACTGACCTAAGTCACCCAAGTACTGACTCAACCCTTGAATCTTATCATCAGGAGCAATCACCAGTGTTTCAGTTTTGTCCACATTTAGCTGTAGAGTGTTTTCACTCAGCCATTGTTTGATTTCTAGCAAACAATTGACTAAGCTGTTCAGCCTCTGGGGCTCAGTTGGATCAAAAGAGCAGTAGAGCTGGATGTCATCAACAAAAATGTGATAAGAAACATCTGGAAATCTCTGAATGATTTTACCGAGGGGAATCAAGTACAGCAAAAACAATAAAAGACCCAGAACAGAACCTTGAGGGACTCCACACAACAGATCTGCCGATTCAGACCTCATTTGATTGGCAGATACACTAAAACTGCGCCCAGAAAGGTAAGATGAGAACCATTTTAAATTGTCTCTTAATGGAATTAAAAAAACGGTTTATTATCCATCACGAATAGCTAGACTCAGGCAAATCGCTCTGAATCTTTGTAAACAGCTAACAATTAATAAATCCTATTTGTTTTTGAGTGCTTGTTAAGACTTGATGTAGTAAAAATAACTCTTGTGTTGCATTGCTTCAAAACAAATCTGTCTCTCAAAGTATACAAGAGAAGAAAACAAATTATTTTTAATGTACCTAAAAGTTGAGTCTACTTGAGTAAGAAAGAAAAGAATGGATCCTTGAAGGCCAAGGGAGGATCCTTAAAATTTCAATGCAATAGAAGGAAGGATCCTGGTCAGATGCTTACATTTGAAAGAAAGAGGAAAAATCCTGGAAATTAGAAAGAAAAGGGAAAGCAGGTTCCTTAAGATTGAAAGGCCTACAGTCTGTTTAGCACAAAAGAGTTCAACCTTGTTAAAAAGCATTTTTACACCTTTGTAAAACTAAAGAGAAAAAGGAGTCTACTAGAGTAAGAACGGAACCTTGGTAGCCAACTGAAAATCCTTGAAATTATAACAATAAAAAAGAGAAAGGAAGGATCCTTGACGATCAGGGAGGATTCTTGAAAATGGAACAGTCTCGGAAAGGACAATCCTTGACAGCCAATGAAGGGTCCTTTAAATTAGAACTGCAAGGGAAGTAAGTGTCCTTGACGAGCAAGTAAGGATCCTTGAAATTGGAACGGCAAGGGAAGGAAGGATCCTTGACAGCCAGGGAAGAGTCCTTAAAATTGGAACGGAAAAGGAAGTAAGGATCCTTGAACACCCGGGAGGGATCTTTGAAATGTTTACATCGAAGGAAGGATGAATCCTCAAAGGTTATGGTAGGATCCTTAAAACCGGAATGCAAGAGAAGGAAGGATCCTGGTCACCAAGGAAGGATCCTAAAAATTGGAAACAAAAAGAGAAAGAATGGATTCTTGAAATTGGTGAGACAGGGAAAGAAGGCTCCTGGAAATAAGATAGTATGTTAATAGAGTCTTCTCAAGTAAGAAAGGATACTTTGTAGCCAAGGTAGAATTCTTGAAATTGGGAAAAATTAAAAAAAGGATGAAGGAACAATCATCTAAGACAGGATGCTTACATCAGAATGGTTTTGAAAGGAAGGATCCTTGAAGACCAAGGAAGGTCCTTAGAATTGGAATGCAAGAGAAGGAGTGATCCTGGTCACCAAGTAAGGATGAATTGGAAACAACTAGAGAAAGGAAGGTTCCTTGAAATTTTAGAGAAGGGGGAATGAAGGCTCCTTGAAACTGTGTTGCAGTACCTCTTAATAAACTAGTCTGTTCAGCATAAATGAGGGTAAGAAAGTAAGGATTCCTGATGACCAAGGAAGATCTTTGACATTGGAACAACCAGGGAAGGAACGATCCTAGTAGACCTTGAAATTGGAATGGCAGTTGAAGTAAGGATCCTTGACGACCAAGGAGGGATCCTTGAAATTGGAACTGATCTTCTGTCCTTCTAGAGTGGTAATCCCCAGGAGGGTCATGGAGGATCTACAGAAGTCAATGTTGTACAATGACACACCAATAACTCATCTTGCTTTTATGAAATGTAAAACTAAGTATCTAACCACTGGCTTCCCTCAGAGCAAGACCTGTCAATGCGTGACTACAAGCAGTAGAAAACAGTGACCTCTGCTGGGTTTTCCCAGGTGTTGCGAGACATCAATATTATTGGTCAGCCTCAATGTCCTGCTCAAGATGTTTATTCAGCACTGACAGCATCCAAATGACCTTGTTACAGCTCAATCTAAAGTCACGTCATAATACATAATAATTATTCACTTTAATATTAAGTACGATAAATAAATCAAGTGTAGGAAAGAGACCACAACTAATGAAACAGTTGCTGATGTGACCTAACAATGCTTTCTTGACCAGGGTCCTTGACAACAATGGACTTGACATTGGAACAAGGGCTAAACCAAGGAAAGAATTTAAACCGTGAGACCAGAGCGTTAGTCTGGGCATGTAGTTTTGGATATATTAAAAGACTCAACTAAAAAAATGTTTTCCATTCATTTCCTTTTTTATTTCTATATACAAAAACCCCTCAAATCATAATGCCACGGCACAAAATATCCCTAACTTTTTTTAACTGACAGCTACTGTAGAAGTCTTTTGCTTACATTCCTGCCATGTAAGATGGCCCTGGGGAGTAAACCACATCCACAGTGTGGTCGTGCCATCCTGGTCCATTCTTTCAAACTCATGCACCTAAAAAAAACCTCGACAAACATCTTTCAACAACTTGTATTTTCTAGAAAAGTTAAGTATGTCCACCCAATACTTTCCTGGCAGTCAGGAGCATCCCAGGACCGTCTTCCTCCCACTTCAGGTTAGCGGACTCTATTCACTCTGTTGCCTGTGGTGATGCAGATGTTAGTGGGCACTTATTTATTCACTAAACATCTAAAAATGAACATTTAAAACCACTTAATGTATGGCAATAAGGGAGGAGTTGGCTTCATACACAGTCTCTCGGTCAGCTATCCTTTTCCTGCCAGTATCCTCTGCCAAAGTCATTAGCTGCTAATTCCTGGAGGATTAGATTTTCCTCGATAAGAAAGGAAACGTTGCCCACTAGAAGAGTTTGCTTTCACGGTCTTACTCTCACCCTCTTAAACTTATAAGTTATAAGCACTGGAGGCAGTTACAAGAATAGGTAAGTCAATATACCCCTGCAGTGTCCGGCCAAGACATCTTTGCTCTGCTCTCTGCTCGACTGCACACGCTGAGATTAACTCTTCAGTTTCCAAGTGCGTGAGAAAAGTCGCCGTCAACGTTTGAACGATGATGTGTTAGATCTTTAAACTACGCAACATGGATGAGCGAGGGGGGGGGGGGGGAACTCGAAGAGTCCGTTTTGTCGTTTTTAACCATCTTAGAAAGACATTCCTTAAAGTCAAGAGAACACAATCTTTCAATCTTCATTTTATCCTTCTCTATTTCCAAATTTCATTTCCCTTCTTCCTGCTCAATCACGGCTTGTCATAGATCTCTGGGAGGAGGTGAGGCCTTTGACGAGTCAAGCATGTCTACGACTCAAAACACTCCAGTCCAGAGTTTCGACTGGACATCTACGACTATCCCCTTACGCCTCGAAGAATGGCTCCTTGTTCTGCCGCACAGTATGAATCATAGTCAGCAAATGTACCCGCCGGCGGTCTTGGGTTTTACGTGGTGAAAGTCGGACACGGTGATCACACAAGAATTGCAACTTGCACTGATCCGAGGGTGATAAGCTTGTGCTTTTGACAAACAGCTCGGGTTCGCAACCGTTGAGTGAAGAGATTATCGGAGCTCTTAAGGATAAATCTTTCTTCAGCAGAGCGCCAGCTGTGCAGGACGTAACTGAACGATTTCACATCAGTGTTGCCTCCGACGAACAACCCTCTCCTCTTGGCTTTGTCCCACTGTAAGGGCAGGGTTGATGGTTGGATGCTGGAGGAATGCCTCCCGTATCAGATGACCCATTGCCCTGCGGCCTTTGCTCCTCCGCTAGCTCGGAGCGAGAGAGTGCTGCTCACCAGTGCTGTATCCCGTGTCACAAAAGCACCCTCGTAGACAAGAGGGGTACAGAGAACAGGCCACAGCACGGTGGTTCTCCTTGGGTCGGCTCCAGCCTAGTTGGATTTCAGACCTCCCCCAGTGATTCCAGAACAAATCCTCATTGGAGGAGGTGGTGAACGTTATTTTGACCAAACGTGGAACAGATTTCAGAGCGACTGGAGGTACCTTCAAGCCCCCTTCAAGAGAGGATAAATGACCATACCACTTATGCATTACTGGGTAGGTGTAGCTATTCTCCACCCTTTTTTGTTTCTAGCATGATTCCATCAACTTACCTGTGGAACTGTTTATTTAATTGGTTCATGATTAACTTCCTCCTACGATGAACCTTTTTTTTTTCAAATAACCACTCCTTGGCATTCCTAGCTTATTCGTTTAGTCTTTCAACCAATGTCTGTTTCTGTTTGATGTTTCTCTTGTTTGTTTGCCGGAGCTCTTTAACATTCCAAGAAATATTAAGATGAATAACCTGCTTAAGATGCCAATAAAAAAAAGTCATGGCTTTGTAATTATGATTTCTACTAGGATGCTAAATCTTACCAAGAAAAAGGATCAGTAGTTCAGTAATCCAGCTTTTTCAACAGACACAAAAGAATTAGGTTCCTCTCCCATTTCTTTCTTCTCAGAAACCAGTCAACCATGCAAACCTTCTATCTGAAGAACCTTCTGGCTGTAGTCATGGTGATTCTAACTGCGGTGTACTGCGCTGAAGCCAAGACAACCCCGAAACCCAAGTACCTGTTCACCAAAAAACCTGTCCCTCAGGTCACCTTTCAGCGCCCTGTCACCCCAAGTGTGGCCAAGACCAAAGTTGGGGCAGGTCTTAACCCGGCAGAACCTCAACCCGCACCCACCACAGAGAAGTCCAACTATCAACAGCACTACATAGGGAACACTGAGACGCCTGGTGCCGGCCCGGAGAACTACACACTGGATTACAGCGAGTGCTACTTTAATTTCTGCGAATGCTGCCCACCGGAGACAGGCCCGCGGGGTCCAAAGGGAGACAGGGGGCTTGACGGTACAAAAAAGAAATGTATCATCAATAAATTGATGATAACCTAATTGATGCATTTGCATTTTAAGGGGTACCAGGGGAAAGAGGGCTGGCAGGAGCAGCTGGGATCACTGGACAACCAGGGTTAAGTGGCACTATAGGGTTAAAAGGCGACAGAGGTAAGACACATGATTTTTAAACATTTCCTTCTTTACAGCACCAACAAAAGAATTTGGTTAGATGAGGCGAGCCTCCAAAAAAAACGACTGAAATTGATATCCCATGTTGCATCGGGACTGGGATTTCAGAAGAAAGAAATACTTCTTGATAAGAAATAATATTAAAATAAAATCTCAAAAGGCTTTGTTAAAAGACATTTAAATTAGGTTTACTGAAAAAAAAATGATATCCTATGTTATGTGAATAAGAGTAAATCTAGCCAATCATGGAAGGGCTGACGCAATATTGACCAATCAGAAGCAAAAAAAAAAAACAGGTCTATCTGTCATGTTTGAATACATAACTTATAGATAAATAATAAATAAATTGATAATTCAAACATAGTATTTCAGCTGTGACTCTGTCAATATTGAAGATGACAGGTTTATGAAGCTAAAAATCAATATTTATCCACAATAGATGACTGTCATAGATCTAGAGGATGAAGACTTATAATCACAAAAATTCAATATACACTCATTGATAATTTATTAATTACATTTTTTTTTTAAATTCACATGTGTGTGAAGAATTCTGATGAGATATGAATCAGTAGCCAATAAATTACTCTTTTGAGTTGATATACTTGTAAATCAAACACTAAAGGAGTCAGTGCCTCAACCCTGAACATCACTGCACGTCACTGCTTTAGATGACCACTGAAAACACATAGTTCATCAATTCTTAAGCTTGCCAGGTGTTATAACTACCAAAAAGCAAATTAATGCTTAAAAATAAAATGAAAATAATATAACCTCCTTTTTTATTAACAACATTATTCAACACACAATGTTTGAGTCTTCTCGTTTATACTATTGTAACAATTTATTTTTGTGTCTAAACAAGAAGGAGCTGTCTCGCCTGCAGTTAATACAAAACTCTGCAGCCTGAATTCTGACCCGCTCTAGTAGAAGAACTCACATTTCTCCGATCCTTAAAATTCTTCACTGGCTGCCAGTTTCTTTCAGGATTAATTTTAAAATTCCATCAGTGATCTGAGCTGGCCTTACACCCCAGTTTGGGCTCTGAGGTCTGTGGATCAGAATCTACTGATGGTTCCTGAACACGCTTCTGGACCAGAGGAGAGAAATCCTTCCAGGCTGTTGCTCCTAATTGGAAAGATCATTCCTCTCTCTCTGTGTTTGATGGATCTACTGACTCCTTCAAGAAACATCTTAAGATATTCTTATTTGTGCAGAATTTTTCTTAATTTTCTTGGATAGGCTCTTTACAAAAAAATATTACTTAATTAACACCTCAATTATTTGTTAAAAGAAATTTTTAATCTTTAAGTCTTACTCTTTTAGGGGATAGAGGTGACAGAGGGAACTCTGGTCCCACAGGACCACCTGGAGTTCCAGGAAAACCAGGACTTAAAGGTTTGTAAACTTTAGAAGTCTGTCCTCAAATTTCTGTTTTTACTTTTGTTTTGATTTAAAAAGTATGTGTCTTCAGGAGAAATTGGCCTGAAAGGGGAAAAGGGTGAAATAGGGTTCAAAGGTTCAAAAGGGGACTCTGGGCAGAAGGGTGAACCAGGACAGAATGGGACAGCTGGAGATAAAGGTGAACCAGGTAAAGAGGGGCCAGTTGGGCCTCCTGGTGCTGCTGTTCTCCAGGGGTCTAAAGGAGACAAAGGGGATAAAGGAGAGTGTGGTACGTTTGGAGAACGAGGACCAAAAGGCGATCGTGGGGACACTGGACCACCTGGCATCCCGGGCGCAATGGGCATTCCTGGAGTAAATGGAAAACATGGAGCTTCAGGACCTGTTGGTGTCCGAGGGGATCCTGGGCTTCCTGGACCACAAGGAGAGCAAGGGGTGAGAGGACTTCAGGGACCACAAGGCATGAGAGGGCAGCCAGGGCCAAAGGGCGATAGAGGGTACCCCGGAATGAGAGGTGAGCGTGGTTTTAGGGGAATCAAAGGTGCAAAGGGAGCAGGCGTCCCACAGAAACGCTCAGCCTTCAGTGTAGGCATCTCTCCAAGAAGGTCTTTCCCACCGTCAGGTTTCCCGATCCGCTTCGACAAAATCTTCTACAACGAAGAGAACCACTTCAATATCACGTCCAACAGCTTTACATGCGTCCACCCGGGGGTCTACGTCTTCTCCTTCCACATCACGGTGCGTAACCAGCCACTCCGGGCCACACTGGTGGTGAACGGGTCCAAACGAGTGAGGACGCGCGACTCGCTGTACGGACAAGACATCGACCAGGCCTCCACGCTGGTGGTGCTCCGGCTGGCGGCCGGAGATCAGGTGTGGATGGAGACCTTCAGAGACTGGAATGGAGTCTACGCCAGCACCGAGGACGATAGCATCTTCTCCGGGTTCCTGCTTTACTGACCCTAGAACCTGCTACACTGGAAGACATCCTCCATCAGGTTCACAGTGCTGATGCATCAAGAAACTTCTCAAGAACTCTAATTCTGTACATGACACTGGTGAGAATAGATGTAGACCCGAATTCCTGATTGAAACCAAATGTTTTTTTTTAATGTTTGTTTAATATCAAATTGTATTTTGTAATTTTGTTTTCTGAAAAAATAAATGTAAAAAAAAGATGCTCATTCACCTTCATGGATGGATGGATGAATGGAAGGACAACTATATAGCTAGCAAGCTAAAATACCATCTCTGGCTAGTGATGGATGAATGATAACTAGTTACAATTCTAGCTAATTACCGGATAGACCGCTAGCTAGTAAATAAATCTATTGCAGGTGATGGATGGGTGAGACGTTACTAGGTAGCTAACTAGCTAATAACGCAATTACTACCAGAGTATTTATGAAAGGATAACTAGATAGCTAAAAAATGTATCGTTACCAGATAGCTAGCTAGCTAGCTAATCAATAAATATATACCTTGTGAAGGATGGATGGATAGATGACGCGTGGATGGTTAAATGGCTAGCGACGGATGACTATTTAGCTAGCCAGCTAACTAAAACATAAACCTATAGCTAGCAAAGATGAATTGATAGAAAATAGATGGCTGGATTGAAGGATAAATAGATACCTACTAATATAAAATACAAATCTGTTGCTAACAACAGGTGGATAGATGGACAGACAAAGAGACAATTGACACTAGCATGTTTGAATCGCTGACCAGGGCTGTATGTTTATCCTTTTAAGTTTAATTCATATTTTAATATTTTAAACACATCATTTTAGAAGTATTTTATTCAAAATACAGATGCAAACAATGTCGTTTTTTTTTCTCCACCTTTCAACACCAATTTTATTTTTCTCAAATTCTGGCAGGACCTTGTTGATGAAGACTGTTGAGTCTCAACTGTACTTTCTGGCGCTGCTTAATCTTACAAGACCCAGTTGAGGCACTCGGACTTTGCAGCTGTACATCCCGGGCAGACGACGGACATGGATGTGGTTGAGGGACGAGGCGGGCGCGACCTGGTTGTTGTTATGGTAGAAGTAGTACACAGGGTGGGCGGTGGCCACAGCGTGGTACTGGGCGTGGCAAATTAGCTTCATCTTATTGTCTGGACCGTCCATGACCATCACTAGAACTGGCTCTGTCAGGACCTCTGGAAGGTGCACAAAGAGGAGATGAAATTGTTACTTTTAGTCCTAATTCACAGTCTTTCTAAACCCATGTAGACCTTTGTTGCATTAAAATCTTGCTAAGATTCTTGAATTTTAAACCTACAAAAAATAAAGTCCACGTACCCAAGACTTCGACGTAAGTCGGAGCTGAGATGACGGAATACGTTTGTTTCCGCATGTCCCATGATGCCCTGCAGGAGTAGGGACCGCGGTCTGCCAAGGTCACGTTGGTGAGGATGAAGTGTCGGTCGAGTGGACCATTTCTCATAACTTCCACACCATCTCTGTACAGGATCACCTGGCGCACCCTGTGTATGTCACGCAGGTAACAATCCAGCTCCACGGTGGATCCGACTACAGTTAGATTCTGAGGGCCATGAAGAATCGCCCAACCACCTGACAGAAACAGGAGATCAAGTTAAAATGTTAAAATATACTGGAGTAGAAAATTAATTAGCTGATTAAGCTTAAGTTGTGTGAAAGTAAACCAAACTTTCCTACACATAAATCCATCTATATCTATAAAGGCCACTTAAATCAGCTTGGTGATCCTCTCACAGGTGTTACATGGGTCCCCTATTTTCACTTATTATTCATGTTCAAACTAAATTAAAGCTTGTTTGCTCAAAAATGAAGCAGGTTACACAACACTAGCACCCACAAAAAAAAAAAAACGTGTAAGCGCTTTCTCAACTCTTTTGTTGCACAGATGATCGAAATAAAAATCAACGACAAAATAAACAGTAAAACGGGATTAAAAAAAACCCCATCACAGCAGTGTGTTTCTTGTTTGTAACTTGTGTTGTTGAACCTTACATTAGAGGAGCGGAATTTATCGAACCGTAAAAATGCCTTAACCTAGATTTTTGCAACAAATTGTGTGCCCCTTTAAATACCTTTAATATCAGACCCAGAGGGCCAGAGACATAGTTTAGCGTCAAGATGTACTTTTCACGGTCAGGTTGAAATGGGTTCCATTATAATAGCTACAAATGGTGTCAAAAGTAGGATAGCATCTTAAGGGAACAGAATGTTACTGTATCTATGTGAGAAGGATGGACTGATCATGTAGGACTAGAGTTTTAAACTTCTGTACGAGTCGAAACGAAGACCTTACCGTCCACACGGATCTCCAATGACGGACTCTCCACTGTGTACACTTTACCTATCTCAGTTCTTCTCACTCCTTGACAAGAATATTTCCCGCTTGCTTTCACAGAAACTTTCCTGAGGTACAGAGGATCTTCGCTATGCGTCATCCGCTGGGAGTCCCAGAACCACAAGATTGTCCAGGTAAAGTGGAAGGGGTCCCGAATGTTGCATCGAAGTCGAACACTCTCCCCGGAGAAGATTCTGGTGTGTCCGGACACAAGCTCCACGGAGGGTTGCACCTGAGATGAAGCTGCTGACAAGATAGAAGCTAAAGGAGTGTCCATGGAAACAACAACCAATCTATTTTAATCTAAACAACCCTCAATTATAAATTCTATTTTTATTTCATGAGAAAATAATCAGATTTCTCATTGATCACACCAAAGTGAAATAAATAATATATATACTGACCTGCGTGTGCCACATGGAGTGTCAGGACGACTGGAAAATAAAATATAAATAAATATATAAAAAATGTGGTCCAACAACAGAGTCAGGAGAATGAGAACTTACAAAGAAGAAGGACGAGTGACTCCATGTTGACGACTGAATTCAAGATTTAAGATTTTTTTTTAATCTCAATGTTCAAGGGAAGTGAAAGTGATGAGCCTCAACACTTGAGCAGGAAATCCTCTTTCAGAGAAATAACACCCATATTTTACTTTCAAGAAAATCGCAAAATAAGAATTATTTCACAAGGGGTTGAGATTTGTAATATTTTCAGAACTTTTTTTCAGAACTTTTAAGAAAAATTAAGCTTTATAGGAAACCAAAAGATTCTGTTATGAGTCAATAAACTGATATTATTTTATTTGTTTAAAACAGTTGACCAACAGCTGAACTCACTGTGACTTTTTGATGCCTTTTTATGGACTAACTGACACAGTAACCACTGTACATTGATGTTTGAGTGACAACGTTTTCATTGTGAAACCAATTTTTTTAGATTACTGAAGCAAAAAAAAAAGGAGAATAATAAGGACTTAACCTACGTCCTCCCTCCCCAAGTGTCATCGTTGGGGTTGAGTCTCAGGTGAACTATTAAAAAGAAGCTATTATTACATTAAATCCCTTAACATTTGCATGTTTTACAGTGGTATGACAAAGTTTGGGCACCCCTGTACATTTTCATGATTTTCCTTTATGAATCATTGGTTGTTTGAATAAAAAAAATCCAGTTAAATATATCTTATAGGAGACAAACACAGTGATATTTGAGAAGTGAAATAAAGTTTATATGATTTACAGAAAATGTGCAACAATTATTTAAACAAAATTAGGCATGTGCATAAATTTAGGCATCACAAAAGAAAAATTACTCAATATTTTGTGCATCCTCCTTCTTCAGAAATGACAGCCTCTAAACGCTTCCTATAGCTTCCAATTAGGATCTGGATTCTGGTGGAAGGTATTTTGGACCATTCTTCTTTACAGATCCTCTCCAGTTCAGTCAGGTTGGATGGTTTCCGAGCATGGACCTCCCGCTTTAAATCACACCATACATTTTCAGTAATATTCAGGTCTGGGGACTGAGATGGCCATTCCAGAACGTTATACTTCTTCCTCTGCATGAACGCCTTAGTAGATTTTGAGCAGTGTTTAGGATCATTGTCTTGTTGAAAGATCCAGCCCCGGCGTAACTTCAACTTTGTTACTGATTCCTGGACATTGTACTCCAGAATCTGCTGATATTGAGAGGAATCCATGCGCCCCTCAACTGTAACAAGACTCCCAGTCCCTGCACTGGCCACACAGCCCCACAGCATGATGGAACCACCACCAAATTTTACTCTAGGCAGCAAGTTCTTTTCTTGGAATGCTGTGTTCTTTTTCCGCCATGCATAACGCCCCTGGTTATGCCCAAACAACTCTATTTTAGTTTCATCAGTCCACAGCACCTTATTCCAAAATGAAGCTGGCTTGTCCAAATGTGCTTAAACATATCTCAAGCGACCCCGTTTGTGGCGTGTGCAGAGAAAAGGCTTTTTTCGCATTACTCTTCCATAAAGCATCTCCTTGTGTAAAGTGCGCTGAATAGTTGATTGATGCACAGTGACACCATCTGCAGCAAGTTGATGTTGCAGGTCTTTGGAGCTGGTCTGTGGGTTGACTGTGACTGTTCTCACCATCCTGTGCCTCTGTTTATCTGAGATTTTCCTTGGTCTGCCACTCCGGGCCTTAACTAGAACTGTGCCTGTGGTCTTCCATTTCCTCACAATGTTCCTCACAGTTGAAACTGAGAGCTTAAATCTCTGAGATTGCTTTCTATATCCTACCCTTAAACCATGATGTTGAACAATCATTGTTTTCATGTCATTTGAGAGTTGTTTTGAGGCTCCCATGTTGCCACTCTTCAGAGAAGATGCAAAGAGGAGAAACACTTAGTTGGCCTCCTTAAATACCCTTTCTCATGATTGGACTCACCTGTGTATGGAGGTCAAGTGTCACTGAGGTCACCAAACCAATTTTGAGCTCCAATAATTAGTGCTAAAGGTATTCAAATCAATAAGATATAAGGGTGCCTATATTTATGCACATGCCTTATTTTGTTTAAATAATTCTTGCACACTTTCTGTAAATAATATAAACTGTATTTCACTTCTCCAATATCACTGTGTTTGTCTCCTATAAGATATATTTAGCAATAACAACCAATGATTTATAAAAGAAAATCATGAAAATGTAAAGGGGTGCCCAAACTTTTTCATACCACTATACATGTCCTGTTCCACTTTTACCATATATATAAATCAATGCAAAACTAAATATTGATACTTTAAACTCTAAAATACTATATAAATATTTCATTTCTCAATATTCATTTGTAAAAGAAATAATTTTCAGATATCTTGTGTAATAAACGACTTCAGAATCATCACTAAAAAAATGACACCAAAAACTCTAATCCGCTTTATGTCACTGGACACTCCCTGTTGAAATTTAGAAAACAAAAAAACATCCGACAGACTTGTGCAAATATTTTATGTACATCAACTTGACTCATGTTACTATCCTTGTTCTGATCACAATTTGTTTTTTTAACCCGAAAGAACAAAAGCTTTTTTAGTTTGCAAAAGTAAAATAAACCATAAACAAGGCTGTGATTCGTGGTTTAGAAGCGGGAGTTGAAACATATGGCTTTATTCAAATAAAGTTCACAAACTTCATGTTCATGTCGATCAAGCCGTACACACGGGTGACTGGAGTTGGACAAACAAAACTGTAACCACTGGAGTGTGTTTCTCTCCTCACACCATAAATACCTTCTGTATAAGTTAGTTAAATAAGAGGTGAACGTGTGAAAATACTGTATGGACGTAACTCCACTATATTATTCAGCCCTTTAAATTAACGTCTGCAAGAAAACTCACATTTTTCACTTCTATAATTTGAAAATATATTTCTATCATATATTAAACATCACAATATCATGCTAAAGTAAGACGGTTGAACACATTTTCGGGCAAAGAAAGTTAAGAATAAATGAATTCATAGGAGCCAAAAAAAGAGCTGAGCCAGAAGGCAAAGTTGAACCTCAGTATTAGTAAAGTTTTTGTCATTAAAAAAAGAAGTGAAACATCTTCAACTACTTAATGGATTGTAGATTTCTTCACCACAAAAGTGTTAGTCAATCATAAACTACACCATGTTTCTAAAACTTCAAGCCTATAATTATAAAGCAGGTTAATGTTGCGAATCAACATTGCAGTTCAGATTTGTCATTAAACTATTTAAGAATAGAATGATTCATCACACACACAAAAGAAAGACATAATAAATCGCAGCAGCTCCTTCATTACATATTTGATTTGATAATATGCTGCCTCGTGACTGCCCCCCAGTGTCGAAACTAGACATAACTCCTGGTCTATTACATGAGCTCCAAAATTACTTGAGTAAAATACATCCAAATAACATGTGTTTTATGTCACGACTGATTATGATCTTCAGCATTTGAATTCAGGGGTGGTCGTTATGTTTTGGTCGAGCGGTTTAGCGACGGTTACAAGAATTGGTTTGGTTTATTTAAGCTTCTTCTTTCAGTGTGGTTCTCCGTTGTTGCTCTTCATGAAGACGTACGAGAAATAATGGACCGAGAACTCAAAGCTCATGAAAAGTGCATCAAAGGACATTTGTTGTGCTCATAACATTTGTCTACGTTATTGTTTTTGTAGCTTTTTCTTCCTATGTTCAGTGCATGAGGAACAACATACTGGGTGGAATAAAATAATTCTATAAATAAAAATGCTGATTCATCATTGATGAGTCACATCAGTCCCTGTAACTCACTTCCTGATTACACTTTAAGAAGCTGTAATGGAAGATTTCAGACTTTTTTTTTTCTGAAACGTTCTTTGGGAGTAGACGGTTGATCGATAAAACGTATTGCTGTGGTTCCGTTTTAAGAACTGTGTGGACTTCCATCCAAGAGCTGGACGTTTGTTCAGGGAGTGAAGGTTCCCAGGAAGAACAAGAGCAGCTTCAGTCCTGATTCTTCATCTGAGAGTTTGCGGCAGCAGGGGCGGAGGCAGCTGAGGATTCTCCGCGTTGTCCGAGTCTATGGCTGAAGCGGCGGCTGGAGCTGCCGGGTCTGTCTTGGGTGCCTCGAACAAGTCGTCCAGAGCGCTCTTCGTGGCCTTCACGTCGGCCGTCCAGTCGATGAGGTCCTTGTCCGGGGTTTCCTTCCTGCTAGTCCGGGGGTCTCGTGGTGTGTGACGGGGATCAGGACCTGCCGTGCTGGACGGTGGTCTGAGCGGGGGCGTCTGACCAGACATGTAGAGGTCGAAGTCCTCAGAGCTCATGTTCAAAGACTGACCGTCCAGCTTCTCTATGAAGGTCACTGCACAGCACTGAGAAGACGATGAGAAGATCAGAGACCAGAGTCTTCAAATGTGTGTAAACACTTTGGGTGTCAACGTTTACATACGTGCTTGCTATACTTAAACAGGGTTTAAAATGTTTGTGGAGCCTCATGCGGTTCTGCTGTGTAGTTTACCAACATTTAAACAGTGTCACTATTTTTTAGAGTCCACTAGATAGCTCTGCACCATTTTCCTGTTCTAATAAAACATCACATCATTTTTAAACTGATGGCGCCACCTACTGACCTGACTAAACCCCATGACACTGCTTCATGAAGCTTCATCAGACCATCACTACTTTTAAGTTCCTTTTATAACCCCAAAAAGAGTAAATTACATTACGATACCTGTTATGTTAGGCTATGATTAAGTAACTATCTGAAGCGGTTCTGTGACCCTGGTCTGTGAAAGGCACCGCACAAATAAAGCTTACTTACTTACAAGAATTAAACAGTTTTGTCTGATAACTACTGGAAGGGCTTTGCTCTGATGGGATTATGAGATGTTTGAATTGAGACAGAACCCTCTAGTGGTTATAAAGAGCAACTGTGTGTAAACAGTTGACTACACAAGTAGAAAATTGTAAACGTCGACACCCCGAGTAAATACTTGACGTTCTCTCACCAGATTGGTGAAGTAGTAGCCGGCCTCTCCTGACATGAGGCGACTGGGATTGGAGTAGCGCGTGATGTACTGGATGTTGGACTGGAGTCTGGGAGGATTGGCTTTGAGCACGATGTAGATGAGGGTGGGCAGGAAGTCGTCGGCAGACACCAGCTCTTTCCTGCAGACTTTGATCCCGTTGCATATTTGTGTGCTACAGCGAGTGATGCAGGCCAGCTTGTCCTTAGGGACTCGCTTTGAGTCCATCTCAGTCAGGTCTGGAAGAATTTCAAACGGGATAATTGAGTCAGTCAAGAAGATCAATGAGTTATTTAAAAGCAACACATTTAACACATTAACTAATAATTGACCTTCATCCTGGTTTCATCTTGAAATGGGACTCACCGATGATGGCTTTAATCAAGCTGTCGGATGCCTTCGGAATCCTCTCGTCGACTGGAGCACAGAGCATCTCCAGGGTGACCCAGTGCAAGGCTCTGTTAAAAAGGTACATCTCAAGTAATCGGCGGTTAGAGGGAAACTTTCATCAACTGACCTGATTCTCTTCTGGAGGGTCAAATCTTTCCTCTCGTCGTCCGAAGTCTCGGGACAGAAGACTTCCTTGTAGAGACACATCATCACATACTTCTCTACTTCATCCATGATGTTCTCCACATGCTCGACTGCACCTTTAAACAAAGATACTCACAATATGAGCTGAAATGTTTTCACCGTTGAACAGTTGCGAATGAAATCATTTAAATAGTCGCACCTTTATATTGAACCTGGAGCTGTTCAGAAAGATTATGGTAAAAGTCCTGCACACACTCCGACATCTCGTCAGCACTCAAGTTCTGAAGACAAAATAACAAACGGGAATTTATGCGAGAGGCTGTTTAGAGCAGTTTAATAAATAAACTTGTTGATGGGTTTTTGCAGTAGATAAAATGTCAAGATATCTATTCCAGACATATTACGAAGTAGAAAGCAGCAGCTGCCTACCTGCTTGTGAGCCATGGTGCTTGTGAACGTCCGGCAGTGTTTGAAGATCTTCGCACCAAACTTCTGGGGTTTAAGGAAATCGATGAACTCTCTGGTCACGTGGTCAGTGTCATCCGTTGAATGCTGGTTCGTGCGAGAGCTGGTACTAGGACTGAACTGATCTTCATTGGCAGCAGCATCTAGAGAAGGACAAAAAACTATATATGATATAGGATTTAACATAAAAAAGCATGAAAGACCAATTCACATCATTTTGTAATTTTGTACTTTTACAGCAAGGCCTACGACTATTTAATACTTTAATTATTAATCAGTTATAAGATAGTTTAAGGGGAAATACAAAATACATAAGAGAAAATATGACATTTAATTTTATATTAATTAAGCTATTTTTTATCCAAATTCATATTATTATTATCATAATTGCGCCTTTCCTCTTAGACCTTGATACATTTGTTGTCCTCTTGTGTCCCTGTAGTGTACTTTACGTTCAGTTGCTCCTTTTCCTTGAAGTCTTAACTGCTCTCCAGAGTGTTCTTTAAGAGAAACAAAAGCTTTTCATCCCAAGTGGTTTCATTGTCTATCGTAAAACCCAGGAATTTCTCCTCTGACCCCTGACACATTAAAACAATTCTAAAGCAGTGGACAGAACAAGATAATTAAGTTGAAAAACTAAAAATAGTGAAATTATTTAATTCATATATTTAAGGTTCATAAGCTCAGAAGCTCTGGACACAAACACATACATACATACACATATAAAATGGTGTACCCGTTTTTGGAGAGGATTTGGGGTGAAGAGAAAAAAATCCAGACACTTTGCTGAACTTTTCTCTAGTTTTGCGCTCATCAGGTTTGACAGCGAGGTTGGACGAGGGATTTGCTTTCTGGTCTCTGGTCGACACAGCTTTCTCTTCTTCTCTTTGCAGCCTGCAGGGAGATCATAATGTAAGGTTGTTAGACAGAGGTGCGGCAAACAAAAGCCTGAGAATTAAAACTGAATCAACAGGACTCGTAGAGGACAGACACGTTGGGCAGAGAGTGAGTTATTGGAATTATAAAATAGATTTTATTCATCTAGATGTATTTCATTAACATTTATTTAATGCATTTTTTTCAGGAAATACCTTCATCACCACAAGGAAATTCCTGTGTCGTGTTTACAGGTGGACTTGTGGTGGCACACACTAGTAGGAAATGCAGGGAGAATGAAAAAGAATATCCAAGAATCACCTCTCTGCAAGTGCCAAATCTTCCTGGATCTGTTTCTGTCGGTCTGTTAGGTTTTTCTCCCGAAAGCACTTTGAGCACAGACCCTGCCAGGCGTTGTTGCCGTAGAAGCCACAACCCTTCTTGCAGAGCAGTTCTGACTGGTCCAGGTGGATACCTCGCCATTGGGTCTGCTGGCTGAGCATCCTTCAGATAATAGGTCCTGTATAAGTGACACAAAGTCAAAACGGCAACATACATGATATGATTAAAGAACACGTTTTATTGAGGCAAATGGAAGTCGATTGACTTTGATCTTCAGTGAGATCGAACATTAAGGTTTTAATACGTCATTCTCTGACTCATTCACAAAGTAACACGAGCCTTTAAATCATAAGCCAAAAAAGAATGACTCACCCGCTTAAAACACAATAGTCTAAACATTTCAACATTCTTAACTACAGCTTTTTAACTTTATGTCCACGTTTGCCACAATGTCGATATGTTTATATTCATTTCGTGAAATAATTTGAAGGAAACACATTATGTGAACGTAAGAAAAAGTAAACAAATCTTGATCACCTGTTTGTTGATTCAGTAACTCGATAGCTTTAGCCTTCACGGGGATAATGATCAACAGCAAACTATCAAACTACATTTCCTCCCATTTTCTCTTATGAATATTAAAACATTTGTTCAGATATCTTGTCCCTTTTCCCAGAGAACCAGCTATCAACAACTGTTGTGTTGCTAGCTCAATGTTGGTTTCTTCTTCTGCAGTTGGTCGTCATTTAGAGGAATGTATTAGAGGAATGTACCTACTGCCATCTACCGACAGAAACGTGTAACACCAATTGGTACATATCGTTTATTTTTTTGATTTTCAAAACGTTTTGACGTTTTTTTTTGTTTTTCTTATGACCTTTTTGTATCAAATTTCACAAGAACATGTTAGTGATTTGAACTTTAGGTGAATTGTAACATTTCCTTACATTTTGAGTGCGCGTAATGACAGAACATTACGGTAGCAGCGACCCGGCAGATCACAATTCGAACGAAAGTAAAATATAGATCCTTTTTTTTTTTATTTTCTGAAACTAAAACGTATTTTCTCTTGTTAACCCTTTAGTCATGTATATTTTTTATATGGACAGATTAAATCAATGGCTCTGTAATTTAAGTCAAATCGTATTTACATTTTTATTTCAATGTTGTGAGTTTTATGTTAATACATAGGCAGTATAAATGTGTTTAATTGTAAGTAAGTAAGTAAGTAAGTATTTTGTATTTGTATAGCGCTTTTCCAGACCAGGGTCACAACGCGCTTAAACAATCAAAACAATACCCAATAAAATATATACTTAAAAGGTCAAGATAATACTGAGAACAACACAGGAGTTCCAGAATATCAATGAAAAAGCATGAACAAATAAAAAATGTCTTAAGATGTTTCCTGAAGGAGTCAGTAGATCATCAAACACAGAGGGAGAGGAAGATCGTTCCAAAGGTTAAGAGCAACAGTCTGGAACGATTTCTCTTGGTCAGATTCCTAACCTGACAATATGATGTTATCTTAGGTAGAAGTTTTGCAATTTTTGATTATATTATAACTATTGACATATTAACACAGGTTGAATAAAAAAATTGAAGTGATATGTCTCCAAATTGTCATGTGATAGATCGTTCCTTAATTTGTAATAATATAGTTATTTTTTTTACACAAGTTTCCCATTTTTCATTGTCTAAGTCTAAGTCTCAAGTTGACATACATTTATACTGTATTTAAATGATACAACACTCACAACTGTTTAAATGCAACAAACTGCATAAATATTCAGTCATGTGATAAATATATCCTTCATCTTTAGTATTATTTGGTTACATTTTTACAGATGTTTTGCATTTTCATTTCATTGTCTTTAGAAGTTTACACACTTTAGAATTGTATTCAAATGATCACACCGTATAATAGCCCCAAAACTGCAGTGGTATGTCTCCATTTTCTAAATATTGAATAATATTGATTATTTTAAAAACTTCAAGTATGTTGAGTCATTTGTTGACGATCCCTAAGAGACGCCGCGGCGCTGCCTAAAACTGCCGTCACGTGAGCCCGCAGTCAGCGAACGGCCATCACGTCAGCCCACATTAAAAAAAAAAACCTTGCGCGTCTATTGCTAAGCTTACGATAAAGACACTGAAAGCGACCTGCTTAAAGATGAGTCCTCAGGGCGGGGCTGATCCTCGGGCATCAATCGGCGAAAACTCGGCTTATTCCGGAGCGAATATCTGTTGAATATCCAACATCAAGCTGACTTTACCGCGGTAAAAGTAGTGTTCCGGAAATGGCAGGTAAGGATTTTTTTTTTACAAAGAAATAAAAATAAAATCAATAGTAAACGAAATCTACGTTTATAAAGCAGAAAAAGATACGTTTTTAAGGTTAAAATGAAAATAAATATATTGTTTATATTGAAAATACAAAGATATATATACCAGTTTATATGCTATGATGCAAAGATAAATAGTAGTTTTAAAAACTGACCAGGAGAAATTTCACTTTCACTTTTGTCTGTGTTCCGTGTTTGTCCGTTGGAGGGATAAAAACCTGTTTGACGTTACGTAAGAAAATTAAAGTATTCGTAAATATCGAACATTTAATTTCTGATGGCACTTGACTGTAAAGTTGAACTTGATCAACGGATACAAATGGAGGAATGTGAGATTGAACGGAAGAAGAAAGGAGTGGCAAGGATTCGGTTGTATTTATTTATATTTTTGACAAAGAAAACATTTTTATCTACTTCACAAAAGACGAGCAACCATAGCAATGAAAGACAAGATCACAGACTCACACTTCCTGTGACAGACAGTTCAGTTCATAACCATTTTATTACGTACAACCTTGACTGGTTCAATAATTTGGCATTAGTGTGAATGAGTTTGACACTCTTAATCTAAACATTGACTATTTCTATCAAAAGCTGGATGACTCTTTCCCTTGAACGAAAAAAAAGGACCATTACGCCGAAGACACTAGTTTCAAAATATTAAATAAAAAAAGTTTGACTCTTCTTTTCCAGAGGAACTTCGACGCGTGCGTAAAGCATTCATCGATAAGTCGTCCAGTGAGCTGATTTCTGAGCTCATTGACGGCCTTGTTCAAGATAGAATCTTGAACCTTCGCCAGAAAGACTCTATACTGGAGGAATTCAAGGTCACAGCACATAGAGCCGCAAATGTAATCGACACAGTAAGTAAGAAAGGGGATGCTGCCAGCCGGAAGATGATCGCTCATCTGGAGAAAAGTGATCCAACTCTCTTTTCTGAATTGGGGTTGAGTTCTCGTCCCTGTCCTGCTCCAGGTGAGTTTGTTTTATAGGGTTTGATTCACTGTATTCCTGAACTTTCTTGTTACTCTTTAAGCTCCTCTGTTGAACCAAACCTGTGGCGGAGGCGCCGGCGCTGTAAGTATTTATTCATCTGATGATGACCGATTTTCAGTTCAGTCACAATTTGAAATCCTCATTCATTTGTAACTTTAGGAGAACTACCCTGTGACAGAGGAGTCCAAAGGGAACCGTGTGGCTCTGATCATCACAAACATCCAGTTTCGTGATCAAGGACAGAACCGAAAGGGAGCAGAGAAAGACAGAGAAAAGATGGAGAGTCTCTTCAAGTGGCTCAACTATGAAGTCATCTCACACACAGACCTCACAGGACAGGTTTGTAGACGATCAAGTGAAACCCCTTCATCAAAGTAACATTTGTCTGTTTTATTTCAGCAAATGAAAGACGCTGTTATTGAGTTTTCCAAACATCCAAAGCTCAAGTTCACAGACAGTGTTTTCGTGATCATCATGTCGCACGGAAAACAGGGAAATGTTCTTGGTATTGAGGGAGAACAAGACGAATTCCCGCTCGATTTCATTTATGAGCGCCTCAGCACCGAGAAATGTCCGGCTCTGCTGGACAAACCCAAGATCCTGATCATCCAGGCCTGCAGAGGAGGTGACAAAAGCATGCAGTGAGATTAAAGGTCATTTTTTATAAAACATGTGCTCACTCCTCACAGGGCATCCTGGGAGAGTCTTTGTTGAAGATGGTGCCGCGGAGTCTAATGGAGGAGCTCTACGAGCAGCACACAAAGAGAAAGATTTTAGTTCTCTTTATTCCTCCACGCCAGGTCAGTGAACATGCAGGTAGTTCAAAAGCTTCACTGGAACCTGGCCAACCTTATTTTTTGTCATTATTCTTGTCATATAAATCCCTTATATATCAATGATAATCAATCTTAATATCTTTGTGAAGTTATTATCTAATATACTACTATTTTATTGTTCAATGTGACATTAATGTTACCTTCTATTTTTATCTAAGCATTTCATGTCTCTCTAGATAAAATAAGGAACATTAAAATAGATAAAAGTAATAGAGGTCAATATCCTATTTACATATTTGCCTATTTTTTTTTTTTTACAGATAAATGCAATTCAAATATACAAACTTATGTTGTATTCTTACTTGCAACATTTTTGAAGTACTTTGTCCTTGTAATTCCATTAGTTTTCCCATCATATTAAGATAATTCTCTCTTCCTTCTTTTCTCTTTCCTGCAGAAACATTTTCATACAGAGACATTGTAGAAGGCTCTTTGCTTATTCAGCACCTTCTCGATGTTTTTAAAAGATCTGCAGAGCAAGACGACATTTCCGAGCTTTTCCGAAAAGTAAGTGGGAACTATGGGTAACTAAGATGTAATAGTGTTAATCCCTGTAAAAGTGTTTTCTGAATATGCTTTCATGTTGTTGTTGTTTTATTAAACTGACGCTGAATTGTCCGCGTCAACTTCGCAGGTCATGCATCGCTTTGAAGAGAAGTTTGGACAGGACAAATTCCAGATGCCGTGCATTGAGAGATGCTCACTGACACGAAAGTTCTACTTCTCTCCCCGCTGAGCCATTTGAGAAGAGTTCCAGAGCAGCATTTTAGAATATGAGTTTCTCACTTAAAAAAAAAAGAAAAAAGATTTCAGGTGGCTACAGAAAAAGAGGATATAAAAAGAAACACCTTTTGATTTAGTGTAATATGAGAAACATATGTCAATCAGTCAAATGTTCCTATTTTGCCACTGTGATACTGATCCGACATATTTCTCTTCATTTCTTTGTCATCTTGCATGTAAAGTTTTGTATCCATATCAGGGAATTTTAATCTGGATGTGTGATTGTAAATGTTTTTCTTCAACTTTCACTGCTGTTTTTAATGAAGGGAGATGTTTTTGCTTCAGTACAGGATCTTGGCCTTAGTACCATTTCCGTCTGACCTACTATTTCGGTCGAGGCACTTTTATGAGATGAACCCAAAGATCTAAAACATTTCCTACATACACAAAAATAACCATTTCTCCAAAATAATGTTTACAAATCCTTTGCCGAGATAATCCATCCCACCTAGTATATCAAGATGCTGATTGGATAAGGTTATTGCTCAGGTTTTACTTGGACTCTCCACAATAAAAGACCACTCTGAAATGTGCAGTTTTGTTTATTGGGGGGGGGGTCAACCAGTCAATATCTGCTTTTAATCCAGAGCATACCAAACATGGGCAATGGGTGACATGTCCGGTGAGTATGCAGGTGTTTTCAGCTTCCAAGAATCATGTTCAGATCCTTGCAACATGGTGTCAATGCCATCAATAAAATGTACCTGTTTTCTCCGTCCATACCATAACCCCAGTACCACCAATCGGGCCACTCGATCCACAACATGACATCAGAAAACTGCTCACCAGTTTTAACAGTTTGTGCAGAAATTCTTTGGTCATGCGAACCGATTGTTGCAGCAGCCGTCCGAGTGGCTGGTCTCAGGCGATCTTGGAGGTGAACATGCTGGATGTGGAGGTCCAGCGCTGGTGCCCGCTAGCATGCTAATGCTAGAGTTAGTTACCATTCTCTAATAAATGCTAGATTCTTCCTAGCTGCAAGGGTGGGTTCAGCAAAAGAAGTTAAAAAGATTTAAAACGGAGTGGTACGAACGAAAAGACAAAGAAACGGTTTCATTTGTTTATTCTCATCAAACATGAATATATACTTTTATATACATTCTATGCAATATTTAAAACATGATTTATTTATTCTGTTTATACTATATTGCACTATTTTTAACTTATTAATATTAATACTTTTCTACACACATCCACTCTATGCTGTCTTTTTTAACGGTGGCCAAGCAACGGAATTTCGTTGCCAGTTTCACCGCTTTTCTGTGCAATGACAATAAAAGAAAGTATAAAGTCTAAAGTCTGAAGAAACAAAACATTCAAAGCCAGATTTGTCATTGGATCAGCAACAGAGACTAAATATTAACTTCCTCAATGATAAGGTAAGAGATAACCGAGATATTTTATTAGACCTTGTTGATGCTAGTCCGTAAGACGTTTATAAATATTTCATATCCTATATAATAATTTAATGGACAAAGTTGTTGATCATAAATTATATTTAAAAAAGAGATTAATGATGCCGATGTCACAAACAAAGCCCATATTTCTGTCAAATTGCAAAATACATATATTTTTTTTACCGAAGGTTAAGATGAAATATGTGTTGCACACATCTCTATACTTTATTATATTTACTGTAAATATGAATGCTAGAAACCTCCTTTGTCAGAAAAATATGTTGCCATGTGCATGGCTGTGTTGGTGTAAGTGTCATTGAAAGAGGAAGGATGATGGGATATGAAACTAGTTAAAACTATTCAAACTAGTCATCGGCCCTTCAGGAAGTTTAATTCTGCACTGCTGGCTCAAATCTCCTTCAAATGGTATTTCTTTCCTGTATATACACTTTCAAACAGACACCCTGAAGACGACTCAGTGATCATTCAGCACCTTCTAGATGTTTTGAAAACATTTGCACTGAAAGAAAACATTGAGGGACTTTTACTCTGGTTATGAATAAGAAATGTGAATATTTTTTTACAACTGTTTTACTTTATTTAAGGTTGTTGGATTCATTCCAATCATAGATTTCTTAAATAAAACTTACGCTGATGTGTTCAATACTAACTTTACAGGTCATAAAACGCTTTTGGAAATGAAAAATTCCTGATTCTGGGAAGAAACACGGTGACATGGAAGTTCTACTTCTTTCTCTGGTGAGAAAAGTGTTCCAGTATTATATGAAGTACATTTTTCTCTTTTTAACGTGGATACAGGAAAAGACACATTAACCAAAGGATGAAATAAAAAGAAAATAGAGGAACAAACAGAAACAGAATGAATAAAAAAAAAAGAGACAATATTATGAGAAACAGAATATGTAACTTCAAATTCAACCTGATAAGCTTTTAAAATATATACATTTTTAGAGATAAAAAGTACAATGTGATTAGCATTAGCAAAAGAAAATCCACGAGGTTTGTAACATCAATCATCAATCTCCTGTTCGGACTTTGTAAACTCCCACATGGCTCTCTGAATCGATATGTTCTTGAATGACCTCTAAAGGTCACGGAGCTAAATCCTTTCGCTTTCAATGGAATCCATGTTTGGCTGAAACCTGAAAGGCGTCTCTAAAAATAAAGCCACAAACTCACTTTCAGGTAAAGACAGAATTTACTTGACATAAAATGTCAAATTGAACAAATTCCCAACACAACACAAAACAACAAGTCAAGTCAACAACATGCGAATCCGGTCAGAAGGCGATGGTGCCCCCTGTGGCCCCGGACCATTTTCAGTGGAACCGCTCATGAAGACAACTGCACCTTCAGTTAGTTAGTGGTTGACATTCAAGTTGAAAGTAAATAAACACTCTGAATCTATTTTTTAAATGACTTTGCTTAACTAATCAAAATAAAAATGAATGTATCAACAGATATATGTATATAATTGTAACATTAGACACAGGCAATATACACAAATTGCAAAAAATACACTCCTAAAATGCTAAAATAAATGTACAAAAACACAAGGCAAATAAAAAATATAAATTTAAGGTAAATAAAAAATATAAAGCATTTTATTACAATAATAAATTAGTTGTTCAAACTAGAAAATTAAATAGGTATTATGAAGAGAAAACTAAGTAATAAGAGCAACTGATGGCAAAAGATTGTGATATTCAATTATTTATTTCTAGTTCCTCCTTTTGTACAATGGATTAATAGGATGTAAAATGTAATGAAACCAAACACCCTGGTTAGATCTTTGTAATTCAAAATAATCTGTTGGTTAATTTGTTACAATTTTGTTGGCATAGTATTGTAATAACACTTTGACTGTGCACTAATAAAACAACCCTTGAGGTAAGAATGTTTTCTAATGTTAGGATTTAGTTTTGAGATGAAGCTAGTGATGCTAAATGTCTAACTTTAACTATAAACACAAGAGAAGCTACACGAACAAACTTAAAATATGCTTAAGGTTAGCATTGCTAGTTAAGTGTTAGAATTAATACCACTGTTGTATTACCACATATTGTGTTTTTATGACTACTATTTCAAAATTTAACAGATTTGTACAACTTTTACTGTCTTGCCATTTCAAATATGCTAAAGCTAAAATGCTAACTATCCTTTAGCCATTTTATTTGTATTAAACATGACATCAAATCTTAAATTTCCATTCTTTATTAAGCGGTTTTATTGTTTGTACGTTCGTTTCCGACACTCTCCTCTTCCTTCTCCAAAAAACAAAACAAAAAGCTACTTAAGAGTTCATGCTAAATCTTCTCGACAGACGTGAAAATTAAAGCTTTCTGACACAAAACACATGAAATCTTTACTTGTATTAAAACCACTCGGACACACTTGAACAGCTTATTTGAACATACTGGCAGTGTTAGACAGCTTTATATCACGAGGAATACAGTCAAGCACGATTCATGGCTTCATTCACGCGTGGAGAAGACTAGCGTCCAGACCATGGTCAGGAATACAGCACAGACGGTGAAGCTGGACCGACTATGGACACGTTGTTAAAGGTTTGGCAGAGTGATGACTCCACAAAGAGACTCGACACCGGTGAGTTTCCGTTTCACTCTTGCAACGACCCATCCATGCAGGGATTTGGGAGCGAAAAAATGTTATGAAAGAAACATTTCAAAATGGTGGCGTCGACTAAACAGTTGGTCTACTCGGAAGCTGGATTGTATTAGTATAGTTGTACATATCTATTCAGGTATCGTTCACATTTCACTGACAGCACTCGGCACCGCACGTTTACAAAATAGCGACTCATGCGAAACACGATCCGGGTCCTGTACACCACATGTGAAACGGCACGGGACGCCAAAAACCTGCTGAAACAATTGGTACGAACATTGCATGGAATAAAGCACGTTACGCCAGCGTGCCTCCTACAGCCGAGGCGATGACGATGCCCAGAATCACACAGCATATAATAATCATGATTTTCTTCTGCAAAGTCATAAACAGATAATAATAATAATGGGGATTCATCCAGGGCAGCATGTGGAGAGCAGAGCAGCAGGTTAGGTGGACGTAGAACCAGAGAAGCACTGAGACTGTGCATACCTCTGCCAAGGGTATCGTTTTGAAAACAGGGAATATATTCACTAATATTTTGTGTCTTAAAGAAGTGTTGAATTAATAATAAATCACATGAAAGTTGATTCATCCTATAGTTTGATTTGTTGGATTTAGAAAGTCAAGTTTTTTTGCCTTTCAGGGCCACCGTAGTTCTTAAGTAATGCAGTGAAGTTATAGAAAGGAAATTAAAAAAAACTTTATATTAACTTACAAAATGAAATCATCTTTTATCAACATGTCCATAAGGTTTTTTTATTAAACATATTCAAAATTCTCTGAGTTATTTTGTTGGCAGATAAACAGAAACAAATCGACCTCCTTGGCAGAGGTAACCACCACAGAGCACATATTTAAATTCTGCATGCAGTTACATCGATAAAATGTACACAAAAACAAAAGGTCTGAGTTTTACAGCAGATGTGGTGTTGGGATGGTTCAATTATTAGGTGATCCTGATACTATGAAACAACTTCAAATAAACATAAATATAATGTAGAACTAAGTGTGTGAGGCGCTTTAGGGAAGTTTGTGCGAATAAATTCAGTGATTTCTTCAATTAAAGTTAAGTTAAGTTAAGTTATTTATTAGTGAACTACAAAAAACATTTATACACATTAAATATGGATCATTTCGACCATTCCAAGTCTCGATACGTTAAACCTGGAGAGCAGGAGTGAAACTAGTGCGAGATTCTGAACCGAAATGTTAACATGTGGTTGCCTGGCAACCGTTGGAAATCTCTGCCCAGACCGAACTAGTGATGATGGAGTATGTGAGGTGTTTCTCCGTGAAAATGTGTGCGGAAAGAAAGTGTCAACACGTGAGGAGCCAATGAAATCTGCAGTAGTCAATGTTGAACAAAAGCTTAAAAATCCTTCTTGATCATTTAACTTTGAGAACACGTAAGAAAAAGGGAGCGTCTTGTCGTCTTTTAAGTGTTGACTTCTAGCTGAGTCCAACTGTGAGGCAGATAAGAAGAACAGCCACACACACACCAACACACACTCCTATCAGCATCTTCTTCTGCGAGGAGGGAATGAGGAAAAGAAGAGGGTCACGTGACTAAATAACATGCCATCGGTTTCACTAAGTGCAACAGAAAAAAAAAGAGAAAGTTTTTGATTGTAGAATTCGCGTCAAGTTGTTGAATAAAGTCACCAAAAGGTGGCAGTGTTGCGTCGTTATTTCAGAAGGAGTGATCAATAAATTAAAATATTCAGTCGGAAATATGAGAATCTCAGCCAAGATTTTCAAAAAGGTTGCTCAGAATAATGAGTTCAGGAGGGAAATGTTGATACATTTGAGTTGTTTTGGGTAAAACGTGGGTCTGAGGAGACATTTGGAAACGCGGTGCGGCTACATTAAGTTGGATTTTTACTAGTGCTTCAAGTCAAATTGAATTTTAATTTCACTTATTTGAATATTTAAAACGCACAGCTCCTACAGGTCCTGTATATATAGTGTGAGCTAAAGAATATTGTAAACAACAAAACCTTATTTGCTGACACACTGAATGATGTCCCAACAAAATGCATGATTTTAGTTTTTATTTGGACCAAGACATTGATAATCAAATTATCAAAATGAGCCCTTATCTTCTTTATGTACGGCTCTTATGAGGCCACTTTAACACTATATGTGAAAGAAATAATAATGTATTAAAAAACAACCTACAATTGTCTTTGCTGTCTTGTTAACCCCCCCCCCCCCATTATTATTATTACCATGCCTTTAAGTGTTTTATTGAAATATAAATGAATTAATCTCATGTCTAACATCATAAATATTGTTCTTAAAAGGCAACAATTATATATTTTCGTTTTTTTGTCCATTTTGTTTTTGAGTTTTTAATTAACTCATCATTTAATGGATCTGCTTTATATTTGTAAAGATGTAATATGGTACACAAAGACAAATAAGGTAATAAATATATGTTATTATTACTGTTTAAGAACATTATTTTGAGCTTCTATATTGTTTTGAATGTATAAGAAAATCTATAAGAAGACTTTAGTGTGGACTTGTTGGCACCTTCTGCTCGTGTAAACCTCAGTGCACAAACGTCACAACACAGAGAGAACACGACAAGTGTTCATGCAGACGTTACACTGAACACCACATGCTTCCTGACACGAACAGCACTCTCATGCAGCTGTGCGACTCACCCTCCGAGCTTTACTCTGGTATTTAACCGCCTTCTTAGTGTCTGACACCGCCCGCTCCACATAGTCTACCGAGTGCTCCACATTGTACTCTATGCGATCTATCATCTCCCCCTGAGAGTAGGTTAGTCGCAGAGAACAGAGGGAAGAAGGAGACGGGGAAAAAACAAAAACAAAGAAGGTGTTAGTTTCTGGATTGTGTACTTTTTCTCACCCGTTTGCTCATCTTTGTGAACTTTTTACACTTTGGGAAATTGTCTTTAGCTTGCTCCACAAACTCCAGCGCCTCCAACACGCTGCGCTCGATGTTGTTCACCAGGTCGCCCTGCAACACAAACACACCGGGAGTCTTTGTCGTGCCACCGGGTTGTCGACTCGGAACGCCACGTTTCATGGATGTGTGTTAAAATAATAATCAGAGGACGACTGATGAATATTTCATGCATCTTTTCTCCATTCTCCTCGGTTCAATTATTTACTGTACAGCGCTGCTGATACGAGGACATCTAAAGGAATATCTGAAACAAGCTGTCAATTTGTCACCTGGATAAACACGTGTACATCTGGACAGCATGGAATATAACTTTAATAACTGCAATTATTGACAGAGAAATGTAAATAAAATTACCTTGCGTTAGGTGATGCAGGCTCTTATTTGTGCTCACAGTCATTGTGTAGACGAGAAAACAAGAGGAAAAACAGACAGAGCGAAGAAAATTAAAGACAAAATAATAATTATACAAATTTGTTAGTTGATTGAATTTCTATGATCCACAGCAGAGATCAACACAGTTTAGCTTTAAACAAAACAGAGATTTTGCTGTTTTTAGACACCGAGAAAAACATCTTGATCCCTGTGTGTTGTGCAAGCGAATGTAGTAGCTACTGCCACCTGTTGTTCATATTTAAAAACAGTATTTCAAATGATGAAAATGAAGGAATTGTTTAGATAAAATAAATGTACAGGAATATTGTTGAGTTAAATGGGAATATGGTTGCAAATGAGTAGCTTGTGTGCTTTTCTATTCAGTGTTCAAATAACCTGATACTTTACTGTTGAAAAGGTTACGATTGCGGCCAAAAAGTTTGTTTTTAAAAGGTCAAATATTGGTGAAAAAAGTGACGCTCAGAGCAAAAACTTGTGTTCATTGTGTATCGGCCTTTCAATATAATGATATTTTCAAGGCAATTTTACATGTAAATTAAAGGATTTTATTCTATAAGATCCCAAAAGACTTTCCTCAACAATTGTACTTAACGGTTTTCTTTTAATTATTAATATTTAAGTTTTCACAATTATTTCACTACATCTTTCTTTAAAGCTATTGTGCTTTTCCAATTTTTTAAATGTATATAAAGTGTTTTAAATGTATTATTGTTTTGTCTTGTTAAAGATTTTCCACAAATTTCCAATTTATGGAATGAAATGTGTATATATATATATTCATTCATTCATTAATATTCATTCACCAATATTTTTTAAGAGTTTTTAAGTTTTAAATTGTTATATTATCAAATAAAACATTATTGATAATGTCTCACATTTTTATTTTACCATGACAAACCAAATAAAATGAACTTTAATAATTTGCTGTATGCCTTTATCCCTTGTGTTATCTCAGGGTCAAGGTGACCCGAAGGCCTGAAAACAAATGTGTTTGTGGTATCCCTTGGGTTGTTTCTGGGTGAAGGTTAACGACCGCCCTGACTTCCATTAATACATATGCAGTGGTGGAGGTTGTTCACCTAGACTTAGAGACAACACAAGGGATACCACAAACACATTTGTTTTCAGGCCTCTGGGTCACCTTGACCCAGCAATATCAAAAGGGTTAAAGGATTTGTTTGCTGGCCCCGTACAACACTATTTAAGTGTCACAAATGAGAGAGTAAATGTTCATAAATATGTCATATTGTGTCATAAATCAGAAATAATTGGTCAAAATATTGATGTAACAAAAGCCTTTTATATTCTTCAAATAATATAACTTGTTATTAACTTTATATTTTCTTCTTCTCTTTGATCGTTTAACAATGAATTTATTTTTAGACGGAGATTGTTTTGAGTGTCCTGAGCGATCACGTCACAAAGCTGCTTTATCAGTCCAGCCAGCTGGTCCTGAACGATGACCGCGAGCAAACACGACAGACAAAACCACGAGCTCTCCTGGATTTTTCCAAAGGAACATAAAATGTGTCCAACGCAAACAGAACGATACACGCTTGTGTGTTTAGTGACGCCGTGATGATATTGTAGCTATAGAGACACACTGTTCGTCAACTCTGAATATGATGATGATGATGAAAAAAAACATCATCTGCCCTTCGGGTGCCAACTCCAAATCCCAAAAGTCAAATTATGGCGTCCAGCTGGTGAACGCCGCCATGAATGCAGTGATGGCAGAAATGTCTTAAACAGATGGATAGAAAACATCATTCCAATACTTCCAGCACGTGTTTCAGCAGAACCCATGACAGCAATGGACAGTCTCAACATTTTAATCATAAAACATGCAACTTCTTTTAAAAATATGAGACTAGCAGAGAATTTAATAAAATACCTCCTAAGCCCTTAAAAATACAGTAAAAATATCTGGCAAAACAACAAAATATACATGAATATAACAATTTCTTTAAATGTTTTTGTAAATGTAAAATCATAATTTTCTTAAAAAAAAATCTTTGGGCAGAAGGATTGAATTATTGACAGACTTGATGTCCTCCTTAAATATAGTCTTAAACTACAACAAAACAGAAAAATATTAAACATATATACTTATATATATATTTTCTAATAATTAAATGTGCTATTTTTATTTCATTGTTATAATTATTAATTAATTTTAATTTTATTTTTTTATTTTTTTTCATAATGGGTTTTCTGACCTCTAAAAACAACCTTAAAAACCATCTTACATTAACTTATCTTCTCAATTTGAATCCCTACTAAAACTGTAACCTTTTACCCTTAAAATCATTTTGTTTATTTTTGGGGGAAAATTCAATGCAGTTGATGAAAAATAAATCCAAAATAAAAGGTTATTTTCATTATATAAGCCTTGAAATGAGTTGCGTGGAATATTTAGCCACTATATGAAGAACCAAGGTCACCTGACTCTCCACCAGCATGGCCATGTCCATGAACATGTCGTGAAGCTCTCTGATGCTGTTTTCCAACTTGATAATCTCGGTGTGCCGCGTCTCGATCTCGTTCATCGCCTGCTCCGTGATGTTGTCCATGACGATCTGGTGGAAAACGAGGAAGAACGGTAAACGGATGACGACATGTTGGTGAAATCAAAAGTCGTTTTACCCCAGAGGTGAAGATGGCAGGATTATCACTTTCCAACATGCTCTCCAGCTCCTCGTTCGTGGTGTTTCTTCCAGCTAAAAAAACACATTTTGCACATTTGTTAAGTTGTTTACTAGTTTTAAATGACTAAATTGGACAAATTAGTGGGTAAATGATGGGTTTGCCTCAAACTCATATCATAACTCTTCGCATTTTTTTATCATGAAAAAACACATTTATTACTTTTTAACCACAATGTTATAATGAAAAAATCTGAACATCTGTTAACCTAACGATCCAGCTTTTCTGCTGTATTTTATCTATTTTATTTTGATTCCTTTTCATTCTTGAGCAAAAGATTATAATGAATACATCTAAAATAATGTGCAAAAATTGCATATATATATATATATATATATATATATATACACACATAAGGTAAGGTAAGGTAAAACTTTATTGATCCCTCAGGAGGTTAACATACTATATATATATACTATTATATCGGTTGGAAATAACTGATCTGTGAATAAAGTCAAATTGAAAACAACTCAAACTGGAAAAGCATTTTTTAACACAACTTCACACATTTCTGCCTTCAACCCAAATATTTTACTTTTTATATATTTTTTCTCCTTTCTATTTCTATTTAATTCAGATCCTCGGCAGAGTACTTATGAGACTAAAACCACCACAGGTGGCCTCAATAGAAGATGTTTTTGGCTTTACAAACTTAAACAAGTGCATATTAGATTTGATTACATTAGATTAGATTAGTTTCTAGTCAATCCCTCTAGAGATCTCCTTCGGGAAAACAAGAACAAAAACAAAGGGCAAAACAAAGTACAAGTATAAAGACATAGATCGAAATAAAAGAAAATTGGTCAAAAGGAATAATGCAAAGAGAAGCATACATAGATAAACACAGAATAGAATACATCATACTTTTACTCTCCTCCTGCCCCCAAACTCAGAGTTATAAATCCAATGAATGAGTCCCTGAGTCTATTAGTGTTGCATCTGGGGAGGAGCATTCATGCACTCCATCTACTTCTCTGCTCACTGATGACAGTGGTCAGAGGATGACTGTCAGCCTCTTATCATTTTTTGTTAGTATTAAAAACTGTTGCTGAACATTATGATGACTAAACTAAGGTCACATGACGCCCTCAGTAATCAAAGATCCCCACGACTCTTTATCTACGGACCTCACTCATCTTAATGCGTTTCTGGCTCATGTATCACGCTTTGTTTTCCCTCGATGACCTGTCCTCCTTCACGAACATCCACTCTGTTGTATCACCTGCGTTAATATCTGGACTGTTCCTGCTCTGTTTCCAGTGAGTCACAGCGAGTCGGCGATCTTAATCCTCTCCGCACTGATCTTACGTTTGTCATTTTGATTGTGAAAAAAATAATGATTTTATTGTTTAGTTTTCTGGTCAATATTAAGGAACGGACGCTCAAGTTACTGTTGTTCCAGCAGAAGACGGATGAGAGGATGAAGGTCACGATGAGGTGAAAGGCAACACTCTCAACATTACAATGATCAATTTCCTTCTGCTTTTATTTCGGGCTGCAGCCCTCGTGACCCGACCACGGCTGAGAAAATGGATGGGTTGGAATTTCCTTATGTATGATCCCCAGCGATGATGGATAATTGCCCTCTAATTGGGCGTCTACATTAAGAGGGTGAGAGTGCAAGTTGAAGGACGGGGAAAAGCTATGGTGAGTCACCGATAATGACCGGGGGGGTGAGAAAAGGAGTGCCCTTGTTTGGACTTGACACTTTACACACACGACCAGTTCACACTTCCTCTCTTAAAGCCCTGGCAGGCTCTGTGGAAGGATCTTATTTGTTACCATGGAGACCCAAACCCTGCGAATATAGAGCCAACAAGTCCCTCTTCACGTGGAGCACTGGGTGATTAAATCATTCATACTGTGTTGCAACTGGTGACAGCATTATTTCTCCTCCATTGTTGTGCAACTGTGGGAAGGATAGAAAGACGAGCAGAAGAACGGCTATTAAAAAAACGTTCACCAGAGTAATTGTTGTTCTGGAAAATGTACTTTTTTTGTGTCTCTGCCTCCAGCACTGGGCTGGACCACAGCCAGGTTTACACAGACAGACCAAGGCGAACGAGTAGATGGATAGAAAAACAGATCAATGGATGGACAATTAGATAGATCGATAAATAGATGATCGACAATGGAGAGGTGATGGTAGGAAGTTAGACGTAAACAGAAAGATGGATGATGAGGATAGACAGAAGGATGGACAAGGATGGATGGATAGATAAACCAACAGACGGGAAAATGGTAATTGACAGACATCCCAGAGAGCTAGATTTACAGACAAGCATCACGGATGGATGGATGGATGGATGGATGGAAGGATGGTTGGATGGATGGATGGATGGATGGATGGATGGATGGATGGATGGATGGATGGATGGATGGATGGATGGATGGATGGATGGATGGATGGATGGATGGATGGATGGATGGATGGATGGATGGATGGATGGATGGTTGGATGGTTGGATGGTTGGATGGATGGATGGATTGACCGATGGATGGATGTATGAATGAAGAGACTGATTGACAGACAGATGGATTAATGGATGGATTGACGTACAGATGGATGGATGGATAGATAGATGGATGGATGGATGGATGGATTGAAGGACGGCCCGACGGATGGATGGATGGATGTACTCAAAGACAGACAGCCATCACAGATGGATGGATAGATGGATGGGTTGAAGGACGGACAGAGATAGATAGATGGATGGATAGACAGACATCATAGATGAATAGATGGATTGTTTATAGACAAATAGATGGATGGAGAGACTCAGACAGACAGACGGACAAACGGATAATGGTTAGATAATCATTGATAGATAGAGATAGGTTATAGATCAAGATAGATAGATAGATAGACAGATGGATGGATGTATGAATGAATAGATTGATTGACGGACAGATGGATTAATGGATGGATTGACGCACAGATGGATGGATGGATAGATAGATGGATGGATGGAAGGACGGCCTGACAGATGGATGGATGGATGTACTCAAAGACAGACAGACAGACAGATGGATGGATAGATGGATGGGTTGAAGGACGGACAGACAGATAGATAGATGGATGGATAGACAGACATCATAGATGAATGGATGGATTGTTGATAGACAAATGAATGGATGGAGAGACTCAGACAGATGGACGGACAAACGGATGATGCATAGATAATAATTGAAAGGTTATAGATCAAGATAGATAGATAGATATATGGATAGATAGAAAGATGGATGGAAGGACGGACGGACGGACAGACAGTCATTTCAACTGTCCTGGGAAAATCTTAAAAATTATCCACATTTTAAAAGTTAATTGTTCTGTGTCCGTCCAGAGTCATGACTGAAGACCTTAGTCTGGCAGGAGTCACTCATCCAGGTCCTAGAGTCTGGTCCACATAACTAAATCTGGAAACTATTAACATCTACAGTCAGAAGAAGACTTTTGGCAGTGCTGAGCTAGGAAGCTTAAACTGAAACAATAAGTGATTTATTTGATGTTTTTTACATGAAGATGGACAACAGTCGCTGAAGGTAACTCACTGATCTCCAGCTGTCTCTGAATGCGTCCTTTGCAGCGCTCCCTGTAGTCCGACTGGGTGGTGTTGTACTCTGACATGACCTCCACGAACTTGCGGGACAGTGTGGAGTGCTGGCGAGAGAACGACAAGTCAAGAAAGTCATTAATGTTTGTAGAACAATCTTCACAGACCAGGGTCACAAAACAATCAAAACAGTCACGAGAGGTTCGATGCAACATACCTGGGTTTTACGTATCCTCAGGTCGGCGGACGACCGGTTCTGTCCTTCCTCTTGCTCGATTATTTGCTGAATGCCTGGAAATACACAGCTGTGGCAATGAGTTCACTGAGAGGGAGTGAGACGAGGAAAGAGCAGTGTTGAAGCACTTACGTTTATCAAGTTGGAAAGTGAGTTGGGAAAGTAGTTTGTAGAACGTCAACATTTTAACATGATCTTTTCTATTGACAAATTAAATGAAATACTCACCAGTATGTGTCTGTTTTGTACAAAAAAAAAAGGTGTGTTTAAGCCCCGCCCACTGGGATAGAATATTGAAGAAATCTTGTTTAACATAACCACACCCACTCTGCTGTCAAGCATCAGGGTTTGTCACCGCACATCATCAATCCAGGAAGTCTCCACATCCCAGGGACTCTTTGTATAAACAAAGCGGGCGTGATTACAGCTGGCTTCAATATTAAAAAGCCATGTTATCGTTAAAGTTGGTGGATTAGTTTAAGTTCACTGTGAGAACTTATAGTGACTTTGAAAATATATATAAGGCGTAAAGAATACACTCAGATTAGAATTTATTTAATAGTTTTACAATGAAAAATCAATCTAGATCCCTTGTATCAAATAGCAGGTGTAAAATAGTGAGAGGCATTTGAAAGAAAAAACAAGTCATTTCCGTTCTTTTTCGATTATTATTGTATGAAAGGTGATTTGTTTTGATTTGAAAGAAGATTTAATTTTCTCTGAAAAAACATTAGCCTGTGTTTGTTGACGCGTCAAGACGCTGAAGTTTCAGTCAAGTTTACTCGAGAAAAAAAGCCTTTATAGAAGCGAAAATTAGTGAAACACAAACTGTATATGATTTATTTTTGCTGCTTTTATCTGTAGGTCAGTCTGTGAATATATTGCTGACATAAAACATGTGAATAAATTGCTGCAAAAAGGTTTGGGGACAACAAACAAAAACCAAACCAAATGTATCACATGTGCTAAACAATCTCCTTTAAAAAATATAAATATATTTATTTATGTATTTTAAGGTCTTTATAGAGAAAATAATCAGTAGAAACCCCCGTGAAAAGAACAGGTTACACAAAATAAATTAACACATTTAACTTTAATTAAACAGGAGACACGAGAAGAAGCACTAAGTTCAAGTTCAAGCACAGATTGACACGACCGTTCATGAATTATGAAGATTATTCAGCGCTTTGAAAGCAGCAGCGGGTCGAGATCCATGAACTCTGGCCCCGTGATTTAAAAGTCTAACACACAGTTGAAAAAAGCTGGCAACCATAAGAAAATGATCCATGGCGGACGCGAGGCCATTTATCTCCGAAGCTCGACTGGCAAACACATTTGGTGACTGGACTGATGTGCAAGAGAGAGGCGTCATCACCCCTGACAGCAGTCGTGTGCAGTGTGTCAATCAAACACGTCTTTAATCAGGAAGCTGCTTTTAAACAAATTTAAACGGTTATTATGTTCAGGAAAATAATCCTGTGTTGAAAACCGTTAAATATTCCCAATAATAAATATAAATGATAAATATCAAAAGAGGTTCTGAAGCTGAGAGAACACAGAAAAGGTTGATCCAGTCCAAATGAATACGATTATGTCTTCCACGCCTACAGCTGAATACACTGGGGCGGGTAACAGATTACACATCATACATAAAACATGTGTGAGATGAGACCCACTACAAATCTGTCGGCTCCGTGCACAGTATGTTTGCGTGGCACCGGTCAGCTCGTGCTGGAGTGTGAATTAAAGTATGTGAATCAGCAGAGTCGCCCACATGTCGGCGTGTGAACAGGCGCTGTCTGCAACCTTCTGATGAGTTCGTCTCATGTAATCGCCTCTGACGTAAATCCCCTTAAAAGTGTCAGATCAGCTCGGAAAAAAATGACCTCCTGTTCTCCTCCCGTGCTTTTCCAACTTTCTAGTTGTGCGACTGTCACACCTCCGTCGCACTTCGCCGCGTCTTCATGATTATGGTCTGCAGGCCGACCTAGACTGACTCCACTTGACATGCAAGAGAAGCTCTATTAGGCAGTGAGCACCATTATCTGTTTGTCTCTCTTACATATTCCGCTGTGCTCGTGAGCAAGGCCATCTGTGTCTCTTGTGCTCTTTAGCAGCCCAGAGTAAACACGGCGAAGCTCTTTGAAGCTGAAGCAGCTGCTCACCCGAGCTTTCTTTGTTTGTTTTCCAAAGAATATGACGATTGTTTAATGTAATTATTGAAATGATGTTATGAAATATAAGATCATCCGACATCACTCAGGGGTCTTGAGTGTTACAAACCCTTGAATGAAGGCGAAAGTTTATTTACTTTTAAAAAAATAAAATGAAAAGCTTTTAAGCACAATTCAGTCCATGTGTTCATCATGAGGCATCAAAAGACCAGGGCCCCGGGACCACATGTGGACCTCCCTTTGTAATAACATGATTTACATGAGGTCAGAAAATCCATAAAGACAGTTTGAATAAGGGCTGAATATTTAAAATAAATATAAAATAAATATTGCAATTAAATAAGTGATTCTTTTTTAATTTCCTGTTTTTATACCATTTTTATCTATTAAAATAAATAATTCAATTTACATTAAAATGTATTTATTTGTGATTTTTAAGATGAAGGGAAATTAATCAAACGTTGAAATAAATGAAGGTTAATTTAGTTACTTTAATTACACTTGTAAAGAAACATAATATATTCACTGCAAACCTTTTAAAACTCCTGCAAAAACGTGCTATAAGTGTGATGTAAACATTTATATTTATTAGTCAATTATAAATCATGCAAACTTCTGTGCAGAGTAAGTAAAAGTGCAAGCACTGGTCAGTGCATCTCCAGTCATACACATTAATTAGAATTGTGTGATTGTACAATGTGACAAACTTTACTGATACTACATGTTGTCTCATGTTGTGGAGACACTGGTAGCATTTTATCCACACAGTTGTCATATAATGCTGCTCTTTAGCTTCTGTGGACGTCATTGATAAACCTGTTAAAGCGTATTGTTTACGATTCTCTCACTCGTTCTGCTCGGCTGCGTAAGTCATGTCACTAGATGACGGCTCGAAAATTAAATTGATATAAAATTAAATAAAATCGCGACCTTTGCGATATAATATCGCGATTATATCGCAAATGCGATTAATCGTTCAGCCCTAATTTGAATTTCCTTTTGTAATATTTTAATAGTTCAGAGTTCATGGTGATTTATTCAATTACTTTTTTTTGTATTTGTGTTTATTATTTAACATCTGAATACAAAGTAAATACTCGTTTTATTTACCTTTTTAAACAATTAAATACAACTAAATCATATTTTTTTCCTCTTTTCTAAAATATTTCTGCAAGAGATCAGATTGTCAGGGTTTTGTTTCCAATGAGTTTTTGTTTCCCCACACACTTGATAATCTAAAGTATATTGAAAATCTTGACAAATAATCAGACACATATTTTCAAGGTACCCTCGAGTATATTATGGAAGTGTAATAGTTATTTAACGGCTCTTGGTCTTCAGTCATGACAGAGTAGAAATGCTTCCCTCTATTGAGTTTATAAAAAGGTATGAGAAAAATAACCCCACAAAAGAAAATTCAATAATAAGACGAATGAACTCACTTTTTAGCTTGGAGCGTATTTTGTTTGCCAGCTTCTTGATGTCAGCCATGAGATCCTCTAGATCAGCTTTAGTTTCTGCCGAGAAGAAGACAGTTGTGAGCACAGACACCTTGAAATAATGGTTATAAGGACATTTAAAATCAATCAAGAGGTAGGAAAGAATATATACATTTTAACGTGGAAACATTTGCATCTTCAACAAAACAATGACCAGACACTGGAACCAGACAAAGAATAAGAGTCAAAGTTGTTGCACACATTCCCTCGGAGCATTAATTGCCATTTTTAGAAGCAAGCATAGATGAAGTCATTCATCATCTTAATGAGATTAGAGTCCCACGTATTCATATATAAGGACGACATCAGAGGCGAACACACACAAACGCTGGATAAAAAGCTTCTCAGTTAAACACAAATATAGTATATTAGAATAAACTGCTGCTTCACTACAAGCTTTTCTTGCATTACGCCCTAATTTAATATAAATGTAAAATATGGATCTTAAAACAACTGCCTGACAGTTGGAAATATAAAAATGCTAAAAATAAAACTATGAGCCTATAAAATTTATTTTATTCATTGAAATTACTTTTTCCTGATGTAGAATATGGACAAAACCTCACGCCGTCGCAATCTAAATGTGATTTTCAGACATTTTAAAATACAATCAGAGATAAACACGGATGTTTGATCAAAGCCAGACTGGATAATAACAAACTTCAATACGTGGAACAGTTACAGAAGCGTCCTGCTGTGACGCCAACATGAAAAGCCAGAGAACCAAATTGCTTTCTTCAAACAAATATGAAACCATCGTTCTAAAATAAAGCCACACGTTCGCGACGCTGGGATGACATTTGCTAAAAAATGTCGGCAGGCGGAAAATGATGACGGGACAGTTTTTGACCAAACATGGCGTCGTATGAATGTTAATGTGAGTTGGAGGATGATGAATTGAAACTATAACGGCTCGGCTAAAGTAGTAAACCAATTACATGCATCATGACAGTTGTGTTTCTGTATCTTTGAGCATCGGTACCTGTTATATACAGCCGTAGACACACAAATACACACTGTATTGTAAATAAAAATGACAATTAAGCTCCGTCTGCTTGCAGAAAACTAACAGCTCAACAGGATATATTTTCAGATTGTTACAGCAAAAGAAGAGAGCATAAGATGACATGCATAATGTAATATCAAGCATTCCATGGAGAATCTTTTGAAATTATTCATTTTTAACAAGTAGTTTTTTTGCATTTTAAAAAATCCAAAATCTAGATTTTGAAATGAATCTTGGTAAAATGATACCTTTACGTATCCCTCTAATATAGTTTTTAACATTTCAACAATTAATTCATTTTGGCCTTGAATAAAAAAGGCCAAAATGAGATAGTGATACATGAAGGAATAAGAAGGTGAAGAAGAGAGTGCAAGCAGGGTGGCAAGGGTGGAGATAATTGTGACCACAAAGTAGCGGTTAAGTGCTTAAAAAGGAGGTTTTATATGCCATAGTGAGCTTCGCCATAATGTATTATTTACAACAGGCATAATCGAAGCCTGGGCTAGGGGGCCATTTGTGGTCTTTAATTGGATCTCGGGTGGCCAGAAGTCTCTGTTATGAAATGTTATAGATTGTCAACCGAAGACGGTTAAAATCGAATCTGTTAAGTTGTTATTTTCCTCAATCTATAGGCATTTAAGACAAAATGCAAATATGTTTTTATAAGGTTAATTTCTTTTTAAATAAATACATATGGTGAAATAACACCAGGTAAGCAGGTCATCTTGAAAAAAGGAACTTTTAGAAAGACATTTAATTTTGAACAGTAAGAGGTCATAGAAACCTGGTGGACGACAATGAGTTGAACAATTGTTTTCAAAATGAGTTTTAACTACAAAAGTAAGAGTAGCTTTCCTTCCTTATTATTTTAAAGTATTGAATTATTATTGTTTTTAAATGTATTTAATAATCTCGTCTTTTAGATTGACCACGCCACCTGCATAGTCATATGATGACTCACTTCAGGATTGAAGATTAGATTAATGAAATATTTGAGATCAGTCTAATGCACTTATCTTTAATCAGTCAGAACCAGCAGAGAATATTTTAAAGAGTCTCTGCCACTTAAATAATTCAAGGTATCATCCAACATTCAAACCGAAGGTTATATGGTGTACGGACGAAGAAGAAACTAAGTTCACTAAATACATATGGTTACAACAGCACGACAATGAATCAAGTGATCCAAGATGTAACAAAGAAGCACAGTAAGAGAGCTCGGAATCTTGTGAACTTTCAGGGTTACTTTTGTCACTTACACTCTCTCAAAGTTCCTGACGTCCTCCTCAATATATAAAGAGTAAACGTGAATAGGAACCATAACCAGGCAGAAACAAAGTCATGAACTAGAGCCGAGTGTTGTTCGACTGTGTGCACGGGCGATAATGTGAGCGTTAAGCACTTAGATTAGATTTCCTGCTGTTGTCTACAAACAGACGAGGCGCGATCAAGCGTCTATTCACTCTCATTATTGGCTTTCGGAACGCGAGCTTCCACTGATGAATCAGTGGAAGCTCGCGGGGAGCAAATTAGAGGGCGAGACTGAGGAGTCGATTGAGCTGTGGCTTCACACTCCATCCCTCTACCAGACACTCTCGAATGGAATCTTCAGGTCATGCTTGTCGCCATCATTACCACCGCGTTGCCATGGCGATTGCGTGCAGTGGGTCCTCTCGCCGGCTCCGGATTGTTTCAAAGTGGCAGAACGGAGAGGGTGGGAAAGATGCAGCGAGAGCGGCGAACGAGGGAGAAAATAAACAAACGTGGATCACATTTCATTAAAATCTCAGCGATATTGGGAAAGTCTGTCACTTCCTTCCTTCCACTTTTGTTCATGTGTCTTTAATGAGTAGTTGACCTCGCAGTAGTTCTCTGCCCTGCAATAAAAAGCCACTGACTTTTTTGGACTTCTGCCTCCGAGCGGATGAATGTATTTATCTGTCAACTTATGCCTCAAACTGCTGCAGCTCTTCATCCCCTCTCTGCTTACTGAGTAAATAATCCTGTTAAATATAGTTTTGTGTGCGGGTCAGGGAATGCCTTAATGGACCTGTTCACCCTCTAGATTGCTCTCACACTTGCACCAAACCACCCTTTCTCTCGACCTAACCTCCTCTCACCTTCTCCACTCCAGCAACTCTTCTTTCTCCTCCACCCATCTTACCGGAAAAAGAAATGGCCTTTTGCTCTAGTTGACTTTCAAGGCCTGAGTGAGACGCATCACTCTGCCAGGGCACTCTGAAGCCAACACCACCGTCACATCTCTGACCTTTACCACTCCAACCATGGTCCACACAGATTTACACTATTTTTAGCTCAACAAAAATGGAAAGTCCTTGACTAGGAATCTGAAAAAAAAGGACACAGCAGTCAAAGTTGCCAATTAAAACCACACACCTCAGGAGACGAAACCAGTTGTCGAGAAATCTCCCTAAACACAACATGGCTACACACTTATAAGTAGTTAAACAGTTGTGTTTTTCACAGCGGCACTATTTGGAGGCCATACAAAGACAAGTCTCTACGAATCCAGATGGTAACTCAGCCATTCCTAAGATGAGATATAAATTGTCTGTCCAATGATCAACAGTGAAATGTGTTTGGAAGTAGTCAAGTGAGACAACAACACAACTAGGGTGGGTTTCATGTAGGTTTTATCTGATACGGCAGGCTTACCAAAAATACTGCTTGAATAATAATAATATATAGTAATAAATGGTTTCTCAGGTATGTTGTTTTAGTATTGTTTTGGGACTTGATTTAGTTAATTGTGACAGACACTTGAGGATGTATTGTGTGTGTGTGTGAGACGGTCACAATGAGGGGCATTGTTAAGTGTTGAGATTGTTAAGTGTGGAGATTTTTTTTGTTGAAACGGCACAGAAATCTGCATTGCATGTCGGTCTAAATGCTACGCTTTATGTCAGAACCAGTGCGAGAATATCTGTTCCCATCCATAGAAAAATAACTTCCTTGTTGGCCCAGGTACATGGACAAAGGAAAAGAGGTGCGATGACATCATTGTCACCCAAAAGACAATGGAAATGTATCCATGTAACAAGATTTCTAAAAGTTGTAGTCCCAGTGACTGAACAGTAGTTGCATCTAACAGCAAAATTGAGATACAGCCTTCATTGTACTATATTATCGTACTTTGTTGGCAACTTTTGAATTATGTATTTGATTGTTTTACATGTATTTATAGATGTTTGTCCATGTGTTATGTGTTTTGTTGCTGCTGGACAACAGAATTTCTTCTTTGGGGATGAATCAAATATCCATCTATCTATGGTGTTCCCAATTGATGTCCTCCGTGATTTTGTTCACTAGTGAGGGAATAATGCAGTGTGAGTTACCCATGTATTTGGGCGGCGTCAGAGGCAGAGCTCTCAATGTACTGGTTGATCTACATCTCTAACCTCAACCATAGTCATGAGTAATTCTAAAAGAAAAAGATGGTTGATTGAAGCGGCCGAAACTAGTTTTCTCTGAAAAGTTGACTGGACTCTCCCCTTCAGAGTGAGATACACATTCATCCGGGATATACTCGGAGTAGAGCCTAAAGGTTCTGCCTTGTATCCTCAACTCTTTTAATGTATACAATTGATCACAGAATTGATTTTTTATCCTCATGAGTGGGTATTGGGACATGCCCCCATAACAGAACTGGTTTTGACATAAACAGGGGAACCAGACAGACGGACAAGAAAATTTCTGCTTTATTTTGCTGTTATTTTTGCAGCTTCATGAACCGACTAAGCAAACATACTAAATTTAGATTCAACATCAGATACCAAGTTATCTTCAAGACTTTAATCCGGCTTCAACGTCATTCCTAACTCATTTGAACCATAAATCACTTCCCTTTATCTGGCCTGTCACAATCTGTCTCCCACTGATTCAGTGACTTTATGGACACAATGTGTGTGTCAGTCCGATGTCAGGGTAGTGTGACACTGACGAGACATCGGCAACCGTTCGGATCCTCGCTCAAACAGGGTCAACCACTGCCTCTGCAATCTCTAACCTGCAGCCATTTATCTTTCCCTTCATCTGTGCCTGTCTTTGTCTTCCCCTGCTTTTCTCTCTGTAAATATATGACCAGTTGTGTCTGTGTGTGTGTGTGTGTGTGTGTGTGTGTGTGTGTGTGTGTGTGTGTTTGCTCTGTTTATTGACCGTCTAGAGTCCAGGTTTATTTAGTAGAGGGACAGAATCTGCACGCATCACAGGAACATGTCGTGTTACAGCACAAACGCAGTGGAAATGCACAGCTGCTCATCCTGATATTTGTGACGTGGGAGCCGCTTCCTCTGACCCACATGTAGAAAACAACCTAAATATTCAAGCACAGACAGAATTGGTTTGTTTTATGTAGGACACTGAGACTCCCGGGTCGCAGACGATGTAAAGTAGTGAAAGATTTTACTCAACAAATCAAGACAAGAACTCATTTTGTCAAATGTATTATTTGTTAGAATTAATCACACATTTTGACTGATGTAGAAGAAGCCAAACCAGGTTCAGTAACCATAAATATTCAAAGAGCCACTTGGACGAAAAACAATAAATCACCTGGAGACACAAAATCCATTTGACATCTAAAGTGGGGACGAATCTGCATATATATTTTAATGTCTGTGGTAATGATAACAAAGTGTAGTGTGTTGCGTTCATAGAATCAATGGAATAAAACAGACAATTCAAAATCTTTAACTTGGAAAAAACATGCTGAGGGCTAACTCAAACACATTTGTTTTCGGACCTTTGGGTCATCTTGACCCTACAATAACACAAGGGCTAATCATTCATGATCATATTAAAGTTCAACTAATGTGTTGATTTAAGTGTGTCTTAAATAGATGTTGAACTCATAACCACACCCACTCTGCTGTGATTGGTCAAACATCAAGGTTTGTCACCGTATGTCATCAATTCCAAAAGTCACCACCTCCAAGGGGGGTTAAAGGGACAAGAAAGAAGCAGGACGTTCTCACATCATAATGGACTTCGCTCTCGTAACCTGTCATTCGCCAAGATTTCAAGTAATAACTTCAAAGTCAGCAGTTGGGTTTTCACATGTGTTGCCCTAGTATGAAATATGTATATATGTATATATATATAACGTACCTGCAGCAAACCAAAACTATATCCAAAATATCTAGTCTTCTCCTGTGTTGTTTAATTATTATATATATATATATATATATATATTTTTTTTTTTTAAAGAAAAAAATACTGTATAACTTACCTCCCTTATTTATATTTTAAGTTTTAATGATATAATTGCTGTTTCAAATGCTATAAACTTAAAAGAAAATTTTCAGTGGAAATAACAATATGGGTGAAAATGAGTCCCTTGGCAGAGGTCTGCACTCCCACAGTGCTAATCTTGCAATCATCGTTCATCGACAGATGTGAATGCAGTACAGATTATTTGATATCTAACTTAAAATGTGTATACTGTACTATAAGTATGGGGTTGTTTTATAACCAAAAGAAAAAAATATTCTGTGTGTTGAGTCCTGACTAGTTAAGTGAATTCAGCTCAGACTTCATGAGCAGGAATGAGGAAGAGATGCAGCAGAAGAACCGAAGACAGAGGAGAGTGAAGTTACACAACACTTACATTTGGTGGCAGGGCTCTGGCATACGGCGGTGTGAGTGTGGGAGAACTCTCAGCCAAAACTAACTCTCGAAATAGGAACACTCGCAGGCAGCGATTAAAACAAGCATCACCGGAGCTGTGTGGAGGACGCTAAAGAGTCAGGAAGGATTTGTGTGTACACATTCAAAGATGAGGCCGGTGTGACACACAGGGAGGAATGTTGTCAAATAACCTCCAGGTAGGAAACCAAAAGTGTCTTTCTATTGACACAGATGCCACAAACTGTCATGTAATTGTTCACCGGATAGAAGAGACGCTTGAATCTGAGACTTGGTTCAACTTGTTACAGCCAGTTTGGTTTTCTGACAGTTTATTGATCTCGGTTTTCAGACACGACAACACCTTTTATTATCTTCTCACAGGAACAGGATTGTTGAAGCATCCTGTGCTATTGTTTCCTCTGGACAATCTCCTCCCACAGTCCATAAACATACAGAGGTTAATTGGCGTTGCTACGCATATAAAAAGCCAATATTGTTGTCACAAATAACCACCAGATGGGCAGCAAAGAAAGGTGGCAAAATATGTTTTTAAAGCAGGAAGGAGCCAAGGTCTCAAGCAGCCATTTTGTATTCTGTATTGTACTCAAATTCACAAAGTTAATATTTGCTTTGTTTGCGAGCTAGCAACTGACAAACTTAACCCTAACACAGAACTGTAGAAAACAAGGACATTTTAACTAGCTAGTAGCTAACAGTGTAATCTCAAGGCATTGTGACGTGAACTTTAACTTTTTGTTTTATAGAGAGATAAGAATCTAAAGTGTCTAGAGAATAAAACAAACATTTCTCTTATAATGATTTGAACACTGAGAGCATTATTACAGCAGGAAATCAATTGATGTTTTTAAATATGTCCCAAATGTTGCTAATATTTTATATAATGAAATTCACCAGAGGATTTTATTAATGGATGGCGCACGACGGTGTAGAGTTTGTATGTTCTCCCCGTGTTGCGTGGGTTTACTCCGGGCACTCCGGTTTCCTCCCACAGACTAAAAACATACAGAGGTTGATTGGGAACTTGGGGAAATTGTCCATTGAAGTGTGTGTGTGAATTGTGGTGTCTTTGTTCGAAAGACTGTCGTCTGTCCAGGGTGTCCCCTGCCTCTCGCCTGAAGTAACTCCAGCCCCATCGTGTCCCCCATAAGGGGATACATGGCAGAAGATGAATGAATGAATGATAACATTAATGGGACTTTGCTGAAAGGTGGGTAAACTAGATTATTTAGCCGATAGAATGTTTATATCTTCAAAAATGGCTTTTCTTAGATAATTCCGAATTGCAGAATAATTATAAACCTTTGTTACTCCTTGGAATTGAAAAGACAATTGATTATCTTACATTTGACTCTCTTAAGACGGATGTCGAACATGTGCCTGTGACAGAAATGCGTCTTTAAATGATCGTAAAAACAGCAACGTTGTTATAAAACGCATATTTTATCCTGCTGCACCTAAAGCAGTGACATAAGCACATGTGTGGTTGACGACAATCATAAAAGTATAAAGCCGGGGCTAGAATGAAAAGAGGAATATACGATCAGCGATTGGAGAGGAGAATGTGGAAGTGATAGACCAATTTACACAAACACTGGGGAGACTTGGAGAGTAATTTCATGATCTAGCACTCGGGAGTCTTGAGTACAAATCATGGGATCGGTGAGAGACTCCAGCGCTAACGGTCGGTGACAGAGAGGAGGGAAAAAACGAAAAAACATTCTCTGTGTCAGAGTGACTGAGTTCCCAATAATATTCCAGTCAGCAGCGCGAATAAATAAAAAAATACTCAAGGGTTTTACTACCAGTTCATGTCAGCCTCCAAGAGCCTCAATTATCATTGACTTCTGACCTTCGTAGAGAAATCTATCGCTGATCTTTGAGATTGAACACAAAAGAGGGTTGAAGAGCAAATATTAAAGGGATAGTTTACCCAAATTAAACTTTATCTAATGTCGAATAAGGGCTGGGATTATTTTGTGAAATGTGTCATTGAACCGGGCTCACTCTTCTTAGTTAAAAAAGACGCACAAAAATCATCCAAAGACCTTTAACTGCTCGTCTGTAATGTTTTAATAAGTCTATATTTTAGGTGTTTGTAGCTGTTTCAGGGTTAAATCTCCCAGAAAGGTGTGTCAGTGCAGAGACACAAACGCAGACCACTACCATCATACGGACATACATTTCTGCCTGTAACTCCAATTACTCTGACAATTATCCCAACCCTCGGTCGACATGAGGGAGAGTAGAAATGAGATTGTTGGGCGAACCATCGCTTTAACAAGTGTAATAGAATTCCTCAAACAATTAATCACAACAGCCTCTCTCCAGTTATTAAGATGATTCAAAGACGCCAGCGGCCACGGTGACAAACACAATGACCTCTGTGTAATGAACGACCCTGACATTTAAATCAACCTCTGACTGATTTAGATTCATCAGCCACCGACTCACACGTACATATATACACACACATTGATTTTTAGTCACGAAGGGAACAGCTGGCCGAACAATTTGTATCACAGCATTTAGCATCAGCGGGCGTTGTCTCGGTGCATCGCACACTCACACAACTACACACAGACACACTCGGAAGCCAAAGGGCTTGAAGCAAATCAATAGACATCCAGGTAGGTGGGAAATAAGAAGGGATCAGGTGTGGAAAAAAGAACATGGGGTGCTGGTGCTATCAGTGACACCTCTCTGGTGAGCACAGGGGTCTCGATCAATACTATGACATAATTAACAGAGGAGGAGGTGTGAGAAGTGTGAGAGAGTTTACAGAGCAAAGCCAGGACGCAACAACAACAATGAATGAAAGGAACAGCAGCTTGTTATAACGTCCATCAAAGAAGAAGAGGATGCTATGGTTCTAGAACATAATAAACATAGACACATCTAAAGGACTGGCCATGAACTACCTGAGGAATGTGACTATTGAGACGGTCAGGAATGAGGAAAAAGAAGACAGGAAGGTTACAGCTTAATTTTAAATTATATTTTATTGACTCTCTAAATGAATGCTAATAAGTTAGTAAAACAAACATATTTAAATAAACTCATAAAAATATTATTAATGAAATGAAATAAACTAAAATGAACAAAAACATATAAATAATATGAAATATGACAGCTAAACTCACAAAATGGAAATCATTTTTGGATGGAAATAAAAAAGGGGGAACTGATAAACAGACTACAGTAGTTTATCAAATATATAATGGACTCGCTACATGATTATTATGTTATAGTTATTGATATTATGTTATTATTGTTATCATAATTTATTTCAAAAATCTAATGAGTATGTATGTTTATTCTGTTGTGAGTTACTCAAATGTCCTTAATGTTGGAAATAAAAAAGGGATATCGTCAAATCGTCAATCAATCAAAGCAAGGACAGAAACGTGTTTTTCACTGACTTGAGTTTGTTATACTAGCTGGCCAACAATAGTTATGACACATATTTCATCAGACAAATTCAATACTGAACAAAATGTACAATATTGCTATTAAAAAGTATATTTTCTCTCCCCTAAAAAAACTTTTTTACCTCCACATTTTTATTTTATTTTGGAGGTGTTTCTGATTACCATCTGGATCCTCTGAACTTTTAAAGAATAGGTCATTCTCTGTTTTGTGGGCAAGTTCTGTTCATTGCCATGAACAATAATCAAAATGTCCAGAAAAAGCAAAAAATAAATGTTAACAAGAATAAAAGGTAAAACAATCACAATAGAGTATAGATGAGTAGATCTGTGGGTGTCTGCGCTCACTGAGTGCTTTTCTAGTGCTATGGAAGTGACAGACCCTCAATGCAATGAGTCTGTTTTGGAAATGTTATTCCTGCCCCTGTTCAAGATGGAGGAATGACTTGAGAAGAGCGCCACACTCGAGAAAAACTGGAAAAGACTTACTCTCGTCAGGGTTAGGTGATGCCAGGATGGCGCTGTGCTTCCTCTTCACCTCCTCAACCTTCTCCGCCAGAGTCTCGATGAAGCCCCGGATTTCTTCCACCTGCGGAGACACAACACATCTCCAAGCTTAAATTCAGAAGCGACAGAATGAGTCCAGAATACATGCATTTATATTTGTAATATTTGTCTTCTCTCCGGGAACATCGAGTGAAAGAGCCAGAGAGCCAAATCCATCAACTTCACATCCGTCTACAGCTGCTGTGAATAATTAACACTCACTGAACTGCTCACCTCCTTCAAATGAACTCAAATATTTGATCTGACGTTGAAGATTTAAACTCAGTCTGAAACATCTGTCCAGCACAGACAGAGAATTATCAGACCATATCGACCGTGGGAGGAAATATGAGTTGTGATGATGGGCTGGAGTCGTGCGTTGATCGCTTATTATTGACACATAAACCTATAGAATGAAAGACGGTTCGATATCTTTGAGTTCTTCATGTTGTCAACACTAGTGTTTTAGGGTCTCCAGGAGTGATTCCTTCATTATGTGCAGGTACTAATGTTTTTTACTATAAAAAGTGATTTTATTTTGAAAAAACCTGGCTGGAAAAGGAACTAGTCTCCATCTTAAGGCTCTTTGGCCTACTTTTTGCTGTATTTTTGTTCCTTCATAAAGTCTAAGTTTCTGTCAACAAACTGAGTCCCATTAAAAAAAGTGTTTTTATTAGATAAATACGGCAAAATTCTGAATGTGGGTTAGGGTTAACAAAAATAACAATGGGTCTTTTTTTCATTTCAATGTTATACCTTTGTAAATACAAATAAAGTTATGTAAAGCAAAACAGTTCAAGTTTAAAATGTTACTCATAATATTAAAAACTAAAATGAGTAAATACCAAATTAAAATAAGTATTTAAATCCAGTCAGCAAAACTTGCATAAGGTCGCTAATGGAATGTTTACTCTGAAGTGGCTAAATTAAAGAACGACAAAATTACAAATAAACTATATTACCTTGACACAAAAACACTCATTTGGGAAAAACATTATTAAAAAACATTGTATGAAAACTTTTTTAATCCAGGAGTTCTTGGGGCTCATGATTGCCGTTGTTCCAATCCAACCCACACAGTGAGCCCTCTCGGAAATCAAATTTTACGAGGTTGTTTCCTTTTGATTTGCAGTGTCTTTGTGTTCGTTTCTGTTATGAGTAGAAAGTGTCTTTGTTGTTGTGGTGCAGAGGATAGGTTGTTCAATAATTGAATTTGGTTAATTTCTGAATTGGTGTCTGTCGGAGTGGCGGACTCTCTGAAGTCCAACCGCCACTCATCTCAACATTGATCAGCTTCCAAATAACAGTCATCGTTCCCTGGGTGACCCCACAATACTCTACTTGACAAACCAGCCTTTCTAATATTTAAGGTCAACTAATGTATAAAACCAAACTCTCCTGACTCACTCACATGTTTCAAATGTTGAAGTCTTTCTCTTAAAGACTCAGTAAGTATCTCATCATGACCATGTTTTAAACGTAGTACTTTATAAAGTTCTACCCTGAAATTTTTAGCAAACAAGAGGTTACAAGAGGGGAGTCCATTATGACGTAATAATGGGCTGCACTCCTCCTGCAGCACCAAATTCCTTTATAAGCGTCCCTTGGACGTGGAGACTTCCTGGATTAATGACGATGCGTGACGAACAACCATGCTTTACCAATCACAGCAGAGTGGGTGTGGTTATGGTAAATGAGAATATTTCAGTGGGCGGGGCTTAAGTACATTTTCTAATGTCAATATTTTAATGAAAAGAGAGTTTTGTACAAACAGACATATGCTGATGAGTACAATAGAGGTCCAAGATAGATTTAAAACACACTTTAATTAAAACATTAGTTGCCCTTTAAAGGACTTCACCATGAATGTGCTGCAGATGTCCTCTCGTTTGCTTCTACTCAATTTTCGGCCCGACGAATCACTGTCAGGTAGATATCATTTCGTGAAGAAAATGAAACTGTGCCCGCTAGGCTCTTAAATCAGAGAATCACAGATGATCCGAAGAAAAGAGAAGACCTGTGACAGCCACGGCAGGAGAAAAAAAGAAATCGATCAAACGACGTCTCCCTATAAAATAAATTGACAGTTGATGTTGAGGAAACGGCTCTTCTGTCCTCATCCATCAGCATCAGGGTTCGACTGCTCGCTTGTTACCAGCTGTGCTGACTCTGGATGGAGCAGCACCTGCAGGAGCAGCAGGTGATACAGGAGCTATCAGTTTAATCTCTGTCCATCACCCCGCCTCCTACACCTGCTTGCATTATGTCTTCGTGGCAGAAAATTTACATTTTATAGGACGTCTGTACCCCCCCCCCCCCCCCACACACACAATTATCCTCCTCCAATTATCTATTTAATAAGCGCATGATTGACGTCTATATATTTGAGCAGCAATATAATTGTCTTCAGCGCCCCCCCCCCCAGTCCAAGCGCCTCAGATAAAAGCCCAAACAGGGCCGAGTGAGACTATCTGCAGGAAAAGGCAGAAACGTAAGTAAGTGAACAGAAGATGAAACCACTTAAGGTTGTCTCGGTCTAAGCCTGCGTGAGTCACGGTGCTGCTCAACCCTCCTGAGACGTCAGGCAGATTTTATTGGTGTGGGAGAAAACAATATCAAGAGACGCACGAGACAAACATGACATCGACTCTTCATGAACTTCACTTCACTGTGATGTTTGACAATATTCTGAGTTTTTTTAATTTTTTTAATCTGCTAATTAGAAGGTTCCCAGGCCACAGAGAGACCCTCTTGCCCCGGCTGGCTTCATGCTTGCATCATCAAAGGGATGAAGTTTGGGGGTGCGGAAATATTTGTTACACAACATCCTTTTGTGCGTCTGATAAAACCAGAAAACACAACCCAACAGTGGCGCAGTGCACCGGCGTCGACGCTAATCGCAGGATTGATGGATGAAAATTCAATATTTTGTGATAATAAAGGGCAAATGATAGTGTCTTTTTTTTCTTCTCCTCCCTGCTGTGGCACCTCAACCCTCCCCTTTCACTGCTGAGCTGAACCACGTATAGCAGTTAGCTAGCATGTCTACCACATGATCAGAGTTCCAAATGATTCTAAGGTTGCCTTTACAGTCCCTGAAACAATGCATAAATATTTATAACATTTATTTTTTCTTCAATTCTTGAGTTTGACACATATATAGGATCGAGTTAAGGAGTCATCAAGATAAAAGGCTTTATTAGAGAATATTAAAATATAATTACAATATAACATGATATAAAAGTATACAATTACTGTTCTGTTTTGTATTGTTTTGCTCGAGTGTCAAGAATAATTATTTTTAAATATTACATATTACTACTTTAATGTATGTTTCGTATTCTTCCTTGTAGAGATTTTTCACTCAAGCGACTTCAATGAAAACAGAAATGTCTTTTATCTTTCAAACCATAGCATTGGACAAGTATTAAATAATAAAAATGAACACAAAATGTGTTTTTCTAGTTAGTTAGCTAGTTTTGACGAGGTCCTTCATGAATGCTGACTTAATTTCTTCTCCATAAAAAACTTGGTTTTGCACACATTTTTAAATGTGTCACATATTTGAGAAATTGTAAACATTGCTAAATAAAAAAATATTTAAATAGTGAACATTCAAATCAATAAAAATAAAAGAACCAGGGGCCTTGTGTACTAAGGGGCTGTATGAACAAAAAACGAGCGGACATACTTTTCCACGCCAAAGTTCATATGTATCAATAATAAAAGAGTGTTAAAAAGTTCGGACTTCGTGGCACGTTTGAATATCAGCCACAATAGTCACATTAAGATGTTCACATCACATTTACATTAACAATTAATTGTGATCAAAAATTAACACACCAGTGTCGTAACACGAGTGGATATTCAATTATTCACAAACTTTTAAATATGTTCTCATTCACCAAACTGATGATCTGTATTTAATAAAACAACATAGATCATTTTATAACGAATATTTGTAATCCGCAATTTCACGCTTTTTCAAAAAATTGTAAAGGACTTGAGCTTGTGTCTATAATATAAAAAACAAAATGATCAGCGTCTGATGCTTCAAGTCTACGAGAGTCACAGACGTTCTTGTGAAACAACATCACGTCAGTTTGATCAAAGTGAAGCTGCAGAATGAAAGCAGCTAAAGTTTCACTCATGTGATCACATGATCGCCTTGAAAAACCCAGTTATATAAATACACCGTCACATGATTTGTTCACTTGTAATTTGTCAATTGTAATTTTTTTA